>NC_134042.1:47717800-48025300 GCF_965140245.1 Athene noctua | reverse complement strand
AAGGCACCTTTTCCCTTTCCAGAAAGTCATGTTATTTGCACAGAAAAGCAACAGAAAATAATGGCTGGAGCGGTAAATAGCTGCTCAGAGTAATTTTCTGATGGAAGGAAAACAAAGCGGTAATATATTTGTTCTCATCTCACTGTGAACAGATTGTGCACAACAAGAGTTTTCCCATTCACTTCTGCATTCTGCAACATTTATTGTCATGCCTTTTTTACGTGGTTTAAGCAAAAAAATGCTCTACCAGGGAGCTTGTCTGTAACCTTGGGACCTTGTAGAATGACCTTAAATTAGTGCAGAGAGAAGACTAAAAATAAGAATAGGTTCAGTTTGCTCAAAACTGATCTGGCTCCTGAGAGAACACGAGCAGATCTCCCTTTTGCAGTAAAATTGTGGCAGGAGCACGCTTGCCCACAGAAATGCAATATTAACCGTGCTTGTATGTAGACGATCTTCTCAACACCAAGCCCAACGCTGCGCAATGTTTTGCATAATACAGCATTATTCTCACATGGTAAGGTGGCAAGAAACCCCCCTCTGAGCCCTATAGATGGATAAACCTCAGTTTACTCCAAGACCTCTGCAGAGATCGTGTGGCATATGCACCAGCGGGATTAATAACGAAGGATGAAGTGGGCAGGTGAAACGCGTTGCCTCGCTCTTTCATCCATGCCGGTCACAGTCCTAACGTTATTTGCCCATGTTTGCATGAAGAAAGAGATGTTACAAAACAGTGGCTTCCATTTTTCTTTCCCCCAAATGTTAGTCTCAAATGAAAGAAAAAGAAGAAATGTTTTTGCAGGGGGTTTAGGGTTGGTAGGACACGGTGCTAACAGCCCTATGTGGACACTTTTTAAAAGCTGCTCTGTGTTATTGGCCTAATGGATTGATGTGTTTTAGTCTTCAAATAAGTATTTAGAGAACAGTTTAAATACGAATAACTGAGTGATACCTTATTAAAACCAACTGGCTGAAAGAATTATAAATTCACAGCTCGTTCAAATAAGAAAGGAAAGCCCATGACATTTCCTTAAGGAGCAATGATAGTCTGCAGTGTCAATATGGCTTTGGTATATACACATTAAAATGCTCCTACACGTGAGTCTCTATTTATGGGGTAATGGCATGCAAAATTGCATCTGGATATTTAAATGAAGCATATTTCCTCTTTTATAATTGCAGCATTGGAGAGAACTAATTTAATTATTTTGTTGCCTCAATTTAACATTCAGCAAACTATTTTATTTTCTCAAATATTGTAAAAAAGGATTTTCTCCCCGACTTACACTTTGTTTGCTAAGTTTCGTGGCTGCAGTATGTAAATTTTATGTCTGAATTAAAAAAACAACACTTAAAGATAGAAGTTATAATAGACACACGCTCAACTTAAACTACAATGCTGTTATAGCCATGTGGATGTGGTACCATAATTATAGTTTAAAAAGCAATTAAGATAAGAGGCAGTACAAAGAGATCAGCCAAATATCAAGAGACTAAATTCTAAGCAAAACAAATCTCTAACTTCAAGCTAAACAAACTTTTGGTGGTCCGTGTACTCAACATTTTAATATTCCTATATAGACATGCAAAAGTACAGAGGGTTTGGGCTTCAAAAATGTTCCTTTAGCAGCAAGCTGAGTTCAAAACTTCTTGAAGCTTTTCAGGAAAAAAAATCATAATGGAGATCCCCAAACATTTTAAGGCCGTTAAGCTGTTAAGGGTTTCAGTGCTCATGGTTGAGTCCTGGTTTTGGAGTCAAATTGCTCGTCCTCTCTCGTGTGAGACCAGGATCTGAAATTCGGCTCCTCCCTGGAGGTACACTGGGCAGTGTTGCTATGCTAGTGCTAGAAACCTTGGCAAAGATTTGTGGTGTTTTCTGGTGAAATAACAAGTCACTGAGAGGTGTCTGAATTACCCTCCTGTGCAGTCTGTATTGCCCCAGCGGGTTTTAGGTTTATGTAAACATAAATATAGGAATACACATGTAAACACATAGTGTGAATGTTTATATTGTATGTGTCACACAGACACATGTATGAACAAATATGTTTGCACATAAATTCAATATATTCATGTAGATATGAAGTCCTGCACATACATGTATAGGAACTATACATTTCACCCTGACATCCATTTTATTCCTTTTCTGTATTGATTTCTGTTACGAACCCATTCATATATTACAAACCCAATTAAAACATACTGTAGTAGACAATTATGACCCTACCCTATGCTTTTTGCGTCTATGACAATCCTACAAGACTTAATACCTTGCTGGATTGCTATTAAAGGGTAGACTTTCCAACAGGAAAGTGTAGTTTTATATTCAATTCTGTAGGCAGACCAACTACAGAATTGAATACAGAATTACAAAACACAAACTGACTTCTGATTTATTCAATTTTATGGGAATTTTCCATAAGAGAATACATTATGTTTTAACTAATGTTTTGCCTTAAAACATAAGTTTTGCTGAACCAATTAAATCAACCAACTAATCTTGCACATGAAACATTAAACAAGAATGAAGTGTTTGCAATTAGCAAATAACTTTGATGTGACTAAATATCTATCTCTATGCATCACCAATGTTGTGGGTTAAAGTCCCAGATGATGTTAGACATGCTGAATGTAAATGTTTGCTGTCTATACGTTTCCAACCAGCTGAGTCTTGGAGCAGCAACACTGCTGGGTTCAGAGAGATGGAAAACCAGATGCCAATTGCTATTATTAGGGAAGTGCCTGTCTGCATTAAAACATGGGTAAAAATAAAAGATAGAAAGAAAGAAAGAAAAAGAAAAGGGAAGAAGGGAAGAAGGGAAGAAGGGAAGAAAGAAGGGAAGAAAGAAGGGAAGAAGGAAGGAAAGAAGGAAGGAAAGAAAGAAGGAAAGAAGGAAAGAATGAAAGAAAGAAGAAAAGAAGGAAAGAAGGAAAGAAAGAAGGAAGGAAAGAAGGAAAGAGAGAAAGAAAGAGAGAAAGAAAGAAAGAAAGAAAGAAAGAAAGAAAGAAAGAAAGAAAGAAAGAAAGAAAGAAAGGAAGGAAGGAAAGAAAAGCCCTGACATGGCATTGCACTGACAAGGCAGGCAAAAAGCACTAAAGTTTATCCCCCTAAAGACAAAGATATTCTTTAAAACAGAAATATTATTTAAAATCTGGGCTAGAAGGTAAAAACAGAAGTATGAATAACACGATAGTCCAAAAGCAGCATATAGTGTGGAGAACCCAACTCTGCCAACTGGGGAGCAAAGCCCCCGCAGACTGTGCAGTGCCTCCCTCCTGGGCAGCAGTGGTGTCAGGAACCTGATACCCAGAGTTTTAGAAACTTTAGAGGCATGAGAAGTTGTGTACGGAGGTGTGGCCTGGTAATTGCTCACCTTTTTTGTGCAAACACAAAAATACCGCCCGGGCCAGGTTGCTTGGGAGGCACCGCTGTGTGTGGGAGCAGGTGTGGATGCTGAGAGGGCCCCGGCGGGAATGCGGCGTGGGAAAGGAGCCTGCTCAGATCAGCCTGGCAGCCAAAGCGCTCTCTGTTCAAAGAAATTATTTAGACCTCACACTCTTGGACGCTAGAACTTTCTTCTCACCCCGTGTTTGTACAATATTCAGTACAGCGAGGTCGGGCTCCTGGCCTTTCTTTCACATTTTAAAAATTATGTAATGTTTTTGGTGAATGTAATGATTTTGCTGGTTTGCTCCAGAGAGAAACTGAGACCTTCAGAAGTTCCTCATGAGACAGCATCCATCGTGTTTACAGTTAAGGAAAGGTCAGGCTCAAATACCCAGCCTGATTCAGGCAGCAAAAAGACACAAATCTGTGTCTCCCCAAGCATGTCGATTACCAAAATACTTCCTTGGAGGTAGATCTCTCCCAAACCAGCCTAGAAGTGCCATTTATTTTGTATAAATAATTCAATATTCACTAGACATGAAAGATGCTTGAGGCTGTAAAGGTCAAGGAGAAACCGAGCAGGACCCATGTCTGAAGACCACCAGTGAAATATTTTGCTACCACAATGTGAGGCATTACAGTTCAATCCTTTGGGTGAAGTGAGGAGCAAATGAACTGCAAACAGGGGCTGGTATTACCTTGGTGCAAGAATTAGTAACTGAACTATGTGTGCAGGGGTGGGGAAAAAAAAAGTGGTGTTGGAAGGACACAATCCATTTTAAGAATCTACCATCACAAAATAAATAAACTCACAGTTTATGTGAGCTGCAAACCTTGCAATTTAATTTTAAAAAAATCAGTTATAAGGATAAGAAATATAAATGGGAAATAATTGTTTCCTCTAAATGTCAAAAATGACTGGAGTGAGTTATCTGTAGTGAGAAAACTTGTACTTTCTCCAGCACATATGGGTGATTTTCATTGAACGCTGGAAATCCAACTAAGCAAACAGGTGCAGAGATCCATGCTTTTCCCCTGCATCTGAACTTCTTGTTATCACATCAGCAATTAATATTTTGTATCTCCCAAAGATCAGAAGGTAACTTACAAAGATGAACTAATCTGGTGTCACAGCACCTCGGAGGGGTTGATATTAGCAGGCAAGCTTTGCAAAAAGGGAAAAGGATTCCTAGAGATTGTGTGTGATATCCTGTCAGCGTGGCTGACAGCACCCTCCCAGCTGCTTCATTGTATGCATTACACATTTAACAATAATTTTATAGTAGGGTTAGTACAAAACACTGGTGTAATGCCTGCATTTCTTCTCCTTCCCCTCCAAAGTTGCCCTCAGAATTAGGTTTTGGCCATCGTACACACTGTCGGATAGTGCCCAGTAGCCCAATGTTGTCCCTACATGGGGAAGGGGAGTGGGGGGAATATCATTACAGTGTGTGAACACTGTGATAATTTTCTTGATTTCAGATGTTTTGCTAATTATGATAAAAAATAAAATAATTACAAGTGGTAAAAATTAAGGTATCTGAGACAGTATTTTGAAGGCTGGCTTATCTCCAAAAAATCCACACAGATGAGCGGTGTATAATAAGACAACTCCCACACTGTAGGTGTTTGGAGATGCTTCAAAGGTCAGGAGGCAGCCCGAATAATTCACCCCAAGGAGACTGAGGGTTGCTGCTCTCTTCCTATTTAAGACAAAAATAATTTTTTCCTTCTCATTAGTGACTTGCCTGAACGTGGTAGGATCTGGAAGTGATGTGCTTCATCTATGGGGTAGCCATGAAGGAGATGACAGCTTGGACATACCTGCTCCAGCATTGCTTCTCTTCCTCATTTTATACCAGGTGAAAGAGCTACAAAAGCAGAGGTGCCATCAGACCAGAAAACCCTGTTCTGGATTAGGATTTGGTCAGTCCTGCTGGTTTTTGGCACTCGGATGAGAGTCCTATGTCCAGAGCCTGGTTCATGGACCAGACATGGCACCGACATGAGGTGCTTGGAGTTGCACCCCAGCTCAGTGGCAAGCAACGTGTGTGAGTAGTTACGCATCTCCCACCACCCCGTTGCTCCCATGTTCCACCACACCCTGGCCTCAGCCTGCTCCCCAACAGGGTCAAAAGTTTCTAGGGCAATCTGCCAGACGGATGATGCAATGGCATAACCTGTGCTTCCTCAGGGAAGCAGGCTGAAATGGCAAGAATAGGTATGGAATATGATGCCTCATTAGCTAACATCAAAAATTCCTCTGAAATAATCATTTTTAGCTCATTGCCAATTAAATTAAATTCATATATGCCTGTAGTAACATTTGGGTCTCCAGAAAGAATCAGTGTTCAATTAAAAGAGAAGCCAAACACCATTAAAATAGAAATGTACAATAAGTGCGGTTGAATTCCACCTGTTCATTCCAGATGTTTGCAGTGATTCACACATCTAAAGGCTCAGTAAATAGAGCTAATGATGGTTCAGAATGTCTTAATACCAGTAGCTGCATCACTTAAAAACACAGCTGCTTAAACAGGGTTAGAAGGCATGCTGCTAAAAACTCTGTAGGGATAACACTGCCCTTGTAGCATACTACAGCTTGAATTTGCTTGGGGATCCAAGACTCTATCAGTTCTCTGGGGATCTGCCTTGAATTCCTGGTTTAGCAAAGGAAGGAATCTGTGGATTAATAAGAACAGAAAATGGAGCACAAAAAGAAAGATGGCTCCTATGAATGCGAAGCACAGCCCTCCTAAATACATGCTGAGAAGCCAAATATCATCTGGCACTATCTGTGTTTGCTGCTTTTTATGCCATGGGCAAGTATTGCTCCCCACATATATGTCCATGCAAGGGCAGCTTCTCTTACAGCATGTTCACATTTATGCATGGGGAAGCTAAAATTCTCCTGTTTTATAGCCACTCTGACTTTAAATTCTCTGGGTAATTTATGTATTACCAACATTTCTCATTACTACACTTGCACATTTCCTTAATAGGGCAGCACTGCAGAGCTGGGCATCTAAGGAGCACACTTTTCCTTGCATGGGAATGGTTCACAATGGTAAAAGATCATGCTCTGAGCTGCCAACAAATTAGGGCTTGTGGAAATCCTCTGCAATTAAAGGAAAACTATTCAAAGAAGCTCTTTTCCCAGCCTGGGAACCAATGAAGTTGGGATTCCTACAGGTTGGTGCCCCACGTCTCCAGTCCCGTCCCCACATACATTTGGTGCTGAAGTTTCCTTTTGTGTTCCCCACAAGTTCAACATGGACATTCCCAATTGGCAAATTCCACAACATTTATAGGAATTGATTATCTCTGAGATCTTGTGTCCTTCCATCAGTTTGGTTGAAACTGGGCCATGGATTTTAAAACTGCAGGTCTTGGAGGGAGAAACTGTGGGTCGCTACTGTTTTTGGAAATTAGACTTGTACCGGGGGTAAGAGATGAGTTTTGATGACCCACCAGGAGATATCATTTCCAGAGCAAAGGACTCTCCACTTAAAAGCCTTGTCCATTCTTCAGGCTTTGAGGACCAGTTGTAGAGTGAGTCCTAGCCAGTTTATCACATTTCTGCTGGGCCTATTAGTACCTTCAGGAGTCTAATTTCATAGTGCAAACCCAGAACTGTTCCTACCCCAGATACACCCAATGTCCTCTGGTAATCAAAGAGCATTCCAGGCATACAAACATTTTGTGGTCCACAGTTCCTTACTTAATGCATATGGATCATCCCTTGAAATATATCTGAGAAAAACTAACCCCAAGATGGCAGCAATCTCAATGGTCATTGAAACAATAACCACAAACTCTTCTTTACAGTAACTCCCTCTGTTTGTGGTGGAAGGATCTCAATACTTAAAGCCAGAGGACACCATGATGTAGGGTCAGAGGGATTTCATGAGGCCGCCTCATCCATCTCCTGCCTTAAGGCAGGATTAGGGCTAGCTAACTATTCCTGACACATCTTTGTCTAACCTGCCCTTAAAAGCCACCCACAAGGTCCTTGGACACAGTTCAGTGGTCCTGCTAACTCAGCACTGTTCTTAATGAAAAATGAGAATATGACAGTGGGAAAGTACAAACTGTAGCTGCCCCTATCTGTAAGGACGCTGAAAATACATTCATCACTGCCTTGGGAAGAAAAATCATTATTTTCTCATCACGATTTCTTGTGTGTTCCTAGGCACATTCCCGTGGGGACAAGCTGGAGCTGGCCACAAAGCTCTGTGCTGGGTGGCACTTGGTGGGAGCTGCTGGGAATACACTGGGCACAGCATAGCTGGCAGCCTGGGAAGCGGGAAAGCTGCTCCAGCCAAGGAGGAGGGTTGTGTCCCCTTCCCTTCCACTGCCTCCATTCCCCCGCCTGCACAGTGTTTCTGCAGGCTGTGCACAGGGACCAGGATTTGGGCATTAATTAATAGGATTATTTCTTATGAATTCCTTCTTCCCTTTTCCATAGGATGTTTTATGAGAGCGGTAGGTTTGACTTCCCTTCAGTAAAACTCCAGGGCTGTGTTTGCATGGCTAGGGATTTGACAGTAGCTATTGCTACCCCATTAATACCGTCCTATACAGGGCACATTCTCAAATTAGGGAAAACACAGGACAGCATATTACCATTCCTCTCAGCTTGCATATGGAGATGCCCCCATTATTATAGCACATCTCCCACACATTGAGAATGCCCCCACGTATTCGATATTCCCCGGGGAAAGCAAGACGGAATCCCAGCATCGCATCTGGAAGGTGGTGGTTTGTGTGTTCTAAATTTCCCTCTCAAGCAGGATTTTCAAAAAAACCCAAGGTTTGAAAACGTCAGTTGTGTGGAGAAGGAGCAGCTCAAGCCAAGGAGGCACTGAGTACCTTTGCTGCTGCTCTCGTCTCAGAATCCCTTTTCTTCATTATTGTAATACAGCCTTTCATGTGATTTCTCTATGTAACTGATAATGTTCTTGAGCTTGCATTTCACAGGAAAGGTTATTTTTGAAAAGAATAAAGAAAATCCTTATCAACCTACACGCTTGTTGTAGGAATGCCAACTCTCTTATAAGTGCAGGCCCATCCATTCCTTTATTTTGATGTAAAAAAAAAAATCTCCTGGCCCGCAACTACAACATGTAAGAGGCATTGCAAGCAGAACTTGATCTCATCTCACTCTGAAGACAGCAGGACCTTTCTCCCCCAGAATAAATCCCAAACAAACCCCCCTCCTGCACCTAGCTTTACTGGCAGCTTCAGCAAGAAGAGATAAACTTCAGCCTATGTTTCCTTTCCAAGCTTAGTTGTTCAACACTTTTTTTCCCCCATACCTGCTTCGATCCCCCGCAAGAAGCAATTATCTAGATGATATTGTGTCTGGGGATAACTGAATATCCCTCCTGATACAACGCAGTGATATCACGGCAACTTCTGCAGGTCTCAACGGATTTCATACAGTGTGCCTCAAAAAAAGGGCCCTCATCCAAAGGGGTCTTTCAATCTGTCCACCTTTATAAACACATCTTGTAGAAATGAAAGAGGGAATGGCAAAAAACTCATGCCTAGAAAGCTCAGTTCCTTGTCCAGGAGCATTTTGACCAATTGTTAAGCTCTAAGGAAGGTAAAGTGTTCAGTTACACTGACTGTTCACAAATGTCTGGGGGTCCCTGTCCTTTACGAGCATTGGAAGATGGAGAAGGGGACCACAGCTCCCAGATATTAATTCTGAACAGATGCCCCCTGCCTACAAAATCACATCTCTGGGACAAATGATCTTCCACACAGAAAGTGTTTTAAATAACTGAAGAAAGCTTGCCTCTATTTTCTTATGTTCTCAGAAAATACAACATCAGATTAATCTCAAGGTCGGGGCAGGGGTGCCAAGTGTGGTACGGTAATGACTGTTACCAGAAACTTCACGTAGCAAAGTCTACCCTGGAGGAAGCTGGAACGAATGCAAAAGGGGGCTGGGGGGTGGCCGTGGCTTCCTGCTATGGAGATGTGCTGTCAACCCATAGCAAAGGTAACATGGCAAGTGGGAAAAACACAAAACCTGCTGAAGGGACCAGGCATAGATTTTTCTGTAATTAGCAGCTGATGCCCATTGATTTTTGAAATAGCAACTCTTTAAAATAAAACAGGTTCCACAGTGGTCACAGTGGCCCAGAGAAACGCGCCTTAGCTCCCGGGTCTGCTTCAGTCACAGATAACAGTGACACCACCACGGCATTTAGCAGCATTGACACGTGCATGCAATGGAGCGGGGACTGCATCTAAAACCCCTTTCTACTTCCGACCAATTTGTGTAAATAAACGCGAACATTTCTAAGGCTTGATTGACTGAAGTCAGTGAGAAGGTCTCTGCTGACTCCACTGGGCTCCAGATAAGGTTCTTCAGTTCAGTAGCTTCCAAAATGCATCTGCTTTTCTGATTTAGTGCTGTTTGATGCAGGTCAAAAGCAAATGAGCCTTAATTAGCTTCAAACTGAGTTCCCATGTTTACAACATACTGGTTTATATTTCTGTACTTAATTCAGGTATATACATTGTCAGCCATCTGTGAACTCTGTCTTCTCTTAAAATACCCACTTGTCTCCCGGCCTCTCACTAGCTACAACACCGTATTTCTAAATTCTTGCATAATCAAAGGTACACTAAAAATAGAGGAAATTCTTGTGTATCAGGACAAAAAAAATGCACACAACTTCTTTGCTCACTGATGCAACCAAAACACCCAGGAGTTATTATAATGTGCATTCCCTTGACAGAGACTTTTATTTCATGCAAATTACTATGATTAAGATTCGAATACTTTTTTTCCATTTTCGCACATTACTTAATCAATGTGAAGTACTGTGTAAAAATTGCATCTCTTCATAACAGTGATTTTGACCAAGTCAAGTGTTGCTGCTAGAATCCTAATCCAGACTTGTGATTCAATTATCATTTAGAGACTTTCTAAATTCAAATTAAGTTTACAAAAAAAAAAAAAAAGTTAATATCTATACGGATCATTTGTAGGTTTTATCAAAATAGCTTCCTGTTGCAAGGGAATGTAAAACATGCTGGATTCTTTCTGTTTCATTTACTTCTTTAACTTAACGTGAAAAATATACAGTGCTGCATGGAATCTGAGCATAAAAATGTATACCTTGGGACACTTCTTGCTCGTACTGCATTGTTTATGTTTTATAGGCAGCCACCCTGAGAGCTTACGAGAATATTTAAGCTCCAGATGTGGGCATCTGATTAAAGCAATCACATTACCACAACTTCATGTGTTACTGTTCATCAGCTGAGTCCCAGAAACTCACTGCTACCTCATAACCCAGAATAGGTGTCTGCTTCAGCCCTCAGAGCTACAATAACCTCAAATAACAACTAAAAACCATGTCTGTTAAAACCCTCCCTCCTCTTGGTGATCTACTTTAAAATTTGGGTGGGATATGAATGTACATGGTGCAAGTTGCCCATGAACTGCTATAACCTCATGGCTTCCACTTGTAGGCCCATGTAGTCAGGTTAGCTATTTCAATCATGGGGTTTTGGGGGATAAACTCAATGTGGGCTGCTCATGGGTGTGAAGGTCAGCAATAACTATGATGTTGGTCTGGCCTCTTATGTACTTACATAATGTGGCACTGAAATTCCTTCCTCAAAGCCAGAGATGCTGGTAACAAATATTCTTTGGAAAAAAAACCCCAGCTACTCAACATAAAGAATCCAATCAGTGGAGAAGTTGCTACATCCCTTGGCCTTGGAGATAACACAATATATTCTGGAGAGCATTAGCCTCGAATTCATAAAGTAAACCCTCTGGATTTCAGAGACTAGCTAGAAAATTATATTTTCATTAATGTTTAGACTAATTATTCTCTGAGAGCCACCTAGAAAGGTTACCTGGTCTCTTAAATCTGGTATGTATCTAGTATGCTAGCAATATTCCTTCCTTTTCATTCCTCACAGGACAGAAATTAGACATTGTCATTCCATATTATTTGCGACATGTTGACATTATAATTTAAAAGGATGCAGCAGTTCTGAACAGCTGGAGAGTAATCCTGAACAATCCTTGACAGTTTCCTTTGGAGGATGAATGCCCCTCCCTGGAGAACTGCACAGTCTCTTATTTTAAACTAACAGCTAATTTTAGACAGTTTGCCCTCTTAGAAATGCATGCCACAGAGACTTCTCTACATAGTGAACAGCAGTGACCAGAGATAAGCACCCACACAGAAAAAGAGAGAGCTCTAAAATAGATTTTTCCTCTTGTAAGAGACATGACTTGTTTGCCGTATTGCCTGATGGAGCCAAAGAGAGACTCTCATTGCTGACGCTCTCTGAGACAGCCCTCCCTCGTGCTGTGCTGAGCTGAAAGCTTCTTGGATGCTGCACACACTTTGGGACTGCTGTGGTTTACTTCTCCTCAGAGACTTGGGGGAATTGGTTTAAGCAGAGGGGATTTTTTTTTTTTTTTTTTTTTTTCCCTCCACCCAACAGGTTGAGTGCACTGTGCCTGAAACCTCTTGCTCTGGGAAGGGAGCAGGAAACCATCAGCAGCAGGGTCATGCATCACCTCTGTCTCTCAAAGGTCTTGGGTGCAATGACATTGAGTGATGGGGGCGTGAGCCAGCAAACACCTGGTGGAAGATGGAAATCAACTTCATATGGTTTTGCCTTGTGGGCTGTTGAGAGAAGAGTGAGACCTGAGGCATCTCCTCCAGCCATCTTGACAGGAGGAGGGGAAGCTGCTGTGCCCCAGAACAGAGCCCCACCTCTCCTGCCCTTCTGCAGCTATGGTCTAGCCTTGAGGACAGGTTCAAACACTCCCTACCAATGAGTGGTTGTGTCTTTAACCAGAAATGCCTTGACTTTTTTTTTTTTTTTTTCCCCAAAAAAAGTCCTGACTTGACATCATCATGCTCCTGGGACATCCCAGGCAAAGGTACACTGTTTGCAGATCACCCATCAGGCAGGTGACCCATTTGCCAAGGTCTGTGGGGTGATTTGGGTTCAGGTTAAGGGTAGACAAAACCTGCTGATATTATTATAGCTTTATTGTGTGTCATGTGGTCTGAACAGAAGCAGCTCTGGCTTGCAGGAGTCATTGCAAGGACAAGCAAGAAGCACAGGAGAAGTGATTCTCTGTTGTCACAGGAGCTGGAGGCACTGCCAACACAGAAGGGGAGCTCTCCTGAAAAGCTGGTTCCTGCTCTGCAGCTCCTGTCTCTCCTGGGTACAAGAGTAAGAGCAAATAAGGGCTGAAGGGACAAACCCTTTTGTGCCATGTTCTGAGCAAAAGCTCCCCGTGTTCAAAGAGGTGCAAGGCTGGGTCAGGCCTGAATTGTGTTCATCCACATTTATTCCTAGATTTGTAGCAGACACTAGTGTGGCCAATCTGGTCACTGACGATTGACTCGTGCTTCGCTGGGACTGCTGAAAGGCTTTGCACTGGCTCTGGTGGGGCTTTGGTCCAGCCTTTAATCTGTACAAGGTTTTCTCTATGCTGCACATCTCTGGGGAACAGTCTGCCTTTTCTGAACAGGAACTGCAGCTGGCTGCAGAATAAAGATGTCTGTAGTTGGACTACGATGGATACTGTGCCCTGTGAAGTCAAGGGGAAACTCATCACTGGTTTCAAGGACAACAGCTTGAGGTCCCTTCTTCAGCTGTCATTCAGAAGTTTGCCTCATGGTTCCTACCAGTTAAATATTTCTGTCAAACAAGGCTAGTGCTCGGAAGAGAAAATCTGACAGAAGAAAACAAGGAAGAGTTCCTGGTTCTTATTTCTCTAATTAAATATTACTCCCCTCACCTCTCAAAGCTCTAATCTGGGCGTAATACTTTTCGAGAAGGGAATACTTCCCTTGCAGAATTTAGAGTAGGAAGGTTAAAAATCCAGGTTTTGGACTGAGGTGATTTTAAAAACAATTTCACTGTATTTATTCTGTAGTTGTAGGGCCGATAAGCCATGCAAAACAAAAACCTGTGGGTGTAAAGTGACTAAGTGGACTGATATAAGATCTGCATTGGGAGGACTTGGTCACAAGAGTAATGCTGTGCCTGTGGAGCATTTGCAGGCTCCAGCCCTCAGTATAGCACATGGAGTAGCTGAACAGGTAATACTCAGTGTTGTGCCTTGGGGCCTGCAGGGATGGGAGATGAAGCTGTTCGAACACTTGTCTGTGTGCAGGCACTCGAGTGAACATATAAAATGTGTGTGCCAGAGCTGAAGGGCTTACATCACTCAGGTGTCTGCACCTGATAAAAAGCCAGGACAAGTGTTGTGGGAGTGTGGGAGTCTGAAGAGGAGAAGCCAAGACTCAATCACTTTCCCTGAATGATTCATTGCTCTAAAAACTAGAATTTGAACTGTATTTTTCACTGAGGACCAGGTGCCCCTAGCTAAGAGAGCACCCCAAGAGCAATTCCCCTGCATGTGGGAATGAAAGAGGCAGTAAAGCAAAGTCATTTTCCTAGGTTCTTCCAAACTGGTTCTCAAGCAGTTGCTAGAAATGTGAGCTCAGCCAGTTATCTGTTCAGAAAGAATAAAATTAAATACAATAAAATGGCTTAACAGAGTTTTAAAATCCTGATATCCCTATTGATTTATCATGGAAAGCAGACAGTGGTGAATAGTAACAGTGCAATATTTACTGGCTGGTTTTCTTCTGCTGAGATGCAGAATGTATCTAAACAAGCCTAGTTTTACTAGAAATTGTCCTCTGGAGCACAAGTCACCCCTACACATCGTGGTCCCTCAGATCAGCTCACAACCCAATACCTTCTCCATCATGGTTCTGAGTACGGAGTTAAGGCAAGTCTGTTTAACAACCTGTGATGTGATCCAGGATGCATGGTGGAAAACCATGGCCAAGACAAGGGTTGGGTGAGTCTTGCAAACTCTGCTTTTTGAATGAGGTTGAGATCCTCTCCTAATCACACAGGTCTTTGCAAAACGCTCCTTGGGCAGACTGATGGGGAGAAATCAAGGGCATTGGGTGAAAGAAGGGCTGGTGGAAACGTAAGAAAACTCCTGTTTGAGAGCTCCTGAACCATGACACCCACTGAGCTTGTCCAGGAGATCTCCCGGGACCTCATTCAACCCTCTCATCCAGCGACTGGAGGCCTCCTGGAGCCAGTAGACCCTGATGGTGATTAGCAGAGCAGATTGATGATGTGCGGCATGTTCCTGCTGCATCTAAAGGCCCCAAATAGCTTTCTCCAAACCAAAGCTGGTACTATTTGGGAAGGAAAAATCTATCTCTGCCTATATCAAAGCCTAAAGTCTTCCCCAGGGATGGAGCTGTCTTTATCTGTGGAAGTGCATCCTAACATGCCTTTGAAAGTTGAAGTCCTCTCCTGACTTGCTTCATCCACTGGCAACAGGAGCCATCCCTTCCAGGATAGAAAGAAAAACAGAAAAACCCTCCTTATTTTCTTTCCCCCTCTCATGTTTTCAATTAAAATAGATTTGTGCAAGCTATACTGAATGCTCTGCAAATCTCTTTGCATGGTTAAAGTTGATTAATTGGGGTCGGAATTGAAAATTAAAAAATGGCAGCAGCTAACAAAATACAAATAACTTCTCTTGGGCCTTGCGGATGATGGAGCACAAACCGAGATGCCTGAGCTGGTTCTGCCTTGAGGAGGACTGCCTCCTTCACCTTGGGTTAAACACTCAAGAGCAGAGCTGGGTTTTGGGGGGAGGAGGTGGTCCTCAAAATGATATGTATATAATCCTCAAGATAATCAATTTCTTACAGATGCTTTGTAAACTTCCGTGTTCAAGAGCTCAAGCCATAGTACTTTGTAAATCCCTAGGGGTTGTACTTGATATCCATTTGTTATTTCCTAATGCTATTCAATCTTTTTTCCCCCTGTTTTTTTGAAGCTTGCAGCAATAAGCCTGAGACTTACGTCGGCAGTTGCCATTGCTTCTGCCATTCTGCAGTGAACTTTGTGCGCGTTTTCATATTCCTTTTCTTACACTCCTGATAAAAGCATTATCAGGGAAATTCAAAAGCAAGCAGAAAACTGGCATAGCTAATTTAGGCTAATTAGTATGGCAGAAGCTGAGTCTTGTACTTCAGAGGTTCCCATGCCCTCCCATGTCTCCACCTGATCGCCTTGTCCAGCAGCAAACCCAGGAGGCAGCTCCAATTATATCATAACCTCTTCAAACACCAAGCCACTCAAGCTAATTTTATCCTATTAAACAGACTGAAGGATTCAGAAGAAAGGTTCTCCCCCAAAAGCTTCAATTACCAGTGTCCCTGATTACCATCTTTACAATCCTATATGCTACAGTTAAATACTTTTTTGCTTAGTGTTGCTTTCTTGATTTAGATGAAAAGCGAGTATTAAGAGCATGTCTTTTCAACTCAAGCAAGTGACATTCATAAAAAAAAAAAAAAGGAACCTCTCTTGTTATTAGCGTGTTTAATCAAAGTCAAGTTTAGAACCGTTCAAAGACAATGTAATTGGGGAAATGTAAACATCGCCTCGCATCCGGTGGCATTTAAAGCAGCCACAGGTAACTGCCAGTAACAGCAGTGATGGCCAAAAGTATTAGATCTAGAGGAAAAAATATATAAAGGAAACAGCAGGATCTCCTGAAGCAAGGAAATGTCGAATGGTGTTTGAATTTAATCTAATGTCACTAATCGGCAATAAAGACAGAAAATAGCCTCTAAGGTGTTGAGCTGGTTCATCCTTCCTTGCACCAATATGTGATAGATATTGGCCTTGAGCGCGCAGTCACGCCTGGCCAAACGCACTCACCTTGGGTCACAGATGTTCCAGGGCTTAGGGCAGCTCACAACCTTTCCTTCCTGTGCCCCCATCTTGATGGTGGCCTTGAGCCTTCACTCTCCATCCCCATGATGCTCCTTCTCTGCTGGCCATGCCCACGGGAGGCGGGAGCTCGCTGGAGAAACACCTTGTCATCTTCTTGGCCAGTGTCTCCTGCAAGGGGGATGCAATCTTGGCTGATGACTCCAGGTGCTGCTATAATTCAAATAATAATTGTAGGATCCAGGCTATTATTATTAACAACAGAAAGGGAAATGGAAAGAACATATGTCATCTGAGCATCAAATTAACCCTTTCCTGTACACTGAACCCGGGAGAAGTTCAGGCAACGACAGTAACTGTTAAGACAGCACTTATACGGAAACAACACAAGGATATCGATCACCTGGGAAATTCAGTAGCAGAAGTCATAGAAAAACCACATCTCACCTTTTTTAAAAGGAACTTGTTCTTCACCTTCCCCGGGTAATTTTGCTTATTCCTCTTCTTCCACAGTCAGTAATTTTTTCAAACATGCTTACAACTTAATATTCTTGTTTTCTTTCAGCGTCATCCCAACTTCTTAGCTCCCAGCCCATCATGAACTGGAGGCATTCGGCAGTAGGATTTCACTTGATCTACTCATCCTTGCAGCTGAAAATGAACATTTTTCTTTCTCTCTAGAAACAAACAAACAAACAAACAATTTCTATCATTTAACAGAAATTGAATGAGTTTCACCCAATTGCCCGCTCTTGGACGATATGGAAGTGCTATTGTCTGCAGACAATGATTCTCATGCAAATGAAACAACAGCCAAACAAGAATCCTCCCTATCTCTGTTTGGGCCAATTTTCTTAACGTTTCAGCAAAGCTTAATCTGTTGGCAGAAGTGTTTAGGCCCATTAACAGCTAAAGTCACAGAGTCCACAACTCACCCTGCTGACAGTAAACAAGGAATTTGAGGAATGGCCTTTAAACAATGGCTAAGCCACAAACCATTTTGTCATCAAATGCTGTGAAAGGCATATAGGCAGATGATTTTCTTCCTTGGGTTACAGCGATTTGAAAGAACCGCTTCCCTCCCCTGAATCCCCAGCGCCCTCCAGGCTTGGGTTACAGCTGTTTTATTTGCCTTTCCAGCCCTACAGCTGTGGGATGGGTTATGCAGGTGTGCTCCCGACAAATGAGTCATTCCAGGGCTTCATATTATTTATTTGTATTGACCGTCTTGGAGGCCAGGGCCCCCCTCTGCTGAGCACTGCCCAAACACAGGACAACATGATGCTCTGTGCCCCGTAGGGCAGATTTGTGGATTTAATTTTGTTTGGGGAATACTGTACCCAGGTCCTTCCCTAACTGTCGTGGACAAAAAGAGAAAATTTACCATGGAGGGGAGAAATAAATGGTAATTGCTAAATAAAATAAATTGCTAAATGAAACCGACAAAGCTTGCATCATGCCAACAGGACTGGAATGGAGGGGGGGGCTGTGGATGCTGGGGCTACTTGCTGCAATGTATTTCTTGGTTAAAGGGTCTACCAGGCAGTGCCAGAAGAAGTCCCTTTGCACCCCACTGCCTGGATAGCACCCAGATTTATTCCCTTCTTTCTGGGGAAAGAAGCACAGCCAAAGTGATGGCAGATGGCTGCAACCCAAAAGAGGATGTGGACAACATTTTACCTGGAGTTGTCTGGAAAAATACAACTCTTGAAAACTCATGGTGTCAATGCCAATGCCATGTTAACACCAACGCCATGCCAACATCATTTGCCTCCCCTGTGCTTCCCCAAGCTGAGTTAGAGTGTGAATCTAGCAAAGAACTGAAGAGCAACATGTTACAGACCCTGCCATTGTGTCCTTCCCATGGTGGAGGACAGGAGAAGGTGCCACACTACTATCTCCCACCCAAATTGTCCTCGTCTGCTCTCTTGACAGAAAGCAGTGGAGAAACCAGAAGCAACAGCAAGGACTGAGTCTCCAAATAATCCCCTTCACACCTGGCCCAAAGATCATCAAAGACAACATCAGTGCTAGTACTGAAGGCTCATTCTCAGATAAACCAAGAGTGCTAAACTGGGTTTCTGATGCAATGTGAGGTATCTTTTTCTCTACTGGTTCTCCCCAGGAGAAACGAAAGAACAGGAAGGTGAAGACAGGAGTGAGGAGCAGAGCAGGTAATGAAATGCTCTTTGGCTGCAGATATCCCATACTTTGACTTCTTCAAGCGGTATCCAAATGATGTTGCATGCACCAGTGCCAGGGAGCATCCCCATCAGCATTATCAGGGAATGTCAGAGAAGGAAAGAAAAGAGAGACAGAACGGGAGAGAGCTGGCAGTGCCAGCAACGCAGTGCTAGGCACCAGGCTGCAGTCAGCGGCACGGCAGCACTCTTCATTGTGCCACAGCTCTGGACTGTTCACATTTCACTTCTCCACCTCTGACATTCATTGCCATTAAGGGCAGATAAAAACATGAGATTATTTTAGTATGGTGACATCTGGGCAACAGTCTGGCAGTTCTTTTCCCCAACTTTGGTTCAAAGTTTTCAACCAAAACATGTTTTCCCCAGTAAATTATTTCTGTATCAGCCAAGATTCTGGGTTTTGTTGGAATATAAATGAAATGAAACAAAAATTAATAAAATAAAATAGATTTTTTTTTAAAAAAAAAAGTAAAATAAGAAGGCTTGTGGCCAAACTTTTTTGCCCTTTGAGGTACTATTTTTTAAAATAAATGCCACAGTGTTTCATGGCAATTTTTAAAAATGAAAACTGGTATCAGTCACTCTATGAAACGGCATTATTCCTCCATGCCAAACTTGTATCATTTATATCCTTGGACCACCATGGTTACAGGGACACTGTTACTAACTGCTAATTAAATGTGGGAGGAAAAAAGGGTTTTGAGGCATTTTTACAGATTAAAATTGGGAACAACTCTGGTGATGCCAGTGTCAAGCTATAGGGGTGCGATCCAAAATTAATTTTTCCATAGATCCTTCCATACATTTCTCAGAAACATGATGCCACATGCCCACACCCATGTGAAGAGACGGCTGTTGGGTGCAGTGTTGGCTGGTGGCACACAAGAATACATGTCCCACCTCCTGGTGTGGTGTCACTGTCCTAACTTGCAGCCCTTCATACAAGCATTTAACTACAATTCCAGCTTTTTCCTGACTTCACATTCAAGCTGATGTGAACACATGGTGAGGCAGGATGTGAATTAGACGGATGAGAGTTGGAAGCACAAGGAAAGGATGAAAACTAAGAATTAGCATGGGGCAGGCACCTTTATCAGCAGTACTAGGACCACAGTGACGTATTTTACCCGAACAGTGTGACAGCAGCACTCCATGAAGGCCACCCTTTGTTGGACTGAAAACACTTTTCCCTAGTCTTAACATACTAAAGGCTCCTTGTAATTCCCAAAATACCAACCAGAAACACCCTTTGGAAACAAAGTGGAGTTAATGCAGCAAACAAGCCTTTCAACCTACATGACAGCATCAAGGGGGATCTAATAAAATTTTAAAAAGAAACAAGCTGTAAAAGTCAGATCATACTCTTTTCTTTTCTTTCCTTTTTTTTTTTTTTTTTTCTTTTTCCCCATTTTTGACAGACCTGAATGTTTCTTGGAGGAATTTCCCCTAAAATAAGTAAACAAATTGCTGTGTCAACCCCACAGCAGAACTCTGCCCATATATATATATGTGTGTGTGTGTATATATATGTGCATAAATACATATGTACACACTTATATACACAAATAAAACACATACAGTAAATCAGTTTGCAAGACATGATCCTGCAAGATGCTGATCAGGAAGCCCTGATAGAGAGGAAGTCCCAGGGTACCTGCAGGACTGTGGTGGAAGAGAAATCCCCAGTTGCCTGGCTGGCCAAAATGAGGAGACACAGCTGTCACATCTGGCTGAGCAAGATGGGGCAAGTGGGGGGCCGGACAGGCTGCTGTGTGGCAGCTGATGTGAGGTGCACTTTGAGCCTGAGCATCCAGCTAAAATTTTAGCTGGTTTTAGAGAAAAAATAAAGTCCAGTGAAATTGGAAGAAACTTTTTGCTTTGTGTGCTGCTGTCTGTCGGGTGTGTGCTTTTAAGGATGGGGCCATCATTAGTCATGCACAGTGGTTATGTAGAGAGAAGCAGGTGCTGCAGATATTTGTAGGTTACTGTTTTCAGGGTGTACAGCAGTTTTCAGCCTCCTCCTGAAATGGTGCCTCTCAGTGTGACCGGCACACTTGTAGTTTTGCATCCTAAGAGGAGGAAGGGCTTATTTTAATGAGTGGGGATTTCTGCCTTCTCACCTCTTCTCTTTGATTAGAGAGGAGGTGAAAAGAGAAACCTGATTAAAACGTATTAATTTAAGTACTTGGATAAGAGATATTGAATTACAAAACTTAAATTTATTAGAATTATCAGAGATGGACAGACAAGGAAAGTTTGACTTATATAATGCATGTAAGGACACATCAGCTAATTCGGAATTTTTCACTCCCATTTTAGAATGTCAGAAGATTTCATAGTTTTCCTTTTTGAGGTACAAACTAAAGCTGGATATTTTGCTGATAAAATATTTCTTCTTTTGAGCTTTATCACAACTGAAAACGATCTCGGCGTTCTCATCTTAGTCCCAGTTAATCAGAACTTGCAATCAGAGATATCACGTAGTATTTCTGCCTGCAAGTGAAGCCAGAGTTAATATCCCTGCATGGCCCAGGAGCCTTTTGGGGGGCAGATGGACCCTGGATCCATAAGCGAGTGGGGATGGCTCTGCTGCAAAGTGAGATACAGGCGTGAAACGTGCTTCTTTGGGTAAAGGGTGGCATCCCAAACACAAGGCTTCCAGCCTTGCCAAATTCTCTGCAGGGTGTTAGGAGCTTCTTTTTAGTTGCCTAAAACCAGCCACTGAAACTTTGCAAGCACATACATTCACCTCGAATGTGAACATGGCATGAATCAAGCAATGAAAGTTAATCGGCATCATTAAATCTGTCAAACCAGCAGGTTATTAAAATTACCACTATTCACTCTGAAAATGGGAACAAAAAATTATGCTCCAGCTTTCTGAGCCTGTTTGTCTTGTTTTCCCACACTGCTTATGAATTACTACAGTATATTACAATGTCCTCTATCCATCTTCATTAGCATTGTGAACAAATTGTATTGGGCTGTAATGCAACATTTTTTTTGGTATTGTACAAACATATATGATGTACAGAAAATGGGCAATTTAATATGAAAAGAATATTGTGCTTCAGAATTTTTATTTTCTAAACAGTCATTTCAGTTGGGAATTATTGCATGATTTGTGCATAATTTCTCATGGATAGTTATTTAAATATAAATAGGGAAACTATGTAATTCCATATGGTGGCTATCTACCCTTTCTTGATGCCTTTCCATATTTTTAATAGTGCAATAAACAAAAGATAAAAACATCTCTAAGCCACACACTAGTCAAAAGAAGATAATTGTGCCTGTATGTGTTTATTGTAATTTGAATGTGCTTCAATTAACTTTCCTCAATATTTCCCAGTTCTTTTAAAAGAAACTTAAATTGGTTTTTATTTTGTGAAATTTGTTTTCTGTGCAATAAGTAAAAAAACCCACACCAGTGCCTTTGTTTACCTCATTATGGATACATCCTATCCAGGAGCAAAGCTCCAACTCTTTATTCCCAAAGACCTTTTTTTTTTTTTTTCCCCCCATTCTCACGTGCTTCTTATTATACTTTAAGTAAAAATATCTAGTGCTCCCTGGGAAAAGGAATCTCATAATTGCTCAATATATCACATATCAAAGTATGGTAAAACATGAAAATGTCAAAAAAGCAAACTCTTACACTTCTGCACTGCAGTCACTTTTAAAAGATGAGAATTTATTACCCTTTCCTCCCACAAATCATCAGGGCGACCGGAACAGAGAGTGTATATAGAATTCTTGTTGTAATTAACCTTGAGGCTTTTATTTAAACAAGGTCAAACATTTTAACAGCTTTATAAATCAAGGTTGGGTCTGCACATCTCTATAGTATCAGGCTAACGACAAAATGCACATGGAATACTTATTAAACAGCATTTATTTACAGAAAATATAACCTGAAAGCTTCAGAGAGACACACCCGCTGGCTGATCTAACACCAACAGACACACAGCTCCAGCCTCAACAGCAAGGTGACCGGTGTAATGTGCTTTTATTATGTGCTACCGAGGAGCCAAGCCCAGGTATTGGTAAATGAGGTCATTTGCAAGCTAACTGCATTTTTAGTGTGATTGCAAAATTACAGGAGGTAGATTACAGTCATCCAGATATATGCTGTTCTGTCCTTATTTTTGTCTGATTTTTATTTACTTTTTCTTCTACTTTAGTTAGGTTTTACTGGAAGGAGAAGGCAGGAGGACATGTGACTTGAGTAAGATGAGCTACTTCATCTTAGTGAGAAGTTACCTGGAAACCTTTATCAGTCTCTAAAAAAACCCACCTTTGGATTCCTCTGGCTATCCTGGGCTATCTTCTCCTTCCTCATAAAAAATGGCTATCCGCAGTAATTTTTTCTGAAGGAGGAACATCACACTAGGCTTTCTATTCCGCACTCTAAACAAACAGTAACTTTCAAGTCATCCCTGTTTGTAATTTCACACGCTTTTCAGTGTACTAGAGCATAATGAAGAATATCATAAGCCACAGCGTATGACATGGTTGCTGTACACAACGGTCTGCTTTGCAGACATCCCTTACCAAAAATCCGCTTTGAAGTCAAGAGGACATCCACGTGGACAATAGATGCCCACTATACGTGTGACCCACCAGTCGTAAAATAGCTGCTGTGATTTCCCTAAATGAGTCAGATAATTTCTCCTCAAATATATCTTGATTCTTAAGCGTTTTTTCTTAGCCCTGTGGTGTGTGGGTTACACAGACCCTAAGGGATACTCATTATTCATTATGCTCACTCTCTTAAACTTCACATCTGGGTTGCCACAACGACCTCCCAGTACAAGCTCTGGGTCCCTGGAAACATCAGTACAGCTCCAGTTGGGATCTTCACCTAAACCTCCTCCCTTTCACCTGGCTACAGTATATTGCATCGCATCCAACCAACAAAAATCCCATGTATCAGCAGGGCCAACGACTGGGACCGAACTGAGTGAAGAAAGAAACATTTTTTGGTGTCTGTGTTCACCATTTTAATTGACTTCTCCTTTCATTTGTTCCCCTTCTGTGCCCTCTGACTATAAGCGTTCAAGCAGCTGTAGTAACCCCCAGGAAAAAAAAAAAAAAAAAATAGTTGTGCTAAATGAGATTTTTATGTGTGGGTGTTTAAGTATCGGCGTGAAGCAAATTTCTATCCTCTCCTCATCAGAATGGGAATGAGACCATGTGAGTGACGTGACCAATTACCACCGAGCACCCCAGAGCAGCTTCTGAATATTCACATCCAATTGCTACTTTGGTGGAACAATTGGTTTGAACGGTTTGAAAAGGCAATGATGTCAAATGTGCGGCGTGATTAAACGCAGCGAAATTACCAGCCGTTGAGCTGAAAAATAAGCTCTGTTTCCTTCCCAGGGTAATTCTGCTTTCAAATTTTGCTCTAATGGGAGCAGGAAGCACCTGAATCCATCAGGGTAAAGGTGCAGCTGAGTTTTGGAGGCAGCATCGACTGGGACACGCGTCGAAGCTTTGATATAGGTGCAGCAAGTCAAATGCCTCCTCTTCACCCTGATCCTCATGCAGAACCACACTTCTACCCCAGGTAGAACAACACAGCAGCACCTTTTGTAAGCATACAGTGATGCAAAATGTAATTCGAATCAAAGATTTTTAGGGCCAAATATCTGGGAGTTGAATTGTCCCGATAAATGGCAAAGGCTACGTATGTTCCACCAATATCAGCTGTATCTGGGAGCACTTCTGCTTTCTGTACAGACAAGGAACATGTTAAACACACAGTCCTGCTGCTTGGTTCATGCCTATTTCTGTCATCACTGAAAATGGCCTGCACTATTTTAAAAAATAAACAATTAATTCCCTCATTCATCTCTCTCCTGTTTTAAAAATGCACATACCATACGTTACAGTTCAGTACTAGCCCCGATTTTATGACTGAGTCATACAGATCCAAGCATTAGGAGAAACAGAATTTCTTTATTGTAGTGCTCAGAGAAGTGTGTGGTTCCCAGATGGCAGAAGGGAGCTGGGAGCACACATGAGGAGAAAAAAAGTAATACATCCTCCAGGATCATATCTTATGCCGAGCCCTTGTCAGAGAGAGGCAGCACAGAAACGCTGCCCATCTCCAGCTGCTCAGGTTTGGGGCCAGCTCTGAAAACAATTTATCTCTTCCTGGTCCTCTTTGGGGAAGGTGATTGTGCATATTCTGCAGAAAAAAAATTGTTTTTTTCTTAACAAGCGACTCCCACACATTTTATGACTGCGCAAAACGCTTCTTAAACATGACACAGGCAGCTAAAATAGGGAAATAGACGGTATAAAATCTGCCCTGAAACTAGGGAACTTTTCCTTTCTTGTTTCCTACCCAGAGATCTGAGCTAATTTTCCCTATCCATAGGCTCCCCCCACCCCCTAAAAAAAAAAAAAAAAAAAAAAAAGAGGGGGGGGTGGTGGGGGGGTGGTGGGGGGAGACTGTATTCACTAATTATACATCCTGAAAAGAATTTGGTTCAGTGTAAGATGATCCTAGTGATATGCTAATCCTTTTTTCTGCTTGGTGCAGCCTGAAGCCTGTGTCTAACATTTTTTTCAACTGTATGACAATAAAAGTTGTGACAACAAAAGAAATAAATGGGCAGCTAAAGAAGGTATAGCTGAAACACATGGCAGACCAGTTCTCTCCTCTCCTTCTGGCTGCTCTTTTGTAGGCTCTGGTTTGGTATCCTCAAGTCAATAGCCGAAAGCCAGCCACCTTAGCAACTTAGTATGACACCCAAGCCCTCTCTCTTTACATTCATGAATAGTCAGCAAGCAGCAGACAAAATAGAACTAATCTTTTTTGACAGAATTGTTCAATTTTAGAGGAAAGGCTTTTGAGGCACCTTCCATACATTTGCAGAATATGAGACAACAATGGCCACCATCACATTTTCACAAAAGGACGACCAGGGGTGTGAGCACGCACACACAACGGCCATTTCGATAAAATATTGTAGCCAAGTTCAAGCGATTGCAGGATATGCCCATTGTTAGGGGGAAAGCTGGCAGGCAAGAAAAAAAATAAATACATTATTAAAAAAAAAAAATCTCCATTGTTTTGTTGCTGATTATTAAACATACACATCCTGATAATGTGTGATTAGGTTTATTTGTCTTGATTAACCAAAGTTAAGAGAGCTGATTAATATCCACTCTTTAATTTCCTGTCATAGGCTGATAACTTCATCTTTTTTTTTTTTTTTTTTTTTTCCTTTTTTGGACCAATGATTCTTATTGTGAAATGCATTCAATCCAGCAGGTTCTCGCCTGCATTTAAAAAGCTGGTTTTGCCATTTCAAAATCCTGTAACACAGCAGCCACTCACAAGTCTAGTATGTGCAAAGAAGGACATTCCTCTATTTCCCTTCTCTCCCCTCCGTTTAATGCAAGCCATATCTCCATCTCCAAATACAGTTTGAACAAGGAAGAGAAGGAAATAATAATAATAATAATAGTAATAATAATAATAATTAAAAAATTTACCCAGTCTATGGGCAAAACCAGAAGTTAGCAACATGGTCCATGCAGCTGCAACACTACATTTAAAATTCAGTTTACTCCTAGGAAGAGGGCTAATCCTGCCCCTGTAATTCCCTACAGCCAAAATGTACCCCCCTCCCTGAGTGACAGTGCAATGCAAAGACACTCGCACGCTTATCTTCCCCAACCAGATGGCCGACTTGGATCAATGCACACACGCCACGATCAATGGGAGCGATAAAGAATTAGGAAAACAGTGGTACATGCTCCCAGAAAGCTTGTACACTGCATAATTATTTTATGATTCTACACATGGCTACATGTGATACTGGAGTCAAGAAGGAAAAGGATAATTAGAGAGCCAGAAAGCACCCGTACTGCACTACACACTTTGTCAGTCAGCAGTTCCCACTCGGCTCAACTCACTGCCGTTATCTCCTCTCCTGCCCCCTTGCAAATGAATTTAGGGAATATGTAAAATATTAGGGGGAGGCGGCTTCTGGGTTACAGAGACGGGATACAGGAGATTATCGTGTCCTGTGATATGACAGCAAAAGTTTTTGTCTGAGGGATTGGGTGGATTGTGGGAGCACTGCTTGGGGAGCAGAGCTTGGGGTGGCATCTGCGGGGCACAGGGGTACCTGCCACGAGCAGGGGGTGCATTTAAACTCCTCTCGGGCTTTGCTGGGAGAGGGACGTATCCACGGCCATTCAATAAAATATAGCTGTATACGTTAGTCTGCGGGCTTGTTTTTTTTTTTTTTCCTCCTTTCCTCCCGGCAGCAATTTTGTGATTGGCTCCTTGTATCCAGCCTATTTGCTACCACGCCGCCAAGCAGAAAAGAAGGGGGAGGAAAGAACTGCCCCCACCAAACTGATCGAATGACACAGAATAAATATCAAAGCGCTGGATGGTTACGACTGGGAATCTGGATGCCAAAGAGCACATGACCGAGATTAGGGAGCAGAACAATGCCAGGCAGAAAGCTGCCCTTGGTGGCGAGAAATCACCATGCTAAGCACTTTGCAAAAACACCTCGTCACCGCCTGACGCCACTAGCATGTCCTTGCCCTGCCAGCACCCGGTGTAATACCACCCTGAAATTGCTGATGGGGACAGAGGAAGGTCAAGGAGATGGGCTGCCATCACCATCAGAGGGAAAGATGGGGCACCCTTGTCCCTGTGAGGACCCCCCATGGATGGCACCTTCCTGCTGGCCATCGGGCTGGTGGTGGGACCTGGGCTCATGGCATGGTGTTGCCGTGCCTAGGGGGAGCAGAGTAGGAAATACCCAAAAAGGATTATTGAGAGTTCACTCACCAACCAGCCAAGGAGCAGAGGGGTGTGATGGAGAGCTGGAGTTCAGAGGGGATCAGGGTAAGCATCACCATCCCTTCCACAGCTGCCTTTCCTCCTGGGGGCTCAGTGCACACTGCAGAGGTGTCACCCTTGGAGACCACGGTCCAGAGACTCCTGCCCAGGTCCTTCTGCAGGGATGTGGCAGAGGGGCTCACCCTGCATCTCCTCATCCATGTCTCAGCCCGCTCTCCCAGCATAAATCAGGGCCAAACAGCACCTTTCAGTCAAATAAGTGAATAATTGTCGTGGTGACATGTTTGGAAATTTTAAACACTAAAGTTTAAAATAGGTGAGTTGGGGTCTCTCCTGCTGGCATTTGACTTAAATTAAAATCAGAGCCCAGAGCCCTTGCCTGGACATGTGGAGCAAAATGTCTCTGATGCACATTCAGGCTTAAAGTCACCGCAAAAAGATCTGCCCTTCACTCTTCTCCTCCTTTCAAACACAGGTGATTGCATGGGCAAAGGCACAGCAAACTGCAGTGGCTTCACTAGTAGAAACTGCCACTGTGAACATATCTATGAGGCTGGACTGGTGACCGGAGATCCTCCATGCATGACAAGTCACTCACCAGATCAAGTTACTGCAGCTCCCGTCCCAAACACACATTTCTGCTTGTTCATAAACGTTTCCCATCATACTCGGTCTCAACTCAAAACACTCATTGGTTTGCCCAGCTATGTTTTGCTCCACACATGTACATAAGAAAGGTGAGAAAGACATGGCATAGCTTGGGTCAATTTAAGCAAACATCCTCCACTGCCGAATCAGGAATCATGTAGTGTCAGTTGTGCTATGAGGAAAAACATTCAGGCAGCGTCGCCTGCAAGCATCTCTCTGGGAGCTGAGCAGCGCAAGTGGGTCTGGACTGGGATGGGGATGAATCCTGGTGGATTGGTGAGGTGAGACACACAATGATATTAACTCACTTGTGTCTTCATCTCTACTCTTCCGGAAGCTGGTGACATCTGCAAGGATGGAGATAAAGCCGATGCTTAGAGGCATGTCTACAACAAGAGGCACTCATATCTCGCTCAAGGGACCACCTCGTTTGGCTTCTTGAAGGATTTATAGTCCTGGCCAACTGTGCGTGGCATCTCACCAACCCACTCTGATGGGTGTGTAACCTTCCCTGACATGGTCTGGATGTCACTGTCAAAGCAGAATTATTCAACCTGAACAGTTATGCATTGTCCTTGGTCTTGGAGAGACAGCTTTCCTGGAGGAGATGGACACTGTGTAAGTGAAGTGCCATTAGTTTGACCACTATGGCTGTTTCAGCTTCTTAATCAAAATGTTTCTATCAAAAAAATCACTTTTTGGACAGATATGTAATTTTTGTTGTGCTTTCTGTTTCATTTGATGTTTTACAGTTATGTATGGAAAAAGCCCACAATATTTCCCTTCTTTTAAAAATGTCATTTTTTTGGTAAAAGTTTCAATAAAGACTTATCTCAAACTGAATATTTATCCTAAAAATAAATTTAAAAACAAATCACAGTTTTAGTTTTCAAAGTTTTTAAATTCTTTTTTTTTTTTTTTTGGTCAAAAAATGATAGGAGCATCAGATAGAAAAGGGAACTATTTCCAAATTTCTCATAAGAAATAATTGCCTCCCCTAATCATTGTTTCCACAAAGAAAAGGTTCTTTAGTGACACAGGTTCTGCCTTTGGAGTTGGCATCATACTGGGTAACAGCGTAATTAGAAATAGAGAGATGTAATAACTCTCCAGGTTGGAAGAGATCTGTACGAGATCAGTTTTGCCTCACTTGGATATGGACTATCCATTTCTGGAGTGCAATTTAATTACTTCTGTGGTAGCAGGTGGTAAGTTCTGCATCTCCCCTGACTGGCAAAGTGCCTCTTCTCCCCCTCAGTCCAGTTCCCTATGCCTTCGCTAAGTCCGTCCTCTTCCTCGCTGGGTCTGTCTCTGTTTCTCAGTATTTTCCTGCCATAGCAGCTATGATGGATGGATTCTACCGTTTGTTTTGGTAAGCAAAGACCTGGAGTCACAGCTGCAACCAAAGAAAGCATGCTGTAACTCAGAAAAGGGTATTTTTTTCCAACCTGCTGTGTATTAGGGAGCCTAACACAGAATTAAATAACCTGACAGATGCCCCAGATTTTGCCAGCTCCTTTTGGTCCCTTAGGACAGGCGGGGATGACTAGAACACGTGGGACACCGTGGCCACGTCTCCTTTACCTTGGCCCCAGAGGTTCTGGGTGTCGCACAATTATCTAGACTTTGACTCCAGGACAGCTGGATGTATCACCCTTTCTAACGTGACTGCATTAGCCTCTTCTAGTGGGACTAGTCCATGCCACTCATGGAGTAACTTGAAGTTTGCATGCCATGATCCCTCTGTATCAAGACTGGAAGTGCAGGCACATTTGCTGTCATGAGAGAGGGTGTGAAAACAACCCAGGGTCAGCTGACGAGATGCTCAAAAGCAATCCCACCACAGAGCAGCTCCTAAACCATCCCCAACTGTGGATTCTTCATGGGATGGGAGCACACACAGTTCCATGTGGATAAGGAAAACGTCAGGGTAGCTGCTATGGACAGGTTCCTGTAAACCTGTTTCCCAAAGTCCACTGAGTAAAAGACAAATCTGAAAGAATAACTATCTGCAGACCAGTGCTCAGAACTCTGTCCCACATTACAAAAGGGCAGCAGAGGTACCTCTCAGTGCCTCTCAAAGCATGTGTACGTGAGACCTCACCGTGCTGTGGGACATAACATATGACACTGATGTCACTCTTAATGAGCTACAGGATTTCCTGAAATAAAAGGCAAATAACTTTTACTTCTTAGCTGTTGAGAGCAAATGGGACTTAAATTGACATGGTTGCAAGTACACTGGTAGAGAAACAAGTAACACTTTTTTTGTGTCTTCTCTATTCCGTTTTTTTTTTTTTTTTTTTTTGTCTCTTGCAAAGCTATGTAGCATATTCTCTCTCTTCTTGTCCATTATTTCCTACTTAATTTTCAGTTCCAGTTTTGGCCTCAAACAATAACACTGTTATCAAAGAGCAGTGCCTTGGACTCATGGAGGCTTTCAGAAAATATTGGTGCCATCTTCCATAAAACATTTTAAACACATGCTATTTGTTTTTAGTCTCCCTTCTGGTTTTACACCCTACAAAGAGGACATTTAATATGTACAATAGAATTAATAGGCATGCAATGTAAGCAGGACTTACATTCAAAATACACTTCCACAAAACAAAGGAGCAGCTGTGAAAATGTAGAGTCCGCTGAAAATTTTTTACTTGGGTATCACATTTGCTAAAAGATTTACTCTGCAAAGTTTTATCTAATTTCCCATTCATTCAATTAAGCAGAGAGATAAATGCCCAGATCCCCAGAGATTAGGGGAAACTATGTTTAGCTCCCTCTTACACTTGCGATCAAAACTGTGCTCAGTTTCATGGTTATCACTATAAAGTTCGTGTTTACAGGCTCTGTGCTGCTGGTAGAGGAACACCTCCATCTTCCACAAAATCCAGTGGGATTTGGAAGTAGTCAGGATCCCTCAGATCTCTCCAGATCAGGAGGATACAAACCACATAGGAAATGATGCCCCATTTGGCAAGGCTAGAGCACTCTATTTGGGATAGGCCTTCAAGCAACCTGGTCTAGTGGAAGGTGTCCCTGTCCATGGCAGGGGGTTGAAACCAGATGATCTTTAAGGTCCCTTCCAACCCAACCCATTCTATGGTTCTGTGATTCTATGAATGGTCTTTCAGCTCTGTTGGGAGGAATAGCCAAAACTCATGGGTTAGCAGAGCCATCAGTTCAGAGCCAGAACCAAGCACCCACCGAAATCTCTTGGAAATGAATCACATGGTAAAGATAAGGCAGAAGAAAGAGACAAAATGAGAATTAATCTCTTTTGCACTGCTATTTGTGTCACACAACCTTTATCAACTTGCCTAAGCAAAGATTTTTGAACAAAAGCAGAGATACTTGCCAGTGGTTTTTTGAACATCAGTCCAGAATTCTTTCTCTCCTGGCAATTAGAACATGTTCTAGTCACCAGAATAATTATTTTGTGGAGTTATCTATCCATTTAAAGATAAACTATGGATCTTGTGAAAACTTGAAGTCCGTGGTACATACAACAGACCCCCTTAGAATCTCTGCTACTCCTTCCTCAGAATGGTGACAAGCAGGTAAAAAGAGAGACTGAAGACAGAGTGAGCACAGCCAGAGACACTAATCCTAAAAACACAGAGCTGTGAAGGTGGTTCCTGGACACTCTTATGCACCAGGAGAAGGCATGGAGGAGATGTTGCTATGTCCCACCACACAGCCTGTGGTTGGGAGCTGCTGGCAGCAGTTAGTCTGAGTAGCCAGTGAGTTTCCTGGATGCAGAAGGAGCGATGGCTGACCACCATCACACTGAGCCGCCCAAACTGCAGCTGTGGGTCATGATGGACCTTTGCTACTGCCAGCATTACTGTGGAAGATACAGAAATGCAGACACGTTTCAATTCTACCTTATAGTGAAGTGCCTTTGAAAGAACTGCCTTAGGAACCAAACTCCGTTTAGCCTTTTTCTTCATACATTCTAATTCCTCCGAGGTTTCTTGAGTCACCCCAGGTCCTCGTGCATGGCACAAACATATAACAAAGAACTGCCCGTGCCTTGCTGACTTTTTTATCAAAATACAATATTGATTCTGGGTTACCAGAGTTTTTCCTGCAATTTACACCTCGTATGCTTGCATGGGTAATGGGAGTGGATAATTCCAGCACGCAACAGATCAAAGGGAATTCGAATTTGCTGCAGTCCTGGTAGGCAGGATGTTTTCAGGTCCTCTTGTTCCAAACACTAACGAACAGCAGAACTGTAGAAAAGCAGCTCCTGTATATCACAGAATCATCTAGGTTGGAAAGGACCCTGGAGATCATCTAGTCCAATTGTTTGCCTAGCACAGTTCCCACCTACAGCATAACCTTAAGCTCTAAATCGACCCGATTCTCTATATATTCAAGGTAAAGCATTTGACAGTAGGTTTGATGAGACCACTATCTCTCACATTGATCTGCATTTTCTCAGTAAGTTCTTCTGTTCATCCATTTGGTGGCTCTAAGCTTCTACTTGGACTGAAAATTTTCTGAGGATGAAAAACTCTTGGGGTATTTTTTTGCCTTTAAAAACACAATAATCCACAAAGAAGCTGTAGTAATTCTGTGATATTTCTCCTACTGTTGCTACAACTACAATTGTAATTGGAATTGACCCTTTCTTGATATCTTGGTAAAGAATTAATTTCCAAAACCATCCTTAGATATGGAGAAATTAGCAGATTTGGGCTTCATATAACAAACATGGGTATTTGACAGCACTAATATAAAATGTTCATTCACATACCATAGCAGGAAAACTTCTGGACACTAAATAGAGTTTCTTGGATTTTGATGTCTGTCTGTAAAAAAATGAAGAAAACAAGGCAAATGATAGAAAAGGCCTAAGATATTATTCTAAATTTTATCACAAATTTCTGATTAAACATATGTGAATACATTGTCTGGTTTTAATAAGCTTGAAAACATCATCAGCAATTAACAGGCAAACCAGAATAATGTTGCATAGCCAAGCAAGGGTAATTGTGCTCATTATATTGCCAGAGATGTGGCTGATCAAAAAGCAAAGCACTGTTTTCCCTGAAGTTGATTTACAGTATTTAGGTGGAATCAGTACCGAGTTCATAGCCATTAATCAGACAAACTGCTTCACACAGAAACTCCTCACCAACCTGCCAATGCCTCGCACACTGTCAACACACACAATGGGTTTCCCACTGGATGTGCGTATCTCTTTTTCCAAGGCTGTCAGTGCTATTTTTCCATTTCACCTGAAATATCCGTATTTATCCCTCAAGAAGTAACACCAGCCTCTTCTCATTCTGCATTGTGGAGAGAAAGTGTTGAGGGACAGCAGGGTGCATGGAAATCTCTGTGAACTGCTCTTCGGAGGCAAACTTATCCCAGTGAATTTAGATGGAAAGGAGAATATGGTGGAACCTCGTTACTACAAAAAGTGAGAAAGCTAATTATTTTTCTACAGTGACATAATTATAGTCATCCAAGAACGTGAAAGAGGCAATGTCTGCAGGCAGAGGGGGGAAGATCAGCTGACATAACTGGGAAAAGGACAAACTACAGGACACAAAAACCATTTTCACAACAACAACAACAACAAAATCATAGATTTCTAATCCAAAGCTGGAATTTTGAGGTTTGGCTTTTCCATTACTGTCTCTTTCTGGGATGGGAAAAAATGTCTGGACCACCCTGAAAAATTACAACTCCCTTTTCAACCAAAGGGCACATGCAGCCAGTAAATGGTGACTCTATAAAGGGATTGCTGGCTTTGTCTGGGCCTTGCTCTGCATATGAACAAGCACTTCACCCATTCCCCTTGTACTTGCCTCTTATTTCCATAATTACCTGCATTTATTGCTTACTGTGAATATGATGCATTTAATGCCTCAATTTATTCAAACAAGGTCTGCAGCTGTAGGTGCTCAGTGTTGCACCTAGAGGTTTCTTTAATGGTTTGGTACCAGCTTTTTTATCCAGTGTAACCAAGCATCACTTTCCTCCAGGGATATACAAGAACCTCTTCTCCAAGGCATCAAACTTTTAGTTGTGTCAATACTTGCTTAGAAATGTCTATTTTTTGTTCAAGAAATATGTGCCAGCATGATGCCTGCGCCCACATTTTCAACAGAAAGACCCGTGGGCTTGAATTATAGCTCTTATTTTACCTGCTCTCAGTTCCATGTTTTTACGTTCCATTTCTGAAAATTTTTCTCTCTGCCTCAGGAAAAAGAAAGAGCATTACTCTGATTTTGTGCAAAACTAATTTCTTAATTTATAGTGAGCCCTTTAAATTTCCATTTTGTGCGAATATTTTGTGTAAGATTTGTATGTGCAAACATGCAAAACAATTTTTAATGCTTCCTGAAGACACATAGAGGAGAAAAAGGGAATATGATGAGGTTCACTGCCAAATTCAAATCTACATCTGAGCAATAATTCACCAGTGTAATTCCATCAAGGACAAGGGAATTACGTCAGCTCAATCTGGAGTAAGAAAGTTCAAGGAAAAGGCTCTGAGCCTTTAAGCACAGATTCCTTTTATGAAAAGAGTCAGGAGGCAGGCAATTAAACTCAGTTACACTGGGATGAAGGTGCCCTCCCCGTGCCCAGCTCAAAGACCACACACGTGTCGGATGATTCTCGGGGGATGAACGCATCCTGGTCTGGCCAAGGGCCGGGTCAGTTATAGCCAAAATCTCTTTGAGGTTTTGGCTCAAAGGTGCAGCCCTGTGAAATACTTAGAGAGACAATCCTGCACCACGTAGTTTGTCCTGATGAAGTTGCCCCTTTCAGAGCACGCAGGACATTGACCCAATTTGCACAGACCCTCTGCATTAGCATAGACCCATTTCAAGTGAGGTCTTTGAACACCAGTTGCCTCCAAATTCCATTACCTCTCTCCCTGCTGGGTTTTGTGCTTTGAGTATCAGGCAGGGGCTGGAAGAAGAAAAGAAAAAGAAAAAACACAGTAAGTTAAATCCTAAGCCCAAATAATTAGACATGTTTTGGTTAGTTCTCTAAACTCTTACTTATTGCTGTTTCTCCATTCGACAGAATATAATCTGATTTTTTTCAGATTTGACACACAGGTCAGTTAATCCAGAGGTTCATAAGTATGAATGAGCCAGAGAGAGAAGCAAACACCAACTCTGGATGTGTTTGTCACAGCACTTCATCTTTGTTTGCAGCCTCAACTGACGTAAAAGCAAATTTCAGAGTCATCCTTGCTTGCAGAAAATTTCACTTGGAGAGGGAAAGAAATACAGGATGACTCTTCTGTCTGGCAGATAAACTTAAGGGTAAAAATATCTAATCTTTTGTCACTAATGAGACGCAGACTTCGGAGTGCTGGATAATTTTAAGAGAAAAGCTACTCATAAAAAAATGCTTTGTGGAGGGAGGAGAGTTTTACCTCTACGCTGAATGGTACAAGGCATTTTTATTTCATTTGGAGTTGAAGATCCAGCGCTGGCCTGGCACAGAGGGGACTCATTGCTTTTGAAAATTAGACTGTGAGTGCAGAACAACTGAAGGAATAAAGTCCAGCTAGTTTGATTGCTTAAAGCTTTTTACTTCTTTGTGTTCAGGAGCAAGTATTTGAACTTGATGCCTAGCAAATACAGGGAGAAAGTCTATTTCTGCTAAATATCCAATACTTTAGTGCTCTCCACCATCATTACTCTCCGCAAGTGAGGGCATCAACTCTCAATGCCTGTAAAAGCCTATTTGAAGGTAGGACCTACCACCAATCAAAGTCAGAGGGGCTCTTCATATGGACTAAAGCTCTGCTGCTTGTGGGCTTTTTTACTTCTATTCACTTCGACCAGACCACAGCATGACCACAACGTGCTAACCCTGGGGTTGTAAGTGCAGTTTGAGATCTTGGCTTGCCTTTGTAGAGAAGTTCTTGCGCTGCAAGTTGGAAGGGAGGGGAATTTGCACAACACGTACTCTGTACCACATGGCTGTGTGCCACCCAATATTGTACTTCAAACTAGCGGAAAAGTCTTCACTAACTGTTAGAAGATCATGGACAGCTTGCTTAGGGTAGGTGCCTACCCCCTGGCATGACTGGAGTTACAAACCCGACGTTTAGGGCAACTCAGCTGCTTTATATGCAACAAGCACTAAGCGTGTCTGTATGGTATCTGTACCTTAAGATGCAATATTTTCACTGAGACCCTGAGCACAGCACAACCACTTTCATTCGTATACTATTCCCATCTTATACTGGTTGTTATACTGTGGATGTCACTGGGCACAGCTCTTTGCTCTTTGGTCCTTTTCAGTGGAGTTTGCTGCATCGGTTGGGATGCTTATCTTGTGTGATTCAGGTACAAAAGAAAGTGAGATTGAAGAATACACTTGGAGTAGAAGGAAGTGAGGTTTGCGATGCTCATTTCTTCTTCAGGGAGCCAACTTTGCACCGGCTTTCAGGGAAGTTGTATCTCTCACCCAGGGGCTCTTTACCCTAATATACGGGGCTCCACAATTCAGAGGAGTAAAATTCTTGAGGATAGCCCTCAGGGGTCCTTGATTGTTTTTTTTTTCCAGTAGTCTTTTCCTAGGGCTTGTTGGATCTTGTCAACAAAGAATAGACTATGAACTGGATTTGGAATTCTCTGAAAAGCCACCTGAAGAATTGGAGGTACAATCATTAGGGAAATACCTGATGGCATTTCCTACTAGTGAGAGTTTTCCAAATGCTGATGGCTTTATGCACAGTTCTCTCAAATCTCTGCCCTTTTCCTACAAAACAACAAAATACTGCAGGGACAAGGTGAGGTCACCACCAGAGGAGATAGGACAGAGTCTCTGAGCTGTAAGGAAACAGCAGAGGATATTACTTGTGCACGCTGCTATGGAAGAGATTACTGTCAGGGAAGACTGAGCTGAATGGACACCTTGAACAAAAAAAGACAGTGCTACAGCTACATACTCTTTGAAATCCTTTCCTCTGAGCAACAGCATTACCTCTGCCTCACTAAGAGTCAGCTTCAATGAGCTCTTCTTGCTTCATAAAACTGTCCTGATGTGAAGGATGTAGCTCTGCATGGTGGCAAATAGGAAAGGCTCTGTGTTATCTCTGTGCTGCTGGCACTCAAAGCAATGTTGCCTAATCAGTTTATCTTTGAGTTTCACAGAGATGTTAAAAAAAGGCCGAAGAGGAGTTGATCTTCCTGAGACTCCACTAACAAAGGACTTGGAGGTGCAGTTTTATTTAGTCCATTTCAGCATTTCAGCCTGCAGTCCTGACACCTGTTTGCCATGAGAAGGCAGACCCGCATGGTCTCCAAGATCAAAACAATTTGATGAGGTGGTTAGTTGATGTTTGGCTAACTTCACAGAATTTGCTCAGGAGCAGGAGCTCAGCCAACAGGAGGCAATAAGCTGGAACTGATATACTACGAGGTGGGAGGTTTCCTTCATGTCCACGGGATGGAAACAGCATGGACTAGATTAACAAGCCTTTGGGGACAGGGAGGAAGGGGGTAATTTCTACATCATCCAGATCTTCTCAGGTACAACTACACTGCTCACTGGGAGCAAAGACTAGTGTGTACAAGCCATTTTGTTTTGGAAAACCACAGATGTGAAGAGCAGCTCTGCCTAAGAAGTGCAATTTGAATGAAGGTTACTATAAAAATTCTACATGGACCCTGGTTTCTTCAGCACTTTGACAGACACTGTGCACACACATTCTGACCATACTTTCTCAGGGTGGAAAAATCACCCTCCAGGCCTTAGTCCTGCTTTTCCTTTGCGAGAGCTGCAAGACCACGTAGGGATCAGAATGTAATTTTGAAGATTATTTGGAAGTGTCACCCTACTCAGGTGCTCCTTTTCATGTCATTATCAAAATCCACAAAATCTAGCCTGTCTTGAAAGCATTTCCTGCCTTAGGAATAATCAAATATCATCCAGGAATGTGTAGAGTTTTAACAGTTCTCATCAACAGACTGTGAGCTTGCTAATGAGAAACATGACGGACAAGAAACATGAGAAAACTCCAGAAACTAAATGTTGTGAGGATTCATCTTCTTGAATGGTGATTCATGCATGCAATTCCCATGAGTATTACTAGGAGTTATGGATATAAATCCTAGCACATCAAGAGGGGAATATAACCCCTCGTGGTTAAGAATTAAAAGCATTCTGAGGGGCGCAGAGTCTCATCTTAAGACACAGTCACTGTGTGCATCTAAATCCCTGTAGACCGAGATGCGAATATGCCAGGATCACAGTAATAATAATGACTATGCAGCTTGTTTGGTGCTTTTGAAATTGGATGACACAGACACATCTTTCCAAATTAGCGATTTAAAATTGCAGGTGGCTGGCGCTTTCAGTTTTCATCCACCCTGTAAGCCTGGTGATGGTTTCACTAATACAGCACTTCCCAGATGTTTAGACCCCAGGTGTGCAACAGTGTTCTTATTGATAGGATTTAAATTTGGGATCTTTTTTCGGTACTGCTTGTGCTAGGAGCAAAGATAACTGCATTGGGTCATATCTGTCATTATCACACAATCCTCCTTTCTTCCTTGCATTACTGATGATGGGTTTAATTCTTTTTACAATGAATTTGTGCATATATTTGTGTACAGGGTACGTCCTTACCTTGAACCAGGATAGTACCTTCTCCATTCATTTGTAAGCACTGGTTCCATGTGTACACTTGCTCCTGCAGCCATTATTTTACCAGTGAGCATAAAACTATATTATTAATGATTTTTTTTTTCTTTTGTGATGCTCATCTACCTGTTAGAACTGTTTCTTTTTGCTAGTTTTGCAAACCTTTGGATGCCGTCACTGCACCACCAGATAGTGCATTTCAAGGTCTCATGGTAACTCCAGTTTCCATTCTTACGTCTGAAGTTTATTTCAAGCCTTGTTTGCTCGTCTAATAAGGGATGGCAAACAATACTTTGGTAGGAGGGGGATTCACCTGCTTTGAGGGATATATATGCCACACAGGTACTTCCATCAGAACTAGTCCTCCTAATGTATTTTAAGTCAGTCAAGAGAGACAGGCACAATTTCTCTCAGTCCCACATCAAATGAATCATATCCTAAAAGTATCTGTTTATCCCCTGTCACTCTAAAGGGTGTCCAGAATAACTGGCTCAGATGATGATGGGCACACGGTAAGTGTCTGCACTCAGGTGAGATGATCTCTACCTTGTGTGCCAAATACAGATGTTCATAAAAACTGACTCGGAGCAGCCAAAATGCTGAAACTCACAGAAAAGTGGCCACAATCAGTCTGTAAATTAAGAAAGAAGCAAACCACTTTCAAGTCAATTTGTAGAATGCATAGCATTAAGGCACACGTTCAAGGATTTTCTCATGGACACCAAAGAAGTCATGAGGTTTTTCTGTGTCAGGACGGACTGAGGCAAAGATCAAAGGCATGTAGAGCTGGAAGCCTGGCGATCCACAGACTTGACCATTCCCAGTTTCTTTTGTCAGCCCCATCAGTTGATTCATCTTTCTCACAACTTCTTCAAAGGAGAGAAGGGGCTGGTATTTATTGAATCCACGACAGCAGTGAATATGATTCCAAGCTTTCCCTCAAAAGACCATCAACATAAAGCCCAAGATATGTAGTAATTAGACCAAGAAAAGTGATCATCTGGCAGCCAATAAATCTGACAACCTTATAGGAGCAAAAATTGTGCTCTGAAAGAGGTATTTCCCCCCCAGCGCATACATGCACACATTATAACCCTGGAACTTCCTACACTGTTGCATTTTCTCTGAATTTCTAATGTATTCCGAAGCACCCTGAGATACTTCTAGGATTTCTAATTCAGTTCTTGCGACAAGAAAGTCAGACTGATATCCAAAAGTGCCTTGTGATCACCAGGTCCTCTACATTCATGCACTCAGTTTGCACCCATGAATTATTTTTTTCTACTAGATGAAGAATTATGGAGATTTTGAGAGTTGTGCATATATCCCTGTAAGATATGCTCAGGTCCACCAACAATCACAGTTTTGAGGCAAGAATCCAAGGGTGAAGTGCTGTATCCTGTGCTGTTCAGCAAGTCATACGGGACTCACCCAACGCTTGCCCTTGATTTAAAATGTCTGAGGCCCACAGACAAATATAGAAGTATCCATTATGGGGCTATAGTGTGAATTAAATAAGCAAGTACTTTCCATGATGTACTGTGCAACAAGCAGCAAAACAGACAGTCCCCTTTTAAAAGGACTGTGGGATGGCAGACCAAAGTATGGCACCCTGAAAATGCACTAAATTCATCCCTAATCACAACCAAAGTGCTGAGTTTGCAGTAGATATTTCTCTTATCAAGACCTCTAGCTGGATTCGGTGATATGGCTAATTTCCCAGGTGTTTACTTGACAGAGAAAGAGGTCGTCCAGGGGGAAAACTGTCTCCTGGAAGATGAAGAGCTGTGACCCAGCAGCTAAATAAGTGTAGGAAAAGGTCTGCTTATACAGCAAAATGTTGCAGTTATTATAATTCCTGAAAATGCCAGGGAGCTGGATTCACAAGACTCTTCCAGCTGCATTTCCCTATGTCTTACATGACACCCCCCACCTATACCAGCTGCAACATGTACCCTCACAAAAACAACCCTAAAGTGTATTCATTAAGAGAATGATACTATTATAGAACTAAGCACTATCGGCATTCAGGTTTTCTATCATGCCAACACATGCTGTATTTCAGAAAATAAAATATCAGCTGTGGAGTACTATATTTTGCTTTTTCTTTCTATTTCAGAATGAATTACTCTCCTAGTTACTCCACTGTCATTTTTACTGCCAAGGAGCAGCCTGAATTTGCATTTTTCTCAAACAAGAACCAGTTGAACACAAATTTCCTATATAGCTTCTTGAAACATTGCAGTGAGCGACTTCATATTTTCTTTTTTTCAAGTACTGAAACTAGAAACTTGGCCTTGGGAGTCACGCTCAGTCACTGCTGGTAGAGAAGCACTGCTGGGTGACATCTGTCATCAGCCACCGCTGAGCTGAAATATTCAGTTCCTAGCAGCAAGTTGTTCATTAAACAAACAAACAAACAAAAAGCCTTCCAAGAATTCTCCAAAAGCAGTTTGAAGCAGAAGCGAATTTGACAAAATTCAATATATTTTTCAGCCACTCCTCCATCGAAAAAATTCTCATCGAGCATCACGTGAATTGTGCACTGAGCTCTGCACAGATTAGTTTGAACTGAAATGTGAAAAATGTTAGGCAGCAATTCTGACCAGTCTAATTGTGGTCTATAGTACTTGTGCGGACATAGGATTTTAGGTGGTACTGTAATCTAGGGGAAATACCTGATATAAAGATGTCTTTTATCTCCTAGAGAAAGATGTATAAATTAAGCAATGCCTTGAAAACTCAGCCAGAGAAATTTTAGAAATAAGGTAAACATTTATAATATCGAAAGTGATTCATTCTAGTGACAAACATCCAGCAAAACGAGGAACTGTCTAGCTCTTTAAGTCTTTAGATCAAGAATGGTCAGGACATTTTAACATCACAAGATGCTGAACTTTACACTGATTTTAAATTAATAAAATGAACTGGTCTGGGATGTGCAGTATGCCAGATCTAAGGACCACCCAGACTTAAAATGCTGATTCCATGAAGCAATGGGGTGCACATGGCTCTGTGACTGCCTCATGAGATGGACCAGTTTTTCCCAGATCTCTGAAGTCTGGGCCAAAGATTGTTGAGGGACTAGAATTGTTCTTGGCTGAATTTGAAGTTATTGGTAAGTTCTCTGCATCAGAAAGGCAGATGATAGGCCAGACATGCTTCAGTATTTTCTGTAGATCCTAAGGGATTCACAAATACATCTGTGCAGACATTTTGCCACCCAACCCTGTGGGATTCAGGATACGTGGGTTCCCCTCTTGATTCACCTTAGACCTGGTATGGGATCAGAAGCATGCTGGTTCTCCCACTCTGTTCCCCTTTTCCCAAAACCAAAACCACTTGTCTATTTAAACTGGAAGCTTTGGGAGACGGGGCTCTGACCTCTGCCTTGTTGCAAAGTTTGTCCTAATAACACTCCTAACAGATAATAGCCTAAAAACATTTCCATCACAGCTTTCTCTTTCACGCGCTCTAAACGCAAAAAAAAAAAAAAAAAAAAAAAAGAAGACTTTAATTTTCCCTATTTGGATCCTACTGCATCCCCCAAAGTGAAGTTAAATACCTGATTAGAAGGCAACAAAATACTTTTCGTAAACAACAAAAACCTAGCTGTATTTTAAAAATGGTATAAACCTGCGGTGGGTGAGAGCGTAAGTGTTAACATGTGTGTGTTAGGTTGAGGTTTAGAACATCATTATTTACTCTTATTTACCAAATGTCTTACTCACCATATTATCTGCCTTTTCAGATGTGTACTGCTTTTGATTTTTAATTGGTCTTATTTACCAAATGTCTTACTCATTAGACTATCTACTTTTTCAGATGTGTTCCCATTTTGATTTCACTATGAAGAGAACCGACATATCAAAACAGTGACACACAAGGCTTCCTCAGCATCTTGGTGCCTTTGACACAGTGTCCAGCACCTCTGCATACCAATCCTTCAGCAAAAGGCCCTTTCTCCCTTCCATGGTCTGTGATTCAACGTTGCCATCTCCCTGTTCAGCACGTAGGGAGATTAATAAGGCATTGACTGTGATAGCGTTGAGCTAGAGATGAGAGGTGTTGTGTCTCCTCCATACCTTGCTGACGCGTCTTTCTGCCTTTGGTTTTCATGTACCTTTTGGAATGATTTGTGTCTCTTTTAAAGGAATAACTTCACCACCTGAAAAGATTTGTAACACTGCACTTTGTTTCTTTTCTCAAGTCTAATTGCTGTTGCAAGCTGGTCTCATTCCCCAAATATCTGAAACATGTAGTCAACAGCAGCTCTATATTCAGAGCAACAGAAAACCACAGGGGTATTTAGTCACTCAATGATAAATAAGTTCTTAACTCTCCTGCTGGAGAAAACTCCAGAAGATGCTCACCACAGTCATGGTGTGGGGGTGCTAAAAAGTGGCTCAAATGCCCTGCAGCCCATCACAGGCTGGAGTGTTAATATGGGGGTGTACGCAGGCAGGGGCTGTTTCTGGAGATGGATACCCCTCCACATCATCCCAGGAACCCAACACGATGTTCCCAAGCAATTCCCACCTAGATAGGGCAGAGCCATATGATACCTCTCACAGCCACCCACCAGACTGGCAGACACAGTGCCCACCCTGCGGACCCCAGCTCAGCATGCCTGCACTGCCAAGGAGTCAGCAATAAGGGGCAAAACTGCATCAGCCGTGGGATTTTTCACTTTTAACCTCATCTTCATAAGCATTCTTCACCTTTCAGTGGCTTTGAATTTGCGATTAAAGCCCATGAAGGTGGGAACAAAAAAGGCAACTTTTGTGTGAAGAACAGTTAGCTCTGTGCAGTAGGTTGGAGGTTGGATTTATTGCTTCCTTATACAATAAAATCCATTTTTTGCTGAATAAAACCCAACTGTTTGCACTGACTGCTTAAGAATGCTCTAACATTTAATCTAAAAAACATCTCCAAGTGACAGTTTGCCCCAGACCTTCTACTAGCTGAAAATCTACAACACAAAGGATGTAGTTTTCTGGAAAAAAAAAAAAAAAAAAAAAAAATATCTTGGTGTATTCTTGAGGAAAGTAAACAATTTTACCAAAAATAGATAATAACTAAAAATTCTGGAGAAATTAGCAATAATGATAGACTATCTTGCTCAGAGATTTTTTACTGTGTTTCTATAGATCTCAATGCATTACAGGCCCCTCCATAGTTTCAGATCTCTGGAATTATCAAACAAGTATTAGCAAAGAATAAATGCCTTTAATATTAGTAAACTGCCCCCCCTCTCCTGCTCTATGCAAGCCACTGTAACAACAGAAAACAGAAAAAAAGTGGTAGCAAATATCAGTAGTTTATCCTTTAGGATATTACAAATTATTCTCTTTTACCAAAAGTTGGATTAATTTACAGCTTGAAGCAGGCAGGCTGAATTTTAATGCATTTTACCCTCTTATTGTTTCATCTAATAAAAATGTCCTTAGTTCATGACAAACACAATGATGAAAACTGATGGCTTGATATGCAAACTTTGACCCACAGCAATAGCCTACTATGTCACCAGCCGGGAAAATTCCAAGCGAAAACATTTTTGACAATAAGCAATAAAGGAACAGCATTCCAGGGAGGAACTCACACTTGAGACTGACAACTAGGCAAGAGATTAAAAAGGAGAGAGAGGGTGAATTTTAATGACCTGGAATGCTCTGGAAGATACGTCTGGTGTAAGTATCAAAAAATTACAAACAAGAATGCAAACCTGGTAGAGAGCAAATACTCATAAAACTCTAAAGGTCTGAAAAAAAAAGGAGGAATTAAGTAATGTCATACTGCTCCTTCACTGCATGCAGTCATTTTAAATGCATCTTTGCCAAATTTAAGAAGGAAAGCTTTGGTTGATCTTCTATCTACTTTCTGTCGCTTGTGAACTTTTCTGGGAGAATGACTTCTGCCTAGTTACCCTCTCAAACTAACTCCCTCTCTCACCTTGACACCATCAGAGCTATATCAATTCCCCTTGTGTGTTTAGACTGTCAATGCCCACTATCGAATCTGGCTGTACAGGGGCTCACCTCAGATCCTGTCTCCTTAGTTCTGCAAAATGCAACTTAAGTATAAGAGCATTTTGGAGTTGGGTGGCAAGGCAGAAGCTGTAGTGAAGGACAAAGAGCTGAAACATCACCTTTACCTGGAAGAGCATGGAGGTCTCTTTCAAATAAAGGGACAAATGACTGACCCAATGAAGTGGCTCAAAGGCACACGTAGCTCAGCATCCCCTTGCTCACATGGCTAGTAGCAGAAGCTTAATAAAAAAAGGAAAAGAGAGCTAGCACACCAATGTGTTTCCCTTGGTGTGTCCAGAAGATGTACCTTGGAGGGTCATAGTCCTGCTGGACTTTTTTCCCATTCATTTGTTCTTCCTTATCAGAAACTTGAATACGAGTTCTTACACCCACTGAGCCACTTGTCTAGAGAAAAATAATGTCTTTCACCCAAAGACAAGAAGGTGACAATCTTTTGAATTCAGGGATCAGAAGGAAAAACCTGACCCCCAGCAGAATTGGCGCAAAGATCCCTGGCTTGGTGGCCAGGGTCCCCATCCAGCTTGTGCTCTGGTTGAAGAGCAATCTAGGGGACACAGACATGTACACAGAGATAAACATGACTTGTCAAATCAGGGCCCACACGTTCAACTCGGTTAAAGGGAATGCCTCAGCTAATATTCTTCTCGTCTTCCTTTCCTAAAGACTCAGATCTGTCTGCAATTCCGAGCAGAGCTGAAGGTGTTTTGTAGGGCTGGTGAAGCTGTTATAACAGTTAAAAGCACCAGGACCCAGACACCTCAGAGAGGGCACCACTGACTTGCCCAAAAGCTCTAGATAGATTATTAAAGTTTCTTGTGGACATTTGACCATGAAGGTGCTTGGCTTTTCTTCCCTCTACCAGATTCTGCAGTCCCTAAGAACTAGCATTTATTGAACTCTCTTTTCTTCCAAGGAAAAAAAAAAAAAAAAAAAAAAAGAAAAAGGGGAAAAAAATGTACAAAAAAATAAATCCTGCTTTTGTTCTGGATAAAACTAGGTCAGCATTTTCCATCCTCACTGTCAGTTTTTTGCAGTGTATTTCATACAAAACATCATCATTCTGGCAAAAGGTATTTATAAAGTGAGCTTTGACAAAACAATTGCTGTTGTTGTTGGGGTTTTTTTATTATTATTATTATTTTTTTTTCCTGAAAGGCTTTGGCATCTGTCATTGCCGGGAAAGATTTAAGATCTAGATAGAATTTTCATCTCTCACAATGACTTGGACTATATTGACTAGATCTGATAGATCTGATATTTTAAAACCCCTTGTGCAGTAAAACACTATAAATTGCAGCTGTTTAGAAATCTCCCTCCTCCATGGAAAATTTTAGGTGGAAAACATATAAATGTTTCCAGGATTTCTCTTCACCTAGCACCCCCACAACCCCCCCAGTTCCCATGATCCAGAGGCAAGAATCTAGTACCACAAGAGAGCTGAAGCGTGCCAAAACCAGTACCCCATGGGACAAGGAGGATGTCAAGAACACAGACTACTGTGGGCAGGGGGCATGACAAGAGGTTTTGCTGAAAGAAATGAGAGAGTATTTTCACCAAAACTGGAGAACAAAGACAACTGCTTTCATTTCTTCATGATTTGCAACCAACCGGTAAACCAAGACCCTTTTCCACACACATTTCAGTGCAATTACACACAGAAAAAGGTGATACTTGAAATTTAAAAATAAAAATATCTTGTTATTTTCTTGCCATCTTTTTCAACGTGCATATAATTCATACTAGTTAAGGCTTATTGTGAGCACACAGAACACTCACTTTGGGGCATTTACTCTGTTGTGGTGACACATAACCCACTGCAAAGGCAATTTCTCTACTTACCCCACTCTTCCCTCTTCAACAGGAATACACTGCATCTGTAGCAGTCTCGAAGCCCCTTAGCTGTTCGATGAAAGAGGATTTGAAAGTATAAGATGCATCAGGGGTAGGTGCTTATCATCAGTTTTTCAGTCAGATTATCCCTTAAAAACACGTATGTGGGAGAGTCATCCACTGTTGATATATAAAAAACAAAAAAAGCACAGAAGATCTACATCAGGCACAGAGACAAATGAAAAAATGGCCTGAGAGGTCTGGAGCTCACTAACATCCTTATGTTTCATTAATAAAAGTGGAATACAAGACTGATCAGCAAGATGGGAAGAGATGGAAAGCAGAGACATGCATGAGAGAGAAGCATAAGGGACCTGCACTGGCAAAAATAAGAGATGGATGAAGGACCATAGTGCTGGAGTCAACAGGTTTGTCTGCAGAAGCATTAGTGAAGGCACTGCAATCTGGCTTTCATTTTCACTGAAGTTCTTGCTCTTGGATAGAGTCAGAGGAGAAGACAGAATAAGACCTTAGATAGAGAGGAAAGGCAGAGGGGAGTTCAGCACATCCCATGGCTCTGGAGACAAGGCAGGAGCCAAGACACAGTCATAAACTAGTAAATTCCAAAAGCTTTATCTGAACTGTCTTAAACTAAACATGCCACCAGAAAACATTCCTGCAGCCCTGTAATAGCTCAGCATCACTCACAATAGCCACAGCATGTTCAGCAGAACAGCAAGGACATGATAGTAGTAAATAGTCAGTAAATCAATATTATGTCAAATCCCAAAGTCAGTCTGAGTCGGATTCATCTTGAAAACACAGTTCCCATGTCTTCAAACACAGCCGAATTCTTTAGGGGAAAAAGTCTCCACTTCCCTGGGCGTCGTGAACAAGTAAGTCAGTCTAGCAAAATCCAAACACAATTTGGCAGGATATAATACTTGTTGGAGATAATCCTACCTGCTGAAATTTCCTTTTAACCTCAGTGAAGACTCGAGTAGATGCTAAGTATAATCAGGACAGATACCAATTCTCTCCCACTGGAAAGCAGAACGAACAGTCTTCAAAATATTATTCCTTTATGTCAGAGCATAGCAGCAAACGAAAAGTTCTAGAAATAGTTACTTTAGGCAATTTTCTCCTGGAGAGTAGGCTGGGTGATTTTGGCTGTGGTATGTTCCCCAGGGTAAAAACAACATAATTCAGCCCATGGTTTTCGGGCGATGGAGCACCATGGTGTTCCCAAGTAGGGGAACTGCAGATTCCCACAGTAAGTGTTGGTCTGGTTTCTCCTGAACCCACAGTGGATTGGGAAGGACCATGGCAAAGCTGTTTTTGAGGCTTCTTACCAGTTGAAATCCCCTCACTACAACTTCTGCCTTGCCACCCAGCTTGAAAATGGCTCTCAAGTATTAACGGGATGCAGATGACTATTGTGCTGATCTAAAGATACACTTTAAAAATAGATTGTCCCAAGACTCCACAAAGAAGTTTTCTGGAAATGCCCGTTATGTTACACGAAGTGTTTATTCAACTTCAATTAAAGCTCTGATCATACATTAATTGTAAATTTTATTGCAAAACAGCATGAGTTGCCTGATGATTAAAGGGCTGATATTGCTATTAATTATCATTTGTAGCATGGAAGGCTGCAGCGTGATTCCCCCTACAGGGGTAGGTGCTGTATATACCCTCCTGAAGAAGCATCTTTGGCCCTGGAAAACTTAGAAATCTAAACAGACAGTGCAGACAAAAGAACTACCATTATCTTCCTTTTCCAGATGGGGAACTGAGGCACAGAGAGATTAAGTGACTTGCCAACATCTGTGGAAGAATGGAGGATTAAACCTTGATCTCCTGAGTCCAAGTCTGGTGTTCAGTCACCGGACCAGCCTTCCCGCTCCTGCTAATGTGTTATTGCTATCATCTGCTCAGTGGTTTTTCCTACCCATTTCTACCTAATCCCTTTTCAAGGTAGCTCTTCAGGGACTGTTACTTATGTGGGTCAGGGCTCAATACAGCCATGCCAAAGAGGGACATACTGTTTCATCCTGTGGGTACCACTGGCTTGGCTGGCAGGTGCCACTGCTGGGTGGCAGCGCAGGAGCAAGGACTTACAAAGTCATTTCTAGTTCAAGACAGAAAAACCTGCCATGAAATCACTGGGCAGCAGGGAAAGAGGAGGCTGTTTGCTGTGGCTTTTGCTGCATCTGCAGTTCCCATCCTAGAGAAGATAAAAGAGCATGTTCATGTAGGAAGAAGGCTTGTAAGATGGGGCTGTAAGACAAGAAGAAAAAAATCTTGAAAGCTGTATACTGGATGGATCCCTGAACTCTACCACTATTTATTTCTTGTGCTGCAATACCACCTGCAGGCCCCAGTCCAGGGCTGGACACTGCAGAGAAAAGATGGTTTTACAACCCAGGGGTGTAAGCCTCAGCCCTCACCCTCCATGGGAGCCTTTCTGATGGCTAGGGAGGGTTCGGATGAACACACACCATCAGACAGGCATACACCATGCTGCCTCACTGCATGCGTTGTCCAAACCGGTCCCCTCAACTCAACCAAATGCCTTGCAAGGAGGAGGGATGCAATGAAAATAAGTCTGAAAACAGTCTTTGAGTTGGAAAACTGCAAGTCCTCCCAAAGAACCAAGTAATGACGCTATTTCCTGCACCACTTGCAAAAGGTCAAAACTTTGTCCTCTGCCAGCAAGTGATGCCTTGGCATGTGGACCCCAAGCAGGGCTGCCCTGCTCCCCCAGCCCATGTCAAAACGGGGGGCGAGGGTGGAGGGTGCCACCGCCAGGCCCTCGCCTCAACGCCTGTCACCCCGATTGTGGTGGGCGAGAGATCACAGGCGAGCGGCAGTATCTGCTCAAGAGACATCAGACGGCGTCGGAGCAAGGGTAATCCATTTATTTTTAGAGAAGTTTTTCCACTCGGAGATCATACACACTGCAGATCACAGAAACACATGCAAGCATGAAATTTAATTTTTAAGAATTCTTTTCCTGGGGCTTCCATGTAAAGCAGCAGTGAATGGGAAAAACTATAATCATGACAAGACAATTACAGAGGGTTTTTTTGCTAAGCATGAAACTTTGAAAAAAATGTTTAGGGAAAGGGGAGAAAAAAACCCCCTAGAAAAGTCATTTTTGTCCACTTGTCTTGTTCCATTGAAGCAGAATTAGACATCACGTCATATAAGTGACTTTTAAAATAATAATCGCCTTTAAAGTACCCAAGGAAAAAAAAAAGTTTGAGTTTGAACTACTTTTCCTGGTTTGTCTCTTTTAGTGACACAGTGTGTATGCAAATGTGGAAACAGTCTGCACCCTCCTAAATGCTGCAAAACACACACACTTGTGCTTTTAGCATGAAAGGACTGGGAAACATACATTAGGATTTGCAAGATTATGGTGAGAAAGCAGGAGTGATATCTTTGATGTTCTTTAAAAAAAAAAAAAAAAAAATGGTGAAAAGACAGAAAACCATGAGTGGTTTTTCTCTTCTTGGCAAAGCGCCCCAGGAAAGAGCTAGCATGGAAAATGAGTCCCCTCTCATCTTCCAGAGAGACAATTCCTCCCCTTCCATCCTAAGTTCACTGACATGGCTGTGTGGGGAGATCAGACGCTGCGTGTCTGAGCCCTGCTTAGCCTGTGGATGAACAGAGAGGTTAGTTTCTACAACAGGCAGCCACGTAAAACTTCTTAAATAGCAAATATTCCCTACGAAATAAACACCTATTGTACATCCAGAAACGCAGAATTGAACCAGTTTGGTATTGGTGAGAAATCTGTGATTGCCACCTCGATGGTCACGTAGACTGGAATTTTAACTCTGGGGAAAGGTTTCTAACTTGCTTCTCATTAAAGCCAGTCCTTTCTTGGTGTAGGTCTCCTCTGATATAGCAACAACTGCTTAGCGGTTTTCACAACTGCTCTATTCATGACTGCAGTGTCCCAGCAGCTTTAAGTAAGAAATAGAGACTCTGGTAAAAAACCCAGCCCATTGATTCACAGCGGAGGGAATAAAGGTGTTTAAAAATCGCTCTGAAACTTTTCAGCTGTCCTTATTCAAGAGGTGGGGGTTTTAGTGGTGAACGCTTAGGGGGAAAACGACATAAAGCAGAAAGTATAAAAGGGTTTACCTTGATTTTGTAGCACTGCAGCATCCCTTTGGGTCTCTCGTCCCTGCATCAGGCAACGCTCAGCCGCGATCAAAGGTGGGAGCACCACGCTCAGCTCCTCCAGGTCTAGAGACAACGGCAAAATAATTTGTCAAATTGTCAAAACTTAACAGACATGGTAGAGGAGCAGACCGGGGAAATTTGGATAGACTGTGCCTTCACCCAGTCCTAATCTCACCACTGGAGGCTGTAAACATGATGGGTAAAGTGACAGTCTGGCTACAAATCTGTCTGGCAGCTTCATTAGACATCTTTCGCCTGACTGATTAAACTGCATTTAAGACCCACTTTCATTTTTTTGAGTCTTTTGTTTAAATTAAAAGGTCATGTTTTCAAGCGAGTGATCCGCTGCCCTCTCCAGTCTCCTGCCACAATACAGTTACATTAGTACTAGTGTTGCACAAAGCGCTGTGAATAAGATCCACAGACACCAACAAATGTCGCAGCCAGCGGAGGTTACAGAAAGGGTTTTTTGTCTGTTCGTTATATGCCACAGCAGGGATACAAGCTTGAAAAGTCCTCCAGCCTCAAACTTGGACTATTTCTGCTGTGCACCAGGGGACTTGCAAAGAGGACTTGCTACTTTTGCATATTTATTAAAGCACCCGAGTTTGCCCAGTACGTCTCGCTGCACCTTGGTTTTGCTGCTGCCTGACCACTCGGGAACTAAAAAGGATTTTTGGTGGTTAGACAAAAAAAAAAGAAAAAAAAACCAGGACCTGGGATTTGGGGTCTAATGCTGCCAAGTGCTGAGTGCCATCTGTTCCCACTGGCTCCGAGCGGCCGCGGGGCTGCTCCAGAGCTCACGGGATGGGGCCCCGGCGTGGCAGAGCCTGATGGAGCAGGGCAGCTCTCCAGAAGATGTAACATGGCATCTTGGGAGCGCTCCCAGTTTACACCTCTGCGTCTCTGGCCCGCAGACAGACTGCACTTAACCTGCTGCCCTGCAGCCAAGTGCTTCTCTGAGCTCTCAGAGAACAGTAAGTGCACTCGAAGCTGAAAGAGATGTCCTGGCTGCTTTTAAGACTTCTGGATGCTTTGTTTCTAACTAAATCCAAGGAGGGAGTCCCTTATTGTCTGTGCTGGGAGGTCATGATGCACAGAGCATCGCAGTTTCTTACGCCATGCTGATGCCACGGATGCTGGTCTAAAAAAACATCCCCCAGTCTCACTCACACTTTTCCATGGGTTTTTGCTTGGCAGAGAGGAAGGAGCACGAGATAAATTGGAGGGTCAAGACACGGAGGAACCATACCCTAGGGGGGTCATGGCTGAGCTGCCTGCTTCTCTCAGGTGAAAAGCAGAAATCAAGGGAATTGAATAAAAGGACTGAAAATCAGACACTGGGTCACTGTGTCGGAGGAGTTCCTTGCTTCCTGCTGACAAGTTTAACTCCAGCATGAAGGGGTCAGTTCAGTGCCTTGTACGAGGGCCCCCTTTACCAAGGAGATGTAAAAGTTGACTCAATTTTTAATAGATAAGATGAGCCTTTCGCAAGCGCTATTCTATAGGTGAGTGTACTCTGCTCAGTGACCTGTTGTGCCCTGTCATATTCCCTAAACTGCAATTCTGTTAACTGAGAACACTATAAACGTGACTTAATAAACTGAACTGTAGCTTGGATTGCAATATTTATCGCATCCTGAGTCTGACATGCTTCCTCCCACATCTTTTTTTATAAATCACATCGCATTGGAACTTTGGCTATGAAACTGTACGCAAAAATGTATTTGGGAGAGGGTTACTTCCCTTCTCTTTCAAGTACAATTAAATCCTTGGTAATCACTGAGGTTTTCAGAAGTGGTGGTGACACCAGAATCTCCCCGAAATAGCTTTTCCTTCAGATTGCAGTGGGATTCGATCTATAACAAGCCCAGGAACATACTGATATTGCAAATACAACCCTGACTGCTACATTTTTTACTTATTGCAAGGGTCAAAGGCTGGTTAGGTATGACATCAACGTTATTATTCTAAACTCAAGCTGGCTTTTCTGACCCATCGGCATGGAAGCTGCTGAAATCCTGTAGTGTAACATTTGCTTTAGGACTACATTTCTCTAATTGATGTGCTTACGATTCACATGCAGGTATTGACAAGAGAATAGACCCTTTAGCATTTAGAAGTAAATCCTTGACATTTCTATCTCGTACAGTAAGTCCAATTATCCTCCTCTTGCTCTGTTCCCCAGTCAGAAATCTGAAAGCCGGAAGAAAATCCAGAATACACAGCAAATTTTTCCATATTGTGTGGATTGCTGTAAATAAGAGCAGAAAATATGATCCAGCAACAAGTAAAAGTATCTTTGATATCAACAGGGCTAAAGCAGTGTTTAAGTTTTTTTCTGAATGAGCTTGCTTTTGTAAAGCCAGAGGACCTTTTGCTGTTGAGTGTTCATTTATAAAAGTGAAATAAAATAATATTTCTTTCCCAATACCTTAGAGAAATGCTTCTGAATGACCCTTTCCTTTTCTTCACACAGGCTATGTTTTTTCACAACTAGCTGACTGTGAATAGGCACAACCATTCCAGTAAGCCTCAGTTTGCGCTGCCAACAATTATATCAGTTATCCAGGCCCTTACGTGTCATTTAATACCTACTTTCATAGAGGCAGAGATGAAAAGAACAACTACAATAAGATGCAGTTAATTATGGATATGTTTAGAAACAGTCTAATGAATAATAAACAACGTTTTATTTCCTCGGTCTGTGACAGAGTGGCAAATAATTAAGAATCAAAAGAATTCAAAGTATTAGGTAACAATCAGAAAACTTGTGCAAGATTTTTTTCTGCTCAAGTTTAATTGGTTCATTGTTCCCATGAACTATAAACCACGGGGTTGATAGCGGTGCTAAAGTTTACTTCTATAAAGGAAGATTAACATATTCGGGAACTTTACCCTAATCCTTGTTTTGCGTTAACTCAAGCAGATTGGATTAGTAATTCTTACCTACCACCCACTAGAAGAAAACGGGTTTCTTTTCTCAGACAACTGGCTGTATTGTACCTTCATGTGCATTATCTGCACTGAAAGCGTTCTGCAGAAAGAAACAATGTGAAGTGAAAGGGAAAAGAGTTTTACACTGTGATGGCAAGAAACAATTGCTGACGTGGCAGAGTCTGAACTCTGCTGAAAGGCTAGACCTGTTCCTTCCCAGTTCATGTGCTGTTATTCCAAGCAAGATGAGAACAAGCCTTTCCCAAACTTCTCATTCAGGAAATCATGAAAACAAAGGAAAGTTGGTTTACTAGTTCTGATTTGGAGACCAGTGGGGTGCACTGGCAGCAGCCCAGAGAGGGAGCAGGGCTGGTTTTGTGGTTCAGCTCTGCTGAGTGCCGGCTGTTGATGCAGGCATTGCAAACCCACCAGGCTCCTGTGTGCTTAGCCCTGCTTCCCAGCAGGGCAGCCGCTGCAGGAAGCATCCCATGCTGGTGGTCCTCCCCGTGCGAGGACACAGCATTGTGTGGACCTACCACAAGTACCTGTATAACCTTGGGCCCGTGGCAATATCCCACTGAAGAGTTAGACCCAACAGGTCTCTCCCATCCAGTCGATCTCCCATTCTCACTAGTTGCCTGAATAAAGCCAGGTCCTACTTGTACTAAATGCAGTGCCACATCTTCACCCCAGGAAAGAAGCTGCAGTTACTTGCTCTGTTTACAGTTACTTTTCTCCCAACTTTTTTCCTCTTCAGAGTGTGTAGCCCAGATCCTCCTGCTCCCTCTCCATAAGCAAGAGCTATTCCTTTACTCCAACAGGAGCAAGACAAGATCCCAATGAGAGGTAAACATTGACACGAAGGGCAAAGGACTTGATACCATGCAGGTTCCTGTGAAGCTTGGTAAGGCCCAAGCATCTTCCAGATGCTTCACTGGGGAAAATTCCCTTCTTACATATATGGACACACTTAGCCAGACCCTTTCTATCATTCATCAACAAGTTATGCCAAGAAGTTTGAGGAGGTTTTGAATAAGGAGATTCAAACTCTTTTACACAGTTATCATGAGCAATCTGGTGCCCCAGGTGAACACAGCAGCTCCATGGATCACATACAGAGGACTAACTGTGCAGGACCATGGATGAGCCGAGCACAGGGGATAGTTTCTGTCCAAGCTCCATCGAACCACAAAACAGTGAAATTCCCACAAAATGTGGCAGCAGCACATAGAAGCAAATGCCAAGGTATAGAAAGACAACTCTTTGCTTTCTTGTTGGTGCTGGTTGCCTCTGCGCCTCAACAGAGATGATGGTCTTCCCATTATGATGGACAAAAATTAATTACTGTTTGGGTGGTTTCTCTCTTTTTATATTAAGCAATGATCGTAACTTGGGATAGCTTTAAAAATATTCAGTTGTCAGGACGATAGGAGGTAAAGAGCTAGCAAACATATGTGCCCCAACTATTGAAAAATAGTTGGCACAAGCACAACTACAGCGACGAGCTTCGTGCTAAACTACAGCGAGCAACAACAGTGATTTAATGGGCAAAGAGCAATGTCACATATTAGCTGTGTGTGGAGGAGCCAGATGGCTAAATGGTGGTCCATTTTAACCTGGATTTCCAATGCGATTCCAGTAGTTATCAGTAAATCCCGTTTACTCCTGCTCATTACCAGAGAGGGATATTAATTAACTCTGCATCTGGGGATGAAAGAGAGCACCTTGAAGAAGTTCTGGGTATTTCCCCCACATTGCAGCCCAGAACTGTCTCAGGTGGTCCAGGACTGACTCTTCCATTAAACCAAGCTTGATATTTCGGAACGAGAAGCCCACCAGAAATAAAATTATAGAGTCAACACATTGGTCTGAGGTACCTTGCTTCAGTACCTCAAAGGTGAAAGAAAATGCACACCCCCCCAGACTAATAGCAACAGCAAGAGACACAGGAGATTGAGACCTAACACTTCTTGGCTGCACAAAGGAGACAAGAAAATCCTTAGAAGTTAATTTACTGTCCCAAAGGACGTGGGGGCTGTGTTCCCTTCTCTGCCCCAGCTGTGAGCCACAGGCCCCGGTATACATCTGTTCACGAGCCCAGCTGCCTGCAGAGCATTCACCCTCTGCCACCCTTCGTTTGGAAAACAGGAATTTTGGGATGCAATGTATATGCAGTGCCTCCCATAGCAGGATCCTGGTGTCGTATAGACCTGCTCAATACAGTTTTAAAGCTCATTAGTTTATAACCATAGATGTAGGGAGTTACTTCCCAGCATCTGGGGAACACCAAGAAAACCCTGGGGTGCCCTAAGGTTCCCTGAGAACTTGAAAAAAGCTGGTGCATTTCCTAGGGGAAATTGCAGAGTTTTCAGGAAGACCTCCATGAACTCCTTCTGAGCTTTGCTCTGCTTTCACTTGAAACCCTTTTCTTCCTGGGGAAACTGTTGCTTCTGCCATATCAGTAAAAGAAAAACGAGGACCGGATCAATAAATTACTCAGATGCTTTGTACTATCTGTTAAGAGAGCTGCCAGTACAAATTTTTCACTTTCTTCCTTTTTCATGGTTTTCCACCAAGCTGTGCAAAACACACTGTGTATCGCTTACTGTTTGGGATTTTATGAAGAAAAAAATAAATAGAGCCTCCAAGTACTAATTTCAAACTGTTGTAGTGAACTCTCCCTTTTTTTATTACATAATAGAGCCTTTTGTCCTCAGTTTTCCATCTGTTTGCTAAGCATTTTTCACTTGAAGACTCAATTAGGACAAAAAAACCCCTCACAATCATTCAATTCAAAAATTAATTTGGAGATCAAGGGACTGACTTAGGCCTATACCAGTGACTAAAAGCGATTCAGGCTTTGTCACATGATCCAAGAGAACTGAGCAACAACAGTTTAGCTGCTTTAATCCTGCTTAATTTGAGTGCAAAGAAATTCACATGTGCTCCTAAGAACATTTTGCGAGTACACTGTGTCCATTTTTCTGGGTCCCCACATCCAAAGACTTTGTTTCATTGAGAGCTCATGACATCCTTGATTAGTAACCCCCGTGCAGACAAATGAAACACACACTATTTTGCAGAGGTAGCGAGTGACCTACTCAGAAAATACCCTGTCGAGGAAGAGGTGGTTTCAGATAACACATTTTACAAGCAGGAGTGATAGCAAAACCAGCACCGTTAGGGGTTTTGGTGGTGAAGCAGGTCCCACTGTGCCAGGGACGGTATAAAACAGAGATGCCATCAATGGCCGAAAGAGTATATTTAAAAAAAATAATACAGCTATGTCATGGGAGGTCTTAGCAGTACATATCACTAGTTTCATAACTTTTTGCACATGCTTTGCACAGGCTGTAGGGTCATTAGCAGTGAAAGGCTATCCTCGCACCAGCTACCACCACGCGGCACGAGCGTGTCACCTCGGGGCCATGTGATGGGGTATCAGCCCACCTGAAGCTTGGCTACATCCTATTTTAATGGGGACAGCCAAGCAAATTTTCATTAGATGAAGGAAAACTTGCAAAAATCCCATCCAGCAAACAGGCGCGCGCACACGTACCTTTTCCCTCTCTAATGCCTTGTGCATTTACTGGTTTTGGAAGAACTTAATTAAAAGTCAGTTGTGAAATTTCCAAGGAAAAAAATGTAATCCCTTATAGTAAATGTGCTGTGATTGTTCTGGGTTCACCCTGCCTCTCCCCCTTGACTGGTCTCACAGTGAGACAACATAATCTGAGAGATCAAAAAGCTGAAACCGGCCATGCTTGCTTTTCATCCTCCCTCCGACAAAGCAAATGGCAGCAGAGAGGACTTGAACTGCTTGATCCAAGCAAGGAGCCATGCTCATCCCTGGATCTAGCAGTTCCCCTCGTTCAGTAGCTGGCTGCCCAGTTTATATAAATGCCTTTCCTGGACATAAAGCGTGTCCCTGTAGGAAATTTCCATTCCCAGGAGCATGACTGCAGAGGACAACTTCTGATAATGTCCTCGTTTTATCCTCTGCCTCCAAGACAAGTGCAACGTGAAGGTATAACATCTTTTCTCCCATCCCTTTCAATCCCTAGGTATTTGGTGAGGAGTCCCTAGGAGCTGTGTGGAGTGGGTGGCAGCCCCCCTGCTTAAGCTGGAGAGGACAGAACTGTAAGTCTTCAGCTGAAAAAAGTGTGCTGGGGCAAGGGGATGAAAACAGGGTGAGGAACCCAAAGAAAACTGGGCAGCTGCCCTGAGCAAGGTGGGACACGATGGCTCTGTGCTCCAAGGCACATATTGCTTCCTTCTTGCTGCTCTGCTGGGATGTGGACTCTCCAAGTCCATGTTTCTGTGACATCTCTGGCTCTGAAGGCCCTGATTTACTGTGAAATATGCAGGGACAAATGGAAACCCACTTCCAGTTGTTGCACAGCAAGCATCATAGGCAGATAGCTGGGATATAGCATGGACAAGTCTCAAGGGCCTCTTTATCCTCACCTTTGCCTTAATTTACAGCTTTGTCAAGATCTGTGGTTAGCAGACATTTTGGGAAAAAGTGCCCAGACACAGCTATTCACAGGAATCAGTTCATTTAAATTACAACCCTTCGAAATGCTGGAAGGTCGATTGCAGAAACAACCAAACAAAAGCCACAATGACAACAATCCTGCAGCTCTGTTAAGGAAAGAAGCCATACAGAAAGGTCTGTGTTGGAAAAACCAACCAATTCAACATCAAAGAGAAAAGAAATAACAAGCAAAGCTTGCCCTCCTCCCCTTACCCACACGGTGTATTTTATCTAGTCAGAGTGGCGGTGCTGGCGTGGCGCCAGGGATCTCGCCGATAGATCCAAGCAGGGCTGATTAAGAAATGTAACCAAAGTAATTAATGATGGGGGAGGACCGACTCCTGGTGCTGACGGTGGAGCTGGGATCTGACTTGTTCTTTGCAACAGTTAACCCCAGAAAGAGTCAATTAGAGCAGGACTTCCCAACCTTTTGCAACATACGCTCTCACTTTCAATTAAAATGGCTCACTAGGAACCCAGAGCAGCAAGTTTGAGTCAGCAGGCTGCACAAAGCATCAGGCTTCCCATGCCTTTGTAGTTTCTGACTGTATTTCTCTGACATGCCAGTTTTTAATTTGCAAAAATATTGTCTGGATTTCACCCAGGATTTCAGATGGGTTTCAGCGCTCTCTGTGCTCTGTTCAATATTCTGGACAAGGTTCCAGCCTCTCCACTATTAGCAATGGCACTTGCTCTGATTTTCCGGACAGCACTTGCTTCTCCCTATATTTAGGTAACTGTGGTCAATAAGGTCCGTGTGTATAAATGCTGGGTCAATATTCCACACCACTGTAGGGCTGTAAATGCTCAGTTGTGTCTTCTGGACACATGTAGGTTTGTCTATCCTCAGATCATAATGCAGGGTGGCTTTTGGGGTTTTGAAACTGATTTCAGCCTCTTAGATTCATCATCATTTTGGTTCAGGTATTCTTGCTAAATTCAGTAATGATACTAGCCAGTTTCCCTCCATATAGAGCAAAGTCATGAGCTAGGAAATCTAGGCTGAAAAGCAATCTTTGTCTGTTCTCTCTTACATCTTTTGTGTCAAAATAGTAATAGATGAGGGAATTGCAAAGGAGTCACAGTATTTATAATTTTTCTGTTTATTTTACAGGGTTGTGGTTTTTTTTGTTTCTTGGAGGAAATCTGAGTATTACTGAGCACATTTCAACCCCTCCAGCAAGTCCAAAAGACTCAGGATCTTCTGACTCTTCCTGGCTGGCCCTGATGGCTCTGCCAATGGGCACACTTGGATTTACCCCTTGTTTTCCTTTACTTTCCCCTTGAATTTCCAGACCTCCTGCTTTAGGAGCAACATGAAGAATTCAACATAAGATGATATAGAAGCCAGGCTAAAATAAAGGCTGATTTACTGCACAATGGAGACTGGCTCTCTGCTTCTGTCCTTCAAACTCCTACTGCCATTCATGCTGCAGTGTGTAGGCAGCTTCCACACAGGCAAAAGCTCCATTGGCTTGCAAGGAGTATCTACTGTTTCTTTCACAAGTGGGACTTGATTTTATTTAACTTTGATTTATGATCACGTAGAAAGACTGTGCTGTGCTGAGCACCACCATCATAGCAGAGAGGTAAGATCTTAAGTTTTATCCTCCTTTTTGGGCCCGATATAATCATCGTAAAAACCCCAAATTACTGAATATTTCCCCTATTGTTGGAGACGCTCACATATTTAGTCTCATTCCCTACACCCTTTTTCAACACATAAAACCAAGGTTTATTTTCATGACATTCTTTTATGATCTTTGTGTCAACTGGAGAAGACATTTTCTAGCCTAGAGGGTAGAGACTTTGCTTTATATTGTCAAAAGGAGCAAGTTCAAGTCCTGTGGTGAGGGTCACATTTTTTATAATAAACCCTTCATATCCTTTATTATCTCCTTGTTAAATGGTTCAGTACATTAATTATCGTTATCGTCCAATATATTTTGCACTGAACAAAAATATTTCAACAACGCTTTTGGTTGAAGAAGCAAAACATAATATACCATTTTATGAGTAATTTTCATGAAATTTTGCATGCATACAGATCTTGTGAGGTAGGGAACATACTTTGTTTGAACTTTATAGCCTTCTCACTCAGTTTTCATTAATAATTTTTCCTTTAGTTCTCAATAGGTTTCTCTAGCATTGAGGGAACAATATCAGAGCCCTCCTGTAGCTAATTTAATATCTGTAAATTTCCAGAGCTGATAAGCGACAACTGTGCAGACGAATAGAAAAGTAAAATAGTGAATGTGGGAAAAATAAACCACAAATGAAAGTGGAGACTGCAAGATGCTATGAAGTGATAATAATTGCAAAAAAGTTTGGCTTCATCAGGTAAAACCACTAGCAGAAGAACAGTGATTACTATTTGTCCTCTAAAAGAAAATCAAAGTTTTAAATTTGTTTGTTGGTCTCAAAAAATCATTCCCTTGATAGATAGAAAGCACTTTCTAGTTGAGATTTTCACCAGCCCCTGTTCTCAGCCATGCTCACATGCAATCCCAGCTTTCTAGTTTTCCACTAGCAAGGACAGCCATGTTTCCTGGCCCAAGAAACCAGCCTCTACCACACCTTTCTCTGTGCCAAAGCACTTTCTCAAGGTTCTGACCCATACTCATAGCTCTTCTCCCCTAGACAACCATCCCCAAATTCAGGAACCATGCCCCCTTGCCCTTGTTAATCCTCCTACCACATATTTCATGACTGCTTACTTGAAAAATCTTCTTACTCCCTCTTTGAACTATGAGCAACTACAGTTTCTCCCCCTCCATCCTCCTCACCTCCCTAAGACAGAAATCCAGCTCCTGCCCATTCTCCTTGCCCCTGTGCTGCTACTTCTCCCCACAGGTCCTGCTTTCCTCCTCCGCTGCAGGCTCTGGGGAGCACACAGCAGAGTTTGGAGTTGCTGCTTTGTGGAGATCAAGCAACTGTAAGAAGATGTTCAATCCAGCTGCTGTGGGTGAGGAGCAGCTACATAACATGGCCCACATCTCACTCCCTGTCCTCCCACAGCCACTGCAGGCAGTGTAAAGCCCTGGCCTGCACACTCACATGAATCCCCCCGTGCTTTTTTGGCCACGTCAAAGGCTGAACACACCATCCTGGACAAAAGGAACTCTGTGAAAACCACAGACAAACCCAGAAGCTTTGAAGTGACTGATGGTATTGCCCACTCTACAGAAGCTCCACCTTTAGTAGACACGAGTTGCAGCTCTGCAGCAAACAAAACTTCCCACAACAGGTCTGCTCCACAACCGCTTGGGGAAAGACCCCCTGGAAAGAGTACTCATGGGTTTATCAATTTAAGATGTATTTTTAAATCCTTGCCTGCACGGCACAACTTCTTCTCATGAAGACTCCTAGCTGTACAATACTTTGTTGCAGCCATCACACACAAGAAAAAGCATATTGAGAGAGGGGAAAGCATATTGTGGGTGTTTTAGCAAAGGGAAAGTCTGTGAAAGGACTGCAGACCTTGCTGCACTTAAATCATCCCTCCACATCAAATTGCAGCTTGTTTGTAGAGAAATACAAGCTGGAGCAAGCAGAGAGGCTGCAATTCTGCTCTCACGGGACCAGTCAGGTCTGGTCCTACAAGCCAATCCATCCTGTCCAGACAGGATTGGAGCCTAACACTGGGCCACCGGAAAGGCAGGACCTGCAGGAGGAAACAAATTCCCCTGGAGCCACGGGACCAACCACAGTGCCGGTCACCAGGATGTTATCAACAAGCAAATTCTTTTCCAATCCTGCAAATACCCAAAGCCCTGGCACCCGCAGACTTCACATCTCTAATTAAAAATGGCCATGAATACTTCAATAAACAACGCAATCCATCATGTTCAGGACATAATAAAGGGACATGGAGTGGAAAAGAAGCTTTGCCCCTGTCCTATGTGCCATACTGTATGTGTTTCACCGCAGGGAAGCATGTGCTAATTTCTTACCTCTCTGCTGACTGCACTGTCCTTTTGCATAGTTGCTGCTAAACTGCATGAAAGGTATTTCTAATCTCGTGACGGTGACTGAAAAGGGTTGAAGGACACAAATTAAGTCTCATAGCAATAGAGCAGCCCAAGAATGGAAGGTCAGCCAGTTGACTCTTCCCAGAATCCCCTGAACAATGCAATTATTCATGAAGGAAATTTCAAATTATTTTCATTAGACTTCTGTTTTACCAATCTAACCAAAGTGATTAATTAGGGATTAAAATATTTACTCTGCACATGCTGCCTTGGCACAGCACTAGAATATTTAAGCATTGTGCTAAAAGGGTCAGCTGTCTCCAGTACTGTTTGGAATTCATTCTCTATTTTCTGTGTAAAAGGGCATTGACACTCATGTCTATACTACACTTAGGATCCCATTAGGGACAAGGATAGGAGAAATGAGTCTCTTTTCCTGCCCTTGTAGCTGCCCCAAGCTCCCCAACTTCCTTACCAGGCTACTTCGGCTGAGAAGCAGACAGCAGCAGCAGCAATCACTACAGCATGCCATGCAGCACATTTAAGGTTCAACACCTACTCCACAGAACCAGAAGGGAGGGAGATGCTCATGAGAACCTGGAAGGACCAGCTAGAAAGGAGTGTTGGGATGGAAGACAGAAGAATTAGACTCAGATTTTGGTCCAGTTATGGATAACCTGCACAACTCTGGCCAGTTTTTTATTCTAACTTGTGCCTCAACTTAGTTGTAATTTGGGGCTCACCAGCAGCAGGGTGAGAATTTGCCACGCTTGGTAAAGAAGAACGGTGCTTTGACTTGGGCCTGCCGGGGAGCAAAATACTCTTCCAGTGAGGTTATCAGTATGTGGCCCAGGGGAAGGTGACACTGCTGCATATTCTGGTGTGAAATATCTCACAAATGTTTGTCCTTACCTGAGCTTTGAGTTAGCATTAGATACAACTAACACACAACTAGGATGTGGTGCACACTGGAGTGGAAGCTCACATGAGTGCAGGGATTTAGGAACCTCAGCCCTCCAGAAATAGAAACACGGGCTTACCCAAAGTGGCAAATGCTGTCACTGGTTATGAAGTTCAGAGAAAGGATCACTTTGCATTCTCCTGTGAAACAATGTGCCGGAAACACCTTGCTTGCTGCATTCCCTTTCCAGAGCTGTAACTGGCAACCCCAGATCAGAGCCTGGGGCAGATGTCAATTCACCGCAATCTTTGGAGCCTCCTGGAATTGAGTCACAATCCATCCCTCACTCCTTCTTGTCTAACTGAATCTGAAGCAATGGGATAGGTAACAAGGAAAGACTTCGAAAAGGGTGAACATGAGGGATCACGCAACTGATGGTGCAACAGGCCATGACGGCTCAGCCATTCCGCACAAGGACAGTTGCATTTGGTTTAGCGCTGAGGGCTGGAGGGGCTTTGCTGGCATGGCAGTCTGACACACCTCAAGCAAGTGTGTGTCTCTGCAGGATAGTTAAAATGCACAGTACCTCAGAGCTGGCGAGTGCTGCCACTGCAACCTCACCGAGATGAAAAAGATGTATAACAGGATTTGCATTCCTTTCCAGACTGACTGCTGCAAGCAAACATTTCAGCACTTATTTGTTACCAATACTATTAGAAGTCTCAACCCATTTCCTGGCTGGGGCATGTTTCCTTGAGGGGACTGAAGTCACCTGTCACTTTCTTTCTCATGTTACTTAATCGTTTTAGTCCAAGCAGTAAGCTGCCAATCATATTTAATATTTAGTCACCTTGAATGCATTGCTACTGATTAAATAGACTGCTATTTCAGTAAACAACTGATGAGAGAATACTTACAGCTTCATTATAATTATTCCACCAGATATTAGAGCATTATTCATATGTAAGTCCAAAGAATATTTAGGTCTTCTCCTATTTATTTCACAAACAACATTTCAATTGCTGCCATATTAGCAGAGCTATCAGTACTAATTGGATAATACCCCTTCAAAGATTTTTCTTATAGCAACTTCTTTTGCTTGCTTGCTTTTAAAGGACGATTTTTAGGATCTCTGCTGATTACCCACAATTAAATTTACCCTTATGAGTTTATCAGGCAGGCACCTATATGTATTCTTTTGGGTCAAGTGGGTCCTACAAAGGGGAAGAAAAAAATGATAGGACAAAGCCTGTACTGCAAATCATGGCAGAGGCATGATAAAAAATCTTGTTTTCTGAATATTCTGAGATCATCTATGGCCTTATCTGTAGTACATCCCCTACCCTGGGTAGGGTACTCCTCAGGGCTTGGAGAATCCTTTTAGAACACCAAAAAGTTTCTTTAAAACTGTAAACTTATTGTTAGTGGACTTAAAAGCAGGGGTCTTGCTTCCAGCAGAAAATATCTTACAGGGTCCACAGTTTGAGAAGTGTTGGAAAACAATGCTGCAGAATCATATTGAAGGTGGGCAGCAGGTTTTGACAAATTATATGCTTAATAAAGGTCTTTGCACGCTAACAGTGAATGTATTGAGTGGGCTTGGCCAGGCAAGAAAAGGTGAAGAAGAAATTTCAGAAAAGTAAAGATGTTCTGTGTCACCATCATCTAGGCAGGATCTTCAGGCCTTGCTTCTAGAAGGGAGGTTTTGTTTAGAAACTCAGCTAGGGCCATTTTTCAAAGGAACAGATAATACATGTGTTTGTTTCGCTCCAGTGAGAGAAAATGAGAAACTGTTACTTAAGTTTGACCCAAACATTTCTCCTTGTTTCTTCCCACCCCACTTAACTCCTCTCCTTCCTCCCTCACAGTTTTTCAGTTTGACCACTGAACTGAAAAATTAATTATTCTTACAGCTCTATTAAAGGATGACTTATGCCAGGCTGCTTACAGAAAGTCTAGCTGATGTATATTAAGTATCTCTATTTCTTATTTGTTTTCCTCTTTCTTTTAACATCTATCCCTTCTTATGATAATTTCAATATGCTCAAGCGCTCATAGGGTGACATGGATTGTACATTAAGCAAATATGTGGGAAAAAATTAAAAAAGAGCCCTAGAAACACCAATAATAATAATGCTGAATTTGAACTGGAAGGGTAAAATTGCTGCTGCCTTCTGTTTGTCTTTCCTTCATTTGTCCTGGGATGCTCCACAGTGTAGCAGCAGAAGACAACCAGGGCCACTTCTCTGCAGCTGGCAACAGCCCACCTTTAAGCACGATGTGAGGCAATTCCAGGCTTTGGGCTGTTTGTCTTTCCAAGAAATAGCAAAATCTGGGCAAAGCAGAGCACAAAAGTATAGCTCCCATAGGAGAAACTTCTGAGCACAAGCAACGGCACGGTGGGAAGAGAAGTCACATACGGCTGGGGGAAACCAACACACTCATGAGCAAGATCCAGCAGTGAGGATAAAAGCATCAGTGGCTTCTATTTGTAGCTCATTGTTTTCTCAGGAAAACTCACAAACCTTACTATCTTCTTGTGTAAATTATTCAGCCAGGAGGGTAGGGAACACATGGCTTGAGAAACAGAGTGAGGTGACAAGCAGAATTAATATTCAAGTAGAACTAACTACACCTTGATCTTCATTTGTCTCTCCCTATCCTCTCAAACAAGTTTGTGCTTTGGTCACTCTCTGCTAGGGTCAGTTAAATTCGCTTTTCCAGCAGAAGACCATGAAGATAGAGAAAGGAAGAATTTTAGCCAGGGCAGAAGAACCCTGACTGGTTCCACCATGGACAAGGCTGTCAAGGTTGTGCTTTTCATGGCCACAAAGCCGTGACTGGATCTGTCCATTCCTACATTAGAGACTACGTCCAGCTATGAACCGGAAACACTGCAGGGTGCACTGCAGATGTAAAACCAAAGATGAAACGGCTGCAGGTAGACATGAGGCACTCTTGGTCTATGGGATCCAAGCTAGGGAAAACACTTCCACAAGAAATTACATAAATGTAGGGTCCAGCTACCTGCCAGGAGGGTGCAGAGAGGGGGGGATGAGTCTCTTTAACCAAGGAACAAGCGACAGGACAAGAGGGAATGGCCTCAAGCTGCCCAGGGCAGGGTCAGGCTGGCTCTGAGGAAGGATTTCTGTGCAGAAGGGGCTGTTGGGTGTTGGAATGGGCTGCCCAGGGCAGGGGGGAGTCCCCGGGATCCCTGGAGGGGTTGAATAGTCGGGCTGAGCCAGCGCTGAGGGATCTGGGGGAGTTGGGAACGCTCAGGGTGAGGGTCGTGGTTGGACTGGAGGAGCTTCAAGGGCTTTTCTAACCCAGATGATTCTGTGATTTTGTGACATCCAATGCACTTGGAAGAACCTATAGTGAGCAACCCCAAGCAATGTCTTGCACTGCTGCAAGGGATAGAAATGTTCACAAATCCTATCAGCTACTCCTCCTTGCTTGTCTCAACCACAGTAACACTGACCATTGGTTCAAAACACAGACAGCCGCAAGATCAGATAAGTTCCATTGCTATGTACCTTATTACAACCTTTTAAGCAGTATTTCAGGGTGTAGAATACACTCCCTGATCTTAAACTGACAGAAAAGGCCTCACTGTTTCCTTTTGTTTAATTTCAAACAGGTGTATGGAAATGTTCAATTTCCAGCCCAGCTAAGAGATCTGGCAGGAACAAACATTAAAATGTTCAGAACATCTTAGAGCAGAGTTAGAGCTTTTTATTGTTGTTTTATAACTTTGCTTTAATCAACTTTTTATCCATTGACTCCCTTGCAAGTTCCAACCAATATAATTAGCACTATCTAAATTAGTTATCACTCAAAATTACTTCCTTCTTGGAAAAAACAGTTTTATTTTAAAATTATAGGTGTTGCCATAGGCTATGCCAGAACTGTATGCATGGACACGTTTTAAGTAGATAATATTTTTAATCCTAATTAAAAAAAAATATTCCTCCCCTCTATAAAATGTTAAGATTTGTGAATGACCTTATTTTCATTTTGATAGACACATAGTAACAATCAACTGATTTTCATTCATATACGTATTCTGCACCTTCCATTGAAACATTATATTGTTCAGCTAAGCTCTTATATAAACTGAACACACATTTTCATTGTCAGGTTTTTTCTCATCTCACTGCACATTTGATAGAGAGCAGAGAAGCTAACATTTCCAAAGGGTGCCTATTTCAGAACCTGTTATTTACACACTGCCATCAGTAAGCAACACTGTGTCTTCAGTAGGTGCCAAACACCATCAATTCCTATTGATTTCAATGTGAAGTCCAAGTACATAAGTACATCTGATAAAACATCGGGCAGCTCACAGCAGCATGAGTCGAGAATGGAGATGCTAAGATACCAAATCTCCCAGATGTGGCTTTGGATCCAGGACCTACCCAGGGTGGGTAGTTATCCTGGGCAACCCAGCTGAGCCACTTCAAAGGGACCAAACTGACTAGTCAAAAGAAGTCAACCAGATTGTTAGCTGGTTTGGAAAATGTTGGCCCTAATGGAAATTTTTAGGTACCCAGGCTGGGAAATACTGCCTGGAGATTTTATAAGTCCACACAGTGGTCAAGCTATTGGGAGGCGCGCAAGGTCAACACTACTGCAAAAGAGCTGTTTGTGGATCTGCACTGAGCAGGTTACAGGAACAGGCTTTAGCTGTTGATCTCCTGTTATCTTAAATCGATGTGAAAGGGGCAGCTACTCCTTTAGAGCTCCAGCTCCAAATCTGAATGCAGCTGAGAGCCATGAGCCACACGCTGTTCTTGGACCCCAAAGGGAGGAGATGTTCGGGGAACAGTTTACAGGCAGAAGATGACGAAGGCTCTTTAGAGATCCCATTTCTCTGTGGAAGGATCTCCTGGTGACTGGGGGAATGATTGCCTTGGCATTCATTGTTGTCTGTCTTCCTCTTAGAGAAGAATTTGAGTGCACCCATCTGTCTGCACAGTACCTGTTACTTATCCCTTGCTTAGGGAAAGAAACATGGGATGGGGATGCTGGAGAATGGCTTGAACTCTGAGTACAGACTCCTTCAAACACAGAAAAAGAGCAGGATGAAGCACTGGATGGAGGATGTTGCAGAAGACTTGAGTAAGATAGGCTGTGGGCACATGGCTGGAATGTTAGCTGCAGTGCCCCACCTGGGAAAGCACGAGCCTTACCAAAAGACCACTTCAGTTCTTACATCCCAGTGTCCTTTAAGGCTATACCTGCAGCACAGGGTACCCAAATCAGCTTTACCATTCACCTGGTTCCCGCACTAACTCACTGCAATAACAACATTTGTCACAAACTACCCCTTCCATGTATTTATCCTCCATCCCACTCCCTCTCTATCTCCCAGTTTCATGTCATAGGAGTAAGGGGGGCGGAGGGAGGTGCAACAGGAATAAAAGCAACCTTATCATTTAAACATATCATTTGAAACTTGGTAAAGAGAAAGCTGAATAATTTCCCACAACCTGAGGGCACTGCTATCTTTCATCCTGACTTGTTCTGCTATTTACAAAAAACTGCATAATTACCAGAGCAAATGCCACGTCACAGCCTGCACCTGCTATGGGCAAGATAGAGAACATGTTTCTGAAAGTAATAATTAAATAAACCTGTCTATCAATCAGCTTCATGTATTTTTGTAGCTTCTGTGTGCTTTAAAAGGAGCAAAACAATGCATTTGTGCAACGAGATTTCTCTCCACATTTTTAATGGCAATTATTGCATGTAAACTAGCTTTTGTAAGAACTATGAAGCAGATGGATGTGGTGTGAAAAAAAAACCCAGGCAAATACACCCACTGGAAAATCAAAAAGATAAAAATGCAAAGTCACTGCGTGTGTAGTTGTCTGTATGCTATGAAATGGTTCTTTTTAGCCTCAGCATCTGAATATTCCCAATGGGAATGTTATTATAAAAGACAACAGGTTGTTTCAGCAGAACTGATCAAAAAGTGTGATTGCAGTTTCAGGCACGGTCCCATGATGTGACTGACAATCCTGAGCGAAAGAATTATTTTTACCCAGCAGCTCACTCTCGAATGGAAGAGACATCCTGGAAGAGATGAAGATGCTTGAAATCCTGGGAAGCAGTGAGAGGGCAAGGATGTGAGGATAGGATTGAATGCAGGGAAGCCTCTTCTTACCCTTCATTTCTCCTTTGAGCTATGCTACTAACACTGCTGCCAGAGCTGCCAAGCATGGCGTCCCTCCCAGGCTGCATTCAAAGAGGATTCAGGCTCTCTCTGGGGCTGCAGCAGTTTCCTGATGCAAAAATTCATCCTAGCCCAAGCCAATGGAAGAGGTGGGTGCTGGTCCTTCATGTAGATGAGACAAAGGCTTAATGCTCAGATATCTAGATATACTCCCCATCTCTCTATGTGCGTATTTCTACATCTCTTCATTATGTATTTTCTTCTCTACCAAAGTGACATCCGTGGTGCAAATTGCCTTTATATTGCACTTTAAAATACAACTAGAATGAGCAATTGGATGGGACATTTATCCTGTGTCATCACTGGAGAGCCATATGTCATTGCTCCTTCTTTGTCAATGGACAAATTTACAGAATTAAGTCATTCCACATCACAACTTGAGTGCAAAGTAAGATTATGAGAATTAAAGGGGTGGAGGGATCTACTTTCCATTAAGGATTTGCTGACAAAGAAATCTGTTGGCAATTCATAGATTAATAGATGTTTTTGTAAATGTCTCATGAAATCTCACTGAGATGAGTAAGGCAATGATCCCAGTTCACAAGCCCACAGAGCACTCTGGTCTGTGGTATTTACAGCTGTGGTTTGCAGCTTTCTTTTTTCACAACTTTCGATGCTTAAAATTTTACTATAGTGGTCCAGCCCCTGCCCAGCGTGTTTAAACCAGTTGCCAATGTTGTTCTTCTTCATTACCTCCAGAGACCTTGCACAAGCAGTTCTTGGACGACTTTAGAAACCCTTGCTTTGGACCAAGAAAAATAAGCAAATCCTGAGTTCAAAATGCTAATTTTTATTGCCAATTAAGCCTTTACAAAGTACTGGAGATTCAGTTCTTGAAACACAATGTATCTAAGAAACGTGTTTGAAAAGGCCCCACATCCTAAATGGGAAGGCAACAGAAATGGTTCAAGAAAATCCCAACAGATCACTCCTACAGGCAAACAGACCTCAGGAAATACCCTTCATAATCACCTCTTCAGACAGCAAGGAAACGACTTCTAGGAAGGATTTACTTCCTTTCGTTTTCAGCACCCTAGATATTCAGAACCTCTTCCTGAGATTTGCAGTGGTTCCTACTTAAAGAGTAATTTATTGACATTCCTAAGAGAGAACGTTTTAATTCATAAAATATTGTTCATCAAAACGCTACAAAAATGGCAGTTTTATTCTGATCCTAATCTATAAAGCTTTTTGTCTATCTTTAAAGCTATGGTTATCTTGAAGTGCTTAGTCTCATATTCATTGCTTTTATAATTGGACAACATAGAACAATGGGAGATTTACTAGTTTATTAAGAACCAAAATGAATGTAATCCAATATCACCCTTTGTTGAAAGCCACCTACAAAAGAATTGCATGAGGATGTGAAATGAATAATCTTTCTTGGTTTTCTCCTCTTGAAACCACTATAGTGCCTTTCCAGAGCATAATAAATGGCAATATGTTATGGAAAATTACTACAAGTCTTACCAGGTAAACAAGTTCAGTAGATTTTTGGGAGCTGGTGCAGCTTACTTCTCTCAAATGTTTTCACAGAGGACTCCTTTTTTTTTGAAATGATCCTGATGATCCAGGCTTAAAAAAGAAATCCTTGATATCAACAAACGTTCTTGTTCTACCGACAACATTACGGTTGTTCAGTCTGAACTCATTTGTCTTTTTCTCACCACTAAAGATGGTCTTGTGTATGGAACGATGATTCTAAGGTGGGAAACTAAAAATTATACTAGAAAAGGTAGGATAATTCAGCACCAAGAAAGAAAACAGAATTAGCTCACTTCACAAGATCTAAATCATCCTCTGCACTAGTCCCATTAGTCCTTTAAAGGCAAACTGAATGATCAGCTCTGAGCAGGAGTCAAAGCTTCACAGAATCATCTAGATTGGAAAAGACCTTGAAGATCACCTAGTCCAGCCATTATGGATAAGAGCAATGAAAAAATGGGAACATAGTGTCCCAGTGACGTGTCAGAGTTCAAACCAAGCGGTCAAACAGACAAAGGTATTTTGATGCTTTCTTGCCATGGGCAGAACTAATTTTTCAAGTCCTGCATCCGTTCCAGGTTTTGGATGAAAATGAGCTTTATTATGCAGTGAGCTCAGAAAGTGTCTTTTGCTACCTTGGCCTCCCGAAACCTGCTTCAAATCAGGGGACCAATTTCCTATTGCAGTGCTCTATCACTCTTCAGCTATACCATTAATTAAGTTTTCTTCCCTGGCCTTCAAAGTGTTTTTACAATCAGAGAAATTGAGACACAAAAAAAGACGAAACATTACCTTCTTCACGTAGACTGGGCCTTGAGACCAGATCAATGCAAACTTAAGAATCATTATTGCCTGATACCAAGAAAGACCTTTGCTCTGAACCAAGAGGTCACCAGGGATGCAGACAGATCTTCAGGTTTGATTTTGGTGCGTGTGTTGTTTCTTCAGCTGTAAACGTGTCCTGCTGCCTGGGTGAACTGCACCAAAGAGGTGTCAGGTGGTCACTGCCTGATCACACACATGACCTGTCACATGTACGGGTATGCTGCTCCCTGAGGAGTCAATGGTAAAAGAGCACTCAACTTTCTGGAGTGCCCATTTGGACCACTCGATCATTTCTGTGTTACAAGAAATTCTCATCTTTCATAACCTGCCTTTTCCTATCGAACCCAAGAACACCAGAGCCATCCATGCTCATTTGCTGTGTTTTGTGTTCCTGGGAGCGCTGACCATCTATCCCCCTGCCAGCCCAACCAACTCTAACCCTGCTCTGTAACTTCTGGGCTCTGTTGTAATGCAAATAAAAAAAATGCATGGAGCTACTTAGAACAGACCTTCAGAGAGTTATTGAGAGCTTCAGGAAGGGAACAAAAAGCAGAGGTGTTATACGTTACCTCTTTAATTTTACTTTATTTAATGTCGTGTTTAGGATAGCTCTTATTCCTACCTCGCTTTCCTGCACCAGGAGCTTGTGGTCTTCTCATCTCCTGGGTGAAAAAACAGGATTCTGGTGTCCAGGAGAAAGATGGGAAAAATCTCTTCTTCTACAAAACAGGGTTCAGGTCCTCACCTCCAGGAGGGGTCTGGGCTGGTGCATCCCTGGAGAGCTGGAAAGAAAGACATGAAAGGCTCAGCATGCAGAATGCCACGGCTCAGCCTCTCCATCACTAGTATTGGAAATGAGCACCAACTGCCACCAGGCTGGTGCATTTAAATCCTTCCCATGCTGAAAGTCAGAGGCAACATGCTGGATTGGTGCCAAAGGTTCAACTGACCTCAGTGGTCACTGACAAACTGATCCTATGGGATCTGGGTGCAGTTACACCTTGCAGAGTAGCTGGCCAGTTCTCAGAAACACCTCAAAGGGGGACTGTCACTTCAGGCTCCCTCAGGCAGGTCATCCCTAAGATCGTTTATCAAGTTAAACTTTACTCATTGGCTTAAAGAATAAATAAATGTAACCGGTCGATTTTGCTGTTTTATTGCAGCTAATGGCAGGGCAGGATATCAATTGTTTCTTTCCTCAGGACTTGTATGCTCTTCTGCTTTTCCCCATAGATGCTTTCTTCTAAAGAGTAAAAAATGTAATGAATAAGTTGAAAAAAAAAATGCTTGTAGACCCAAAAGAAAGAATGCATCTATTATAAAATAAAATCTCTTTTAGTAGCTATTAGAATGCATTAAAAATATTCACAGGACTCTCCCCTCCAGTTACGTTGCAAAAGCCATGCAAATAATAATTGTGGCTAAGTGCACTACAGTGACAGTCAATATTGTACTTCCCAAGCTAGTACTCATTATTCTTTATGGAACTCATGCATTTTGTGAAAGATCAAAAGATTTACATATCATATGGAGTGCTTTAGGGAGTGACTTGCTGTGCACTTTAAATGCACAATGTTCCACAGCCATTTAAATACAGATTTCGTTTCTCTCTTCTGTGTGATATTAAATTTGAAAAAAAGAGGGAGAGAGAGACGAAATCGACTTGGGTACCTTTGTTCACATCATGAAATACAATTTTAATTTGGTTCCAATATAGAAGTTTAATATTTTTATTGGATGTTATTGAATAATCTGCTAGGCTCAGCACTGGCCTTTGCTCAGGAAAGAGATGAAAGAAATCAATTTTTTTTTATGAGCACTGCAGGCAAAATCATCTGCTCCTCCATGCCCTGGAGAAGGGGATGGACTCCAACACACTGCTTGGCCTCCCTCCACCACTGGCTTCCCTGCAACCTCCCCCCATTAGTCTGGTTGTGCTCACGAGTGGAGGGTAATGGCAACTGAAGAAGGAATTGGAACTTAATTCCTTAGTGCAAGAAAGCAGGAAAATACCATGATTTCTGTGCTGCCCTAGGCTACGGGAGACAAGGCAGCATCATTCTGCCACAGCCTGCTTGCGTGCCCTTGGGTGAGCCACTGCACCAGGTTCCTCTGTGCAACACAGACAAAAAAGCACTTTTTTACCTTGCCAGGATGTTGTGAGGATTAAAAAAAAAAAAAAAAAAAAGTACATTAAGGACAGCTGCATGGTCAGTTACTATGGTAATACAGCCACATGGCTGTGTAGAGGGGCTTCAAGACCGTATTTGCCATACCTACACTCTACTCCACATAGTCCTGCTCCTGAGATCTGCCCTTTAGCATGTGTCCAGCTGTGAAATGATCAGCTGTTTAGACTAGTCTCAGCCTCTCCATCTACCTTCTCTGCCCCTGTGGTTGTGCCATGGGGCCAAAGACTTGGTACAAGCCCTGGGGACGTGGAAGGTGTCAGGCAGGGGACACTTCCTTGCCTGTTTCCCATCTGAAGGTGAGATGGAATCTACAGACAGCCTGAGCTACACTCCTGGGAGACCTGGGAGTACACCAAGGTTGGGATCACTCCTAAAAGTAGTTTTTTCAGAATGATCTTTGTGATCATTCAGAATGATCATAGATGAACACCATTTTTGAGTGGTACCTAAAGGAAGGATTAAGAGGACAACAGTCTGTGTCATTCTGGGTCTACTGACCAGCAACGGGAGGCGTTGGGCACCACCCAATAAACATATCTACACAAGAAAGGTGGAGGAAATGTGTACCTCTTCCTCCTCTGAAGCAAGAAAAGAAAGGCTTCTGAACAAGTAATTAGCCATTTATTTCTATGGAAGAAAGAAATGTTTTCATGAATAGGAAATCTATCCAATTTGTTTGCTTCTGGTACATTCTGCATTATTTTCCGAATGAAGCAAATGGAAAACCTCTTTAATGAAGCATAACTATGTTGTGATTAAGGCTTATTCTGTCTAAATATTGACTTGGATAACATTTTCTCAGGATGAACAGACCATAACCCATGAATCTGGCATCAAAGTCAGGAAGATTAATAGGAAAGATGAATTTTCTGGTTGTCTGAAGAGAAGTTTGACATGGCCAAGGCAACAGTCAGAGACTTTTCTCATTATTTATGATATCCAGCCAGAGAGTTTTCAAGAGGCTGTAGCTTTCTTGTTCCACTGGACATTTGAAAGCTCAGAGAAAAAGAGCTCTGTCCTTCACTGGTTAGCACAGAGACAGGAACAGAGTGGCAGGAATTTCTGTAAAACAACCCCATTGTCTTGAAGCAAAGGTTAACCAAGGAGTCTTGCAAGCCCTATTAAAGTACAAATGCTGGCTCTTCGACCTGCACCTGCAGGTAAAATCAGAGTAAGTCAGGCATATGGATACTAATCCTGGCCTAAACAATCCAGAAGAGGAACAGGTTGGCTGGTCCTTGGGAAAATAAAATGGTAATTAGAGCAAAGAGAGTTTGGAAAGGTAGCTCCAAAGGGAAAATTGTCCTGGACATAGTTGGTCTTCTGCCAATTTGTACAGTGTGATTTTTTCTCTCTCTCATTCAAAAGAACAGATTGGTGTTTTTTTAATAAATGAGCTTTATTCTCAAGAAGGGTCCTGTTGTGAGGGAAGGCATGTGAAAGCTTTTTTGGTTGTTATGTGCTTTATGGTCAGGCCCAGAGACACCAGCTCAAACAGGATCCTATTTTGGTAAAAAAAATGAACAACAGGAGCGAATCTCTGCCCCAGAAGGCTTACCACATGCTGAGGGAAGGCACACAAAATGGGTAGGACACTACGATTCTGTTGGTTGGGAGCTCAGACCCTTCCATCTGTCTGCAACCAGCAAAGCAACGATACTTCATAGAGAAATACCAACTCCAGAGCTAATCAACTGTGATGGATAACGATATCTCCGAAACAGGAATAAATAGACTGATGAAGATGAACTTTTCCACAAACACTTAACAGAAAAACATTCCTAGGAAGAAAAAAGCTTCCTGAACAAAAGTATTTGCTCCTTGGTCCAGGGGAGATTTTGATGATTCTCAGGATTTTGGAATTTAAAAACATCATGAAAACAGACAATTGTATCAAACAGAAAAGCAACAAAACTGCTGCAGTGGTGTAGGCACAACAGTGCACTGCAAATAGGGTGTCTCTTGGCCTGTCTGGTATTCACTGGGGCAAAATGAGAAGTTGGGAGCTACAGGAATTATTTGATCAACTATTTCATCCTTTGAGATTTAGTTGTTCGTTTTAGGTTTCAAAACTCTTAAAAAGACAAGCTTAACTTTGGGCATACCTCTAGGTCTTATTGTGGACAAGTGAAGGATTTACACTGTGGTCTCTTTACAGGGCTTTGGCAATGCAGACAGGCTTAAGAGGAAGTCAGGAAGATTTCTCTTTACATTTCCATCTTTTCTCCCTTCCTTGTTTGTATAGGGGCGCTTTTACTTCATGAAACATTTGTCTTTGAAAAGAGAAAGAAAATCACCTGCCAGTTGTGATCTCTCCCATTCCTCACTGGGTATCGTCAGTGCTATGGATGGCACATAAGTACTCCAGAATAGGTATAAAGCATTTGGAAATATTTCCCTATAGCATTCTGCCATTGTATTTCCACCTTAGCACCTGTCTAGCCCACCTAAACTTTCAAATTTCCGTTCTGTTCCCATTGTAAACTTCCCAAAGCTGAGCTCTTCGCTTCCAAGGATTTCTAGATGGACAGGCAGGAGAAGTGTGCAGGTTAGCTAACTGTTTGTAAAAGATAAAATTATTATTCTCGGGAAAAAACAACAACAACAACAACAGGAGAGACACAAAATAATAACCCAGCAGATCTCATAAGCCAATTGCCAAAAACCTTTACAGTGATGCTTTGTCTTCCTACCAGCTGCAGATCCCAGCCCTTATTTTGGGCTCTGCACTGCAATACTGGGCTTTCCTTTGCACTAGAAGTAACTAGAAATAAAAGAAATACAGAAACGTAAAGGCTGAAATTAAAGTGGAAGAGCAACGGGAGCGTGGCAGTAGTGGTGTTAATGCTGAAGTATTCCCTGGGAGCACGAGCTGGCAAATGTAGTGGACACCCAGATATTTGAAATGCAGCCAGATAATTTGGCACATCTCTAACTGGCACAAAGCAGTCTTGGTAGAGCTTCCTACTGCTGCTGGCACTTTTACAGCTGTCTTTCTTCATCTTGCTCTTCCCACTGCAGCAGCTACTCAACAGGTGTTTCCACAGACACAGTGTGTTTGGCAGCTGTAACCTTTCAATATTATCGCTGGAATACATTTTTCTCCCTCTCAACAGCATCGCTCGGCTCCGTTGCCCAGAGGCCGGCATGGCAACGGGGACAGCTGACCAACTGGATTTGGGAAAAGAGGGCTGTGTGTTTGGGCAGCCAGATGTACGAGTCAGTAAAGCAGTCGGAGAACATCAGTGCTTGGCGTGGCCCTGGGAAGTTGGAGTGATGCTTTGCTGAAGTTTATCTGGAACCCATCTTCTGCTCACCTGGGTCTTCCCTGTTTTTTCTGTTCTTCTCCCAGGACCTCTTGGTCCAGCATCCATTTTCTTCATTTCAAACAAGTCCCCATGCCTTTGGGCTTCCTGTCCTTGATTTTTCATGAGGATTGACTGTTTGCTTGGATCACAATGGATTTTCTTTGCCCGACCCTACTCAGCCTTCAATCCAAATGTGCTTAGAGGAAAAGACAGGAGAGCTCAGATCCTGGAGGAAACCTGGGAACTGTGAAATTTCCAGACACAGAAAGTACTCAGAGAGCTTCAAAGGTGAGTCACTTTGGAGCAGAGTTCATGAGAACATTAAAAATAACAATTGTGTTGTTTTCTTCTTTTTTTAGCTTACCTCTGCAATTTTTTGGCATGGTGCAGCCTTTTCTGTTTTCTGATCTCATACACACCAAAACAGTCTCAGTTCTTTCAGTAGCAGAATCTGTGGTTTTCTGAATGTTGTCTTCTTTAGGTCTCTGGTACATGGTATATGGGGGAGAAATAATACTGAACTATTTTCTCACCGGAGTCTGTGCAAAGTCACAAAAAGAGATCTTTAAAAAATATCTTTTACCGATGTATACACACACACACGAAAGCGTAAGAATGACCGTGATGGTTCAGCTGAAATGTCCATTTGACACATCATCCTGCCTCCAACAGCCACAGAAAGCAGATGGCTAAGGGCAGGTTTACAAACCAGACTGATTTTTCAGTAGCACGTTTTCCAAATGTGCAAAAATTTGCAGTCGCAAAACTTCCAGAGCAAGAGGAAGATGGTGCTCAATAGCTCCCAAATAACTCTCTTTCCATGAATTTATCTGCTTGCTTTTTGAATTTATGTGGACTTAGAGCATCCACCAGATCCTGCAGCAAGGAGTTCCATCACTTCACAACACTGTGTGCAAAGAACCACTTGTTTCTGTTTATTTTCCACCTATGACCCAAGAGTTTTGTATGGTGTCCCTAAGTCCTGTATTAGAAGAGAGGTGGAAAAATTAGTTTCTGTCCCTCCCTGCTTCTACAGCAGCCATGATTTTACTGGTATGATTTTACCAGTGTGTCCTCCCTCCATCCTCCTCTCTTTTCCACAAAGTGATTGGCACAGGCCTTCAGAAATATAAGTATGGAAATGTCCCAGCAGATCTTTACTCTCTTCCCTCCCCAGAACATCTCACCTCTCCAAAGAGTCAGAATAATATTTCTAGTCCCTATTTTGTCTATGTTTATATATCTATATGTAGACACACACTTGCTAAACTAGTGATAGGGCAATTAAAGAGCATGTCTCATGGTATCTCTGCCACAGAATAAAACAGTGCATTAAATCTTTGTCCAGAGCATCGTAAGCACTCACTTTCTGATTAGGGCCGGAAGGCCGCAAGGCTGTTAAAGCCCTCTTTCCACTCTCCCCAATGTTGCCATTAATATGTAAAAGCTTAAGCTTGCTAAAGGGATTATTTCCCATCCTATCTGATTGTAAACTGGCATTTCAATGATTACATGTATCTTTTTGTCATTTTCTCGTAAAACATCTTATTCTTGAACAGCATAATTGGCCTCTTACTAATGTTTAATGAATGATTAAATCAGCATAAATGCAACATACAGCTCTACATGGAAAGCATGTTTGCAACCTCCAGAGCTACAGAAATGTATTTTTGCAATATAGGATTTAAATCCTTATAATTTTCTAATTATGGACTTTCTGGTATATTTCACATTAAATACATGGGAAAGTAAATGTGAATTTGCCTGTATGAGCTCAGAAGCAATTCAGTCACTTATCATTTTGTTTGCAATTTCTAACCTACATATTAACAACACCTCTGTGGTTTTCATTTAAGTATATTATATAATCTTCCCAAATTAAACGCCAATTAAAATCACATAATTGCAGAGCTCAGGCAGGCAAGTCCTTGTAGAGATGGCCAAGCAAGGATACTTCTTTGCATTGACACATCACATTAACCAGCCTCATGGAGAGACTCTAGGTTTTGCCCAGGCAAAGGAGTCCAAGTGAAATGAAGCAACAAATGTTTATCTGAGTGTAAAGAGAAATAGAAAAGTATTACTTCAAAGGGGGGAGAAGTATGGGAAAATACAAATTCAATTTGCTGATGATATGAGTTTAAGAGGCATTTACGAGAAGTGGAAATCCTGTGGCAACATGATGGTGATCTCAGGAGTCAGGGATATAAGAGTAGTTTAAAGTCCACTTGAAGAAAGGCCCCTTAGCTGATGAAAAACAGACACATGAAACTGGGATATGCTATTATCAGGGTGCCTACAGGACCCCAGCATCCTGTGGCAGTGCAGTCCTAGGGTATATCCAGCCAGATATAGCCAACAGAATTGGGGAATTGCCGCTGACCCTCTCCAGGGACAGTGGTGGAGCAGGGTGCCTCACTCAGGAGAGGTCCTACCATGTCAACAAGTATAGAGAAAAATGATTCAGAGAGACGTGAATTTCAGTCTTCCAAGAGAAGATGCAAAAACATTCATCTCTTCCCGTAGAAATATGGCAGGGAAGTAAGCACAACAAAGAAAAGCCTGCTTAGACAGAAAACTGGCATTAGCACAAGAATATACCAGAACAAGCCAAATAGTTTCAGGGTGGAAGTTAAGTTACAGCTCCCAAGCTCTAAGGTGCTGAAGCAGCTCTTTGACAGATGCTGCAGGGCCAAGAAAATGCATGGGTTTTAAAAATGAAGCTGGATTTGTTTATGAGGGGGGCCAGGGGTCAGATTTCCTTTCAAAGCTACCATCTACATTGTTCAGAAAAAAAAATTGTCTACAAGATCAGGAAGCAAAGCGACACTGTGTTAGAGCATTTTTGAGACGTGTAGAGGATGCACCATGCTGCTGGATTGACCAGCTCTTCTAACCAGGCTGCAAACACAACCCACACTGAGATAGATCAGAGCTGAATGCCTGAGCCCTCCAGCATCCTTCAGGCTCATCCACATGCCACGTACTCTGTTCTACTCCAGGTGTATTTAGATAACCTCAGACAACAGCCAGGGTTTTTATGGGGTGGTCAAGGTTCATGAGAGGTGAAGGCCATTGGATGGAACCATCAAAGCCTTGTTCCAGAGCAACACTGCTGCAAAGGTTACTCATCCTAGCACAGACTGCTGCCTGGCTTTTCACCACAGATCTGTATGAGAACCTGCTCACAAGTTACGGAACAAGAGTTAATGTATGTCAGCAAAGCTTTGCAAATGCTTTTGCAGTCAAAAGAGAAGCCAGCAGGTTAAAAAAAATAAAAAAAAAAAAAAAAAAAATATATATATATAGGCAATTGTTTTAAGAATCACCACTGTTTACTCCCAAGCAATGCAGGCTTAGGAAAAGCTGTGAAAAGTATTTTAATATACATGTGATGGTTCAGTTAACAACAAGAGTTGGACAACGCAGGCCAGCAAACTGGCTGAACATTTTCCCATCTCTCTCTGGATTTCTACTCAAGAAATACCTGCAGTAAATCTGGAGAGGAGAAGAAACAGGATTTTTATCCAACCAGTCCAGCAAGATGCTCATACAAATGTCTTTTTCCTTCTGCTCTCCAGCGGCTGTAGCTATTCCTCACACGTTTGTACGGTGTGACTCCATGGTCAGGACTCCCTCTTTCTGCCTACCACCCAGCCTGTGACCCTGTCCATGGAGTGCAGTTAAAAGGAATTCTGGCCCGCAGCCTGCTTCACCGTGTAAGCCTCCCATCTCTTGCCTCCATCCACTTCTGGTCTGCAGCATGCTCTCAAGGCAGTAAAAAAGAAGATAACTGAGTGGCCTGTTTTGGTGACAAATACAAACGAAACAAAAGAAAAAAGCTCATTGAAACAATGAGAAAATGTCTTATAGAAGGAATTTCAGTGTTTCAAAAAAAAGGTGGGAAATTAATTTTCCATTTTCTGAGGTGTTTCTATAATTCTTCAGAAAGGACAGGGCAGACTTACCAGGAAATAACATGGTCCAACTGGCAATTCAACACTTCGTCCAGCTACAACTGCACCACAGACTAAATCTGAGTTTGGCAAACACTTTCCTGGTCTCATCATCTGGTTTACAAAATCACTGAGGGATTTTAAAGGACCACAGGCAGGTGGACTTTTAGTTGGCATCTGGATTAATGGAATGCCCTACCCACCAGCAGGAGCAAGTGTTACAGCTCTCAGCAAAACCAGCCTGGATTTATTAATTAACATTATAAGGAAGAAAAGGCAGGCATTGAAACAGATACAGATTCACCCATTAGAAATAACAAAAAGCCCAAGCAGGAAATGGGAGAGCATAATATTTTTACCAAAATACAAGAAAAAGGTATCAATCAAAACCTTTGGAAATATCTGGCCAAACCGTCTGCTGTTGTCATGGCAAGACCGCAGGCTGAAGTTAGTGTTCCAGTTTTTTAGCATGATACCAAGTTGGTTTATAAATGATAAACAAAACCACAGTATCATATCATCAATACGCCTCTGCCCCTGCCTTCCCATCCCTGACAGTTCAGCACTGGGTGCTGTGGCTGTCTGAAGGGCTGCTCTGTTTTGCAGATCTTCTAAGAGATACTGAAATATCCAAGAAAGATGTTTCTCAGAAAATATCAAGTGGAGAGTTAGAGTTGAATGTGTGAATAACCAGCTTCCCAATCAGATTGATGCTAGATGTCTTGTTTGCATTTTATATAAACTGAAGTGAGTCAATCTTGTATTTTAGGAAAATAATGGTAATAAAATAGAAAAATCATGCAGTGTCAAACTCCTTCAAGCATCCACTGATCTGTCACTAAGGAAATCCTCATCAGCCGTGTTTGAGGGCCTCACATGAACCATAACAGTATCTACTAAGCTGCTCTGTTTGCGCTCTGCCACAGTACAGTGGTTTCAGTCAACACAGATACCTGGAGATGACTGACTTCAAACACTGTTTATTGAGCAAACATCCACCATACAGCTCAAAAGACAAAGAAAAGGGAAGAGAAAAAGATGGGCAAGCATTCTTGTGAATGTGACTCAGGACGGACACAAACTAGCCAAGGACATTGAAGAGTCAATGGCAAATATCTTATTGCCAGAACCATTTGTCTAATGAAACAGGCCAAGAATAAAATACCTGGTGTACCAAAACCTAGAACCACTAGTAGACTTGGATATCTAGACTAAAAGCCCTGCCAAGTTGGTGCTTAACTCTCAAGATAATGAAATTCTCTGGATGCTCCAGTTTCCACCAGAAAAGTCTTCATAGTACCTGAATTCCAGCTGCTGGGCATTCACCTGCCCGCCCAGGTCCTGCAAAGCACTGGTGGGATTCTCACACTGGATTCTTCTGGAGAGGAAACAGGGAGACTCATTCAAAAAGAAAAGGGAGAGGACATGTTAGTGGTTAAAATGTTCTGTTACACCACCCCAGATTTCTCACATCTTGTAGTGAACCTGATCCTCCTTGTGTAAAATTATTCAAGAGTCAGAGTCAGAGAGAAAACAGTTCTTGTCTGCACGTTGAAGGTACTAATTTGCCAGATCTGAAGGAGTATTTAAATATTTGTGTAGAGCAAACCAGTTTCTGCAGCAAAGACAGAGAGAGACTAAACTCAGAGCACAGCCCAGCAGCCAGGGCTTCCTTCCAGAAAGGGGTTAGAGAGGAGTTTGCAGCCCTGGTCTTTCTCACAGCTCAGGTAACTGCTCCCACATCCACCCAGTTGCCTTCCATTGTGTTGTGTAGGAAGGAACCACCCTACCCCAGTACCTAGTGCCAGGAAAGAGTTCACCCGTGTGAACCTGACATTGAGGAAGCCACCATCGCTGCTCCTCGATGTTTCCCAGCTGTTGGGAATGAACTATTGCTTTTTACCATCAAGACCTTTCCCAGCCTCTTCTAACACAACCTACCATCTGTCTGTCGCTACCGACAGTTAATATTGCCTTGACAGTCCTGACTCCTGCCTTATTGCCTACCTGTTACAGTTCCACACATCCTTTCTTCCAAGCAGCCTCTCGTGCCCTTAAGGACATTCTTCATGTGCATACCGTATCTCATCACACTCCCCAAATCTCTCCTCTGTGCTCTGCTAAGTCCAAATGGTTTGACAGCTGTCAGATTGCTGTAACTGGTGTCAACTCTGTCAGCCAACCTCATCTCCTTCCTGTTTCTGCCTCTCTACGATGCTCCGTCCTCTACTCTTCTCCTATACCGAAGTTATCAGCTCCTTGGGGCAGGCATAAGATTTTTGTTCTGTACCCATACAGTACCTACACAACAGCACCCTCTGACTTTGAGAGCCTGCAATATTTGAGTAACAAAGGCAGAATTCACTTGAGTCCCTTCCTGCTTCCACAATTATAGCTTAGTAGGACTATGCAGCACCATGTATAAACTGTGCAACCTAGGGATCTTTTCAGCTTTGAGGTTCAGATGAAGGCTCCAGCTGCAACCCTGACTCCATGCTGGTGTGAGAACTGGGTGCAAATATTCCTTCCCTGAATCTGATGTCCTTTGCAAAGAATCACAGCATGTACCTGTGTCATTCACCGACTCCTCAGTTAAAACCATTCAGGGAATAGGATTTGTGGGGCTGATGTGTTCCTTAGCCCATTCATGATCCATCTGAGAAACGAAAAGAAGGTCTGGTCAGATGAACAGCTCTTGGCTCATTCTTCAGCCCTTTTCTGACATGTCTTAGCATCAGATCCACTTAAATCATGTGGAAGAGTTATGCTGTGTGGCAAGGTTACATGAAAGGGAGACCATGTCTTCTGAATCCTGGCAAGTTCTTGGTCTTTAATCATGGTGGTTTAGTTTCTAAATAACTCACATTCCTTAGCTATTCAGTCAAAGCACTTGTGAGAAGACACACTGTTGTTAACATGTTATAAAGCCAGATAAAGGAAGCAGAGACAAAGAGATTGCTCAAACTTATTTTGGTCTTTTTATAATGATTTCCAGGAGGTTACGTGTCTATGTGCTTTTGAGATGACTTACTGGAGAGGTATGGCAAAGCCCTCCTTCTCTGGAAACATCAGTCCCTCTATTGCTCAGGTCAATCTTCTTTTGTTCACAACAAACAGCAGAGCCTGGAAAAAGAACTGGAAGTGGAGTCAAGATACTTGTGGGACATTACAAAGAGGACTGAAAGAGAAGACTGTGCACACAAGCAGAGATGGGCATGAGGCAGAAAGGGAATATTGAACATATAAAACTCATGAAGAAAAGCACTGAAAAATTTCTGAGCTTCTCCACATGATGATGGCTAAAAGCTGTGCAACTGTACCACCTTAGGTACTGCACATTTAGAGAGAAAGAAAATGCAAGAGAAACACCAAACTAGGCAATAGGTCATGAAAGAGAAGAACAACATATTCTCCATTCATCTGCAAGGAGAAGAGATGCCAGCATCCCATTCTGCTCTTTCACAGAATCATCAGGGTTGGAAAAAACCTTGCAGCTCCTCCAGTCCAACCATTAACCTCACCCTGACCGTTCCCAGCTCCCCCAGATCCCTCAGCGCTGGCTCAGCCCGACTCTTCAACCCCTCCAGGGATCCCGGGGACTCCCCCCCTGCCCTGGGCAGCCCATTCCAACGCCCAACAGCCCCTTCTGCACAGAAATCCTTCCTCAGAGCCAGCCTGGCCCTGCCCTGGGCAGCTTGAGGCCATTCCCTCGGGGCCTGTCACTTGTCACTTCATTATTTCCACCGTGTCCCCAAACGATTCCCCAATTCCTCTGCCACAACCAGCAGCACCAGCCCTATGTGTGTGCTGCTCGTCCACTCTCACTCTAGATGAAGGCTGGCCACAGTGTCTTCTCACCGCCTAGTTGTCACCATTGGTCACCATTGCTGAGCAAACGTTAGCAGCTTGTCTGTGCATGGGACTATCGTGTACTCCTCCTTCCCGGGTACGATATGCCCTGCTTCCTTCTCAGGGCAGGAGAACTGGCATGGCAAAGTCATCGCAGATGGGTGAGCAAAACCACAGCTGGCATTGCAGCTTGCATTTAGACAATTAAATAGCCTGCCAGCAGCCATGCTTCTTGGAAGTGATCATGCCGTAAATATTTCACTGAGTGTTGCCCATGGCCACTAAATACTGACAAACACTTCTATAAGAAAGGCTTGCTATCTGGACCACAAATCTCTTCAGTCCCAAACTTCAGCCTTACTCCCATCGATTCCCATAACTCATCTTCACCCTGGTAAGATTGTTTTAGTGAGATTAGGTCCCACATAGCTGCAACTACTTCCAGCAGTTCTTTCTATTCTTTCTGATTTCTTTTTTAATTCTCAAGGTTTTATTGTTTCTGGAGAATTTAATTTAAGAAAAAGGCTTGGTTTCTGGTTTCTGGGGTTTGAGTTCTTTTTCAAATCAACAAAACCCCCCACAAACCTGTGCCTCCAGTGAAAGGAAAACTTTCCTTGCCAGAATTAAGTGGAGGTGGTAGAAATGAGGATATTTGAACAAAGAAAGCAGGAATGATCACTACCCCATCGCTGGAGCACACAGGGAAAGGAGGGAGAGAAATGGAACAGCAGCAGTGAGAAATATGCACGCATATTCAGCCCCTTTGTCAAAAAACCTTCTGCTGCAGCATTTCAATTAACAAAGTAGGATGGTTTACCTGATAAAATGCTCCCTGTGTGAGCGTAATTACATATTTATGCCCCACAGAGATTTTTTAATTTCTCTTCAGTTTGTTTGCCTTGAAAGTATTTGTCACTGGAAATGTTCTTGATGTGTAATTTTAAGGCAGGGTTGGCCAAATGTGTGGTTTGTTTTCATTTTAGATTTACTTCACTGAAAAAGGTTTGGAAGATAATGTATATTTTCAGCGCAAAGAAAAAAAAATTCAATAAGAAAGGTGATACATCAACCAGCAGCAGAAAAAAAATGCACTCAAGTGCTGCTTCAGAATTTCACTGTCTTTTTTTTTTTTTTTTTTCTCTGTCTTGAGATATATTCTCAGGTGCTTGAAATAGCTTATTGTTCTGCCACTTTCATTTTGTCCTTGCTCCACAAACCCGCCTCTTGTGTTTCCAGAGAGGCTGAAATGAACAGGCTGGTTTTAGGTCATTATTTTCCTATTATCTGAGCCCCTTCCTGAGCAATCCATGTCCTGGAGCTTCAGTGCTGAGCACCACCCTACCTCCAGCAAGGCATTACAGATGTGCTCAAGCCTAAGCCTGCGAGTGATTGCATTGCACTGGATAGGCTTCAAGTTACACTCGTCTAAGTAGTCCGTTGGGTCAGGGCCTGGCACAGTATAACTGTTGTTAATTCACTGCCACGGCTTCATTTAGCCATAGAAAAGCACAGTTAAGACTTTGGAGAGCTGCTTGAATGTTTAGTGAAGAGCAGAACCCTAGCTCCCATCAAAATCTAGTTTTTCATTGTTAGTTTTCATCCTTATTTTCCCTGAACTTCTTCAGAAAGGATGGAAAAGGATCTGAAGGTTAAAACTGCACCAGTTTTGGCTGGTGAATAGCACAACAGAAGGTCACTGCTGGCCATGGAGGTCAATATCTCTCTAAAAGATTATTAGAGGGGTTTTCTCAAGTCACGCAGTCGTTCAGCCAGTGTTTGAGAAGCCACCACCGTGTGAACCATTTTACTGAGGATTATGCTAGTTTAACCTTGCAGGAGGGAAAAAGTTTGAGTGGTGTCAGGAGACAAATCTGTGACTGCATCCCCTTCCCAAAGATCAGGTATGCTGCACTGGATAATCAACTGGCACAGGAATGATTCTGCTGGGGCAAGCAAAGCTTTTAGCTCTGGAGATGACAGATATCCATATTCATCTCCTAGACCTGACAGCAATTTTTGACACTGGCATGACTGAATTCATCTTACAGGCCTGGCGGAGATAAACGGAGTCATGAAGTTGGCTTTGCTTCTTCCTCTCAGATGGATCCCGGAGGGTCATAACTAGCATCTGTTCTGTCTCTTCGAGGATGCACAAGGCGAAGTTGTGTCTTCTTTTTACTACCAGGTTGTGTGAGAGCTCCAGGAGCAAGGCTCAGAGATGTTATTTGACGTTGGTGCCTGCCAAACTGTGACACTTCCATATTACAGCCAGAATTGTCTTCTCTCCCCCAGTTGTCCCGATGCCCACAAAAAAAAAAAAAGCTCTTAGATGAAAGACAAAGAAGCTGGCTAAGGCCCAACACATGGTCATGGGAACTGATGTTGGGGATAAGGAAAACATGCAAAGGAAATACCCTAAAATCTCAACCCCTTCAACGTGCTATCAGAATGACAACGCTCTAATTATTGCTCCTATGTAATGTGGAACGGAGGTTTTTTCCCCCACTTTGGTTACCCAAGAAATGCAAATGCCCTTTCAGATACAAACCTGGAGCTTCCACCACTGTGCTGTATGTGTGTTTGGCTCCTGCTCCACCCAAGGGTGGTTACCAAAATCCAAGGGAGAACTGATATGTGTTAACATACAACATAACATAACAGAGCATTCTGCTGTTGCACAAGGTTTCTGCACCCCATTAAATCAGGCGTTAACCTGCAAAGCATTCACCGGGCCATTCCCATCTCAGACACCACCCCTGTAACCCAAGATGCAGCACGAAACTGAGGTGAGCAGATTTCAGGTGCACAAAGCAACAACTGACCACCCAGGCACAGAAAAATTAGGGCACTGCACCCTGGCTTATGCTTTCCCCATCCTGTTGGGTGAGATGTCTCACAGTCATCATACAGACGCATACAATGCTTCACAAATGTTTTCCTAGAAGAGAGGTGCTACCATATGATCACAAGCATCCTCAGTTAAGCCGGACACCTATTAACTATTGCAAGCCTGGCTGTTAACAGTAAATGTTCCAGCTTCCAGGGGCAGCCATTTGGCTCTCACCCAGCTTAAGAGCAGCTCCCCTGGACAACAGCATCCCACGGCTGCCAGCCAGACCTGTGCCAGCACAAGGGCTTCTTGGCAGATCCCACTCTGCCATTCCTGGAGAAAAGTTAAGCAAGGACTGCCAACCAGGCTGCCCAGCATCACTGCACCCCAACCCTGCTTAGCCCAGCTCCACCTCGCAGCACGGCCCCGTGGGGAGTCATTGCTACCTACCACTCCTGAAACCCCCACCCCCCGAGCTCCCAAAGGCACAAGGTATGCCTGCTGGGACTCTTTATGTGTGGAGACTTTGACATTCAGCCTGTAGGGACAGAGAAGACACCTGTTCATTGATTATGTGATCTCCTGAGATTCCTTCTGGTCCCATCATCCTGCGATTACTCACCACCGCCTGCTGTCAGGATGGTTTTGCGATGCTGGCAGACGTTTCCCAGCAGCTAGACTGAGGTCCGACACGAGTTAGTTGTTGACACCGATCAATTCTGGCTTGAATGGCCCAAGTGGTCTGTTCATGTTGCAAGATAAGACTACTAGTGACAACAACAAAAAAAGGCAACTCAAACCAAATAAACAAACAAAAGCCACAGCCTTTTAAAATGTATTCTCTTCCCTTACTGTCTCAGTACCACTGTAAGACTCAATACACTCTCTAGTCTTATGTTCCATTGATGCCTTGTTATATTATCATGAGATGGACAACCCACCATGCTGCAGCCACATGTCCCTCTCAGAGGTGAAAGGCTGCACACAAGCTTCCAGCTCCAATTCTGGCATATTCCTCTTCTTTGTCTACGCATCTCTTTGACTTTCCCATCCTCTCTTTTACCCCTTAACCAAAGATGCTCTATGAGGGGCCCGTGTCATTGCTGGGTATGTTTGAGTGCATGAAAAACTCCTAAAGGATATTGGTTTCTGTGAGAGGTTTTCACACAACTCCACATATCATCCTAGAAATATCTGCTTTTTTAAGCTATATGGTAATGCACACTGTGCATCTGAGATTAGAATATGGCCCTGAGGAACAAAGCGCTCTTCTCTCTTTACAGCTGACAATGCATAGCTTATTTTTATGAGCTCCTCGTTTTCAAGAGATTCAACTCCATTGTTTGACAGCCACAGTTTCAAGGGAAATCTCCAAAGATGGTTTGACTTTGGGCATTGTCATTTCTATCTCTGGGGTGCAAGCATTCGCTGGGCCATATTGACCCGTGACCTGTGTGCCCAAAGCGGGGCTGAGCATTTCAAAACCAGCTGGGGAAACCTCCAGCTTTCCAACAGACAGCCTCAAAAGTCTCAAGGAAGATGCATGCACAACAAGAGGGTGCTCTCGGAAACCCCAAGAAGATTGCTCAGTCCTTGTGGCCTCCTCTTGGTGTTTTAATACTCCTAGGACCAGATCCAGCACCCACAGGTGCAAAGGGTGAGACATTTTAAGATGGGTGTTTGATCAAGCCCTTAGGCTACCCTGCTTCTCCCTTTTCATTACCAAAGAGTTCAATACGATTCTTGTCCTTTCTCTTAAGTCACAGTATTAAAAAAAGAAAAATACCCAGAAAGATTGGGGAAATAAAATGTCTATTTTTTCGGCTAACCTTATGGGACCTGAAGAACTGATCACTCCTGTAGGAACAGTCTGCATCTCACCTCAAAATAAAATTTATGTATCTGTCTTGTCTCCAGCCCAATCCTTCTGAAGAAATGTTGCCTTTAAACGGCATCACTAACATCTGTATTCAAGTATTATTCCAAAAGCAGAACAAGTGGGGCAAAAATAAGGCAAAGAAACTGTTCCAAATGGGCACATCATCAGCACACAGGGGAGCAGACCAAGAACCCCAAGACTGCATGGACTTAGACTGCAGTGTGCTTGTACATGGTCTACCACTCTCCTGGCCTGATCTTGTCCAGTCCCTAGTCTGCCACAATAACAGTAGCAACAATAATGAATTAAGTTCTGCCTGCAGTAGATGTGGCTATTTCATTTTGGCAGCGCGAATGTTGCTAAGTGAAAGCACGTCTTTCTGAACTGCCTTGCTCATGGGAACCATTTAATCATTATAGAGCAATTATAGAGGTCTTTATTCAGTTGTTCCTTAAGTCCTCATTCAGGCAAACCTATTTCAATGGGAACTGTGCCTGAAAGGGACTCATCAAAACCTGACCAGGAAATGGCCAGTAAGAGTAACCTATTTTCAAGAGAGAAAAACTCATGCATTACATCCATAATGGGTAACTTCTTATGAATACACCTATTGAAGTGTGTTATATTCATTAAACTCCATTTGGAGAGGAAGGGTAACCTTCCAGTTAACACAATTTCTATGGGCTTGTGAGAGCTAGGTTCTGTTCCTGGCTTTGACATAGACTCCCCCCGTGACCATGGTCATACCACTTCGTAATATTACCTTGGATTTAGCAAAATAGGTAATAAATAGTGACAGTAGGAAGCATCAGTTTAACTGTATTTGTGGATTGCAGCCCCTGGTTCCTCCTCCACAAAACCAGATAGAAGAACAGATCATTTCTCCTAATTTTTTTTTCTGTTCACATTTTGAGGCAGGGCCGGTCTTTTATTTTGTGTGCGCCCAGTGCATCGTACAATATGTCTTTGATTGGGGCTGTGCTGTAACACGGAGTAATAATACTAATTGTTATCAATACAAGCAAACAATGCTGTGCTTTTGTGGCAAATGTCCACTAGGAGCTTGACTGAGACCATCAACATTTCATTTGGGACTTAAGCCCCATTTGAACTTGTCTCCCAAAGCGAGAGTTTACAAACACAATTTAGTCCCTATTTGAGCAGTGCTTTGAAGATGTAAAGTACTAAATTGTGTATCTGTATGTATGAGAGACAGAGACAGAATGTGTAATTTCTTTTTGCATTCAGGGAACACAAGATTTCCTTTTTTCCCCTCTTTTTGGAAGGAAGTTTACTGCTGAGACTATTAGAGAAAATGCAAATGTGCAGACTGTTTGTTAAGGCTCCAGGAGTGAAAGCACAGGCAGTTGTTACCATGAGTATTTCTAGGAAAAGGGGAAATCTTTGTCTTTAAGTGTATTTATTTAGCTAAAGAAAGTTTGCACAGCTTGTGGAGAATGGTTCTGGAGGAAATTAAATTTCAGCTGCACCTCCATATCATTCCTACACCTGCCAATTCTTTCAACTAGCTCACGACATCCTGCAGCCAGGGCTCCAGCCCACGAGCACATCTGCGATGCTCACCCTCATCAGAGATGAGCTGTTGCACAACCGCTTTTTTCTTTCTTTTTTTTAATCTTATCCAAGAAAGAGACAACAACTGTACTCCTGCCCACAAAAGATTGCCTGTAGCAGAACACACCAGGAAAGCTCCCAAAAGCATAGGCAGGAGATGAGGAATTTTTGAGACAGATTCAAGAGAAATAAAATTATAAGTTTATATAGGCTGGTATAGATGGATCCAAGCTTCACTCGGCATAAGCCAGGTTTGATCCGGAGGACACGGAGCCTTATTAGCTTATTAGGGCTTACTAACTTGGACACAGTCCCATGCTTATGTATCTATACAGCTTCCAAACTGCTCTCCAGGCTGCAGAGCAGTCCTTGGTGTGATCCTCATGGCCACACATTATTGCACGTCTCTCCACACCTGCCTTCAGCTTATGAAATCGCTGATCCATAAAAATGTTGCAGTACAGGCAGGTGAAAGCATGGCTTGGAAATGGTAAGCTGGGAATCCAAAAATGAGACAAACCGAAGGACAGTTGGGTGTTCTAAGGGAGGGGGAGGCGGCAAGGTTTGTGTCCATAGACAGAGGCTTGGAGGAGAGGCAAAGGCCTATTAAGAGAAATCTGGACAAGGAACGTAAAACAAAATGTGCTGGAAGAGAGGTATGGTGGAAAGAGAGGTCCAAAAAATGTGCTAGGGAAAGGATCTGGCCGCAGAGCAGTACACTGTGCCCAGCACCAGCTGTACTTTATGAAAGATGGAAGATACAAGGAAGCTGGAAGTTAAAAAAAAAAACACAAAACCCCAACAACCACTGAAGAGACAAAAACTTTACCCTTTTATGTGATTTGTTGGCAAAAGAGGATCTGAGAATGGAAAATGGGCAACGGAGACAGAAAAAGGAGGGACACCTGCAGACATTGACAGTGACCTTGGAAACAGAAGAAAGGAGCAGAGGCAAAGGATGTTTGTGCACAACACATCTTTCATGAAAGACAAACTGTGGACAACCAAACTGTGCAGTAAGTTAATGAGACGATCAAAAATTATTCTGATGAAAAATACTTTCTAAACTAAAATACTTAGTTTTGGACCCTCAGTTTGAAACCAAATACTTCCATTTCAAAATACACTTAAATTTTATTTTTAAAATGTAATTCTGACAGTCAAAAAAAAAAAAAATCCTTCAAACAACATTGAGATATGTTGGCTAGGGATCAAAGACCTTTAATTCCACTTAAAGAGATATTTTATTCTCCTTGTTGGAATACTGAAATTTTTCAAAACATCTATATGACCAAAAAAATTTTTCCCAATTTTCAGTTATCATCACTAACAACCCCTGCCCCTAAATCCCAGTTAGCAGAAAGATTTGTCATTGATTTCTTTGGAAGCACAGCAATGAGCTGATACACTAGTGTAACAAACCCTTTCCTTCCACAAGACCTAATCATCTATTATTAATATATTCCTAGTAATTGTTCCATAAAGATTCTGGAGCGCCAAGTCTCGGCAGGTGCAAGTCAATGCAGCTGCACTGCTGTACAGTACCACGACAATTTCAATAAGGCTGAGACCCAGCCAGCTCCTTTCTATAATACATTAACCTTCTGATCATAGGATGCAAGCTCATACCAGCAAGAATGATAAGCAAGTTCCCATACTGCCCACACACACGAGCATCCCAACAACAGGGTGAGAAGGCAGAGACATCATATCATGTCATCAAAGCATTGCCAATATATTAAAAAGCAGAAGGTTCAGGTGAATAAAAGCGGCTGTAGATTTGGCTTTCCTGAAAAGTGGTTGGTTTTGGGGGGTGGTTCTTGCTTCACTTTCATTTTTGCGCATTTAGTAGTTTATACATGTCCCAGATATCAAGCATTCACTTCCAGGAAACAGCTGATGTTATTCTAATTTGTGCAAAATATTTGGTACACTTTATCAAAAAAAAAAAAAAAAAAAAAAAGTTATTTGCATTTCAGCAACATCAAGAAAGCCCAGCTGGAACCAGCATCGTGTGTTATATTTCATATAGTGCCAGAGGTGAACCCTAATTCAAAGTTACAACATAAAGGACAAGCAGAGGTTGGGAGGAACTGCAAGATTATATTCAATAAGTTAGTTACACAGCCAGGATTAGATTCCAGTGATGTGTTTCATCTGCCTGTACGTACACAGCTATGTCTAAGTTAATCACTCTGGGTTCTCTCTAAAGCCAATGAAGATCTAGTCAATGAAATCAGCAGAACGTAGGGTGCAATTCACTTCTTAAAGAAGCTATCAAAGCTGGTCAACTGAGTTGTACCCTAAAAGCACCTTTGCTTCCCACCAGAACCACAGGGTCATTAGCACAGCTGTGTATATCTGGTCAGCATATAGACACATACACTCATTTACTCAGCTGTGTATGCCTGGGATTATTCTACTCCAGCTCGCTTGCCTTCCCTCCCAGGTCCCTGGGTATTAAGCTGTGTTGCCTCTCTGGCACAGGTAGAAGAATCTCATTCTTTCACCCTCCAGTCTTCTACTTTGGTTCAAAACAAAGATCTTTCCCTCTCTAATCATCTTGAAAGTGAGAAAAGTGAATACACATGGAAACCCTTGATAAAAAACCTATAGGACCCTAAAGAACTACGTGGTGTTTATTCTTGTGTTAAAAGATCTGTATTTCGCTTCGGTTTGATTTTTACAGCTCGTGTGTGCACACACTCAGCACTGTGGGGAAAAAAAAAAAAGAAAATAAATGCTATCTTCAGCAGTGTGATAACTTATCTTTCCAGTAATATTTTTTTCCCCCTATCTGAATTTAAAATGAGTCAGATCTGGATGGAGGAATACCACTTGCTGCTTTATGTGCATACGTACTGTGCTGCACATGCTTCTATACAGGTTTTGTGTATGTGTGTGCATTATGAATGTATTCGTAATGACTTTTTTTGTTGTTTATGAGGTTTTAGTAGATAAAAAGGATAAATGTAGTGTGCTCATACACAGCAGTACACTGGCATTAAAAAAAAAAAAAAGCATAGCTAAGAACCTACTTAATTAACTCATCTTAAGGAAAGAAATTCTTTCAAACACCATGCAGAATTAAGACACATTCAGGCAGGTTTCTCGGAGACCGAAGTTGCAGACGGATGCCAAAAGGAACCAACAAATATTTCCAGTGAGTTACCAACCTAGCCTAATCTGTTAATTGTGTTTGTAAATTCACGAGGCACCCAACCGCTTATCCAAATACCACACTTCTGCGGATCAGGTCCAAAATTACGATGTGTGTGGCATATTACTTCAAGTACTAGACTTCATTAAAGATCAGTCCCTTTCCTTATTAACGTCCACTCCTGCGGAGATGGAAGCTTCTGTTCAGAGGCAACACGTCCTCACAGATCCCAGTGGCAACTTCTGCGTTTAGTAAAATCATCTTTTGTAGTAATTATATTTCCCAGGTGAAAGCAAAATAAATCAGTAGCCTTCCCAAAACATCGTTTCTTTTGTTATCCTTTAGCAAGCAGGCTTACTCTGGTTAGACATAGCCAACAGAAAAAAATGGATAACCAGAATTACCTGTAAGAACACAGAAATATTGGTCTGAAGAAGGGAGAGTCGCAAGGAAAGTGTATTTATGCATGGCAATTCTATTTCATTTATTCTCTATGGGGGAGACTCTTGGATGTGACTTTGTGGCATGGAAATGGGTTCATTTCAAATGCTAGTCAAACAAGAGCCATCCATTTGACAATACATATCCATTACAGGCTTCCTTACAAATAAGGCGGAGAGAGGAACATAATTTCTCAAACCTCATCTTGCCTCCAAACTCTTCTCCTCTCAGGGGACATAACCCTCAAAACAGGAGAGCCCAAAACCAACAGATCTGAGAGCTTATGTTTCACCACAAAATACAATCTCAGTCTCCAAAGTAACATCCTACTATACAGAAGGGCTAAGAGCCATTCATCTGATCTGAAAACCATTGGTTTTTTCCACTGAGCAAAACCACAACATGGCAGGCAGTCACAGAAATAGCTCTTACTCATACGAGGCTGTACTATTTTGTTTTGTTTGTTTGTTTGTTTCTGGGATAATATTTCATTCTGTGCTACATCCAGCAGTTCAAGTTTTCCCAGGTAACTGGCAAATACTAACGAAATATTCTCAGTAGTACTTCACGCCTAATTCATCATTTTCTGAAGACGGTCCTGATGAAAAAACAGTACTTGGAGTGCAATATCCCACACCATCAACATCACCCCAATGAAGCTGCATTTTTTTTTTTTTTGGTTATACCTCCAACTATTTGATCGCTATCAAACCACCTCAGGAGAAAGGCAATCCCAACTGGGTATTCACAGTCCAGCATCACGTGCCATAAATGGTTTTGGAGCACGTTGGTCACTTTGGAGGGACTCGAGAGAGATTATACTCTTTGCTGCTTGAATCCCACAGGAACTGCTTGATATGGTACAGACTTTAGAAGGGGGTTGATGTCTTGGCGTGCAAGACTGAATATCTGTTTTTTCCATCTGATTAATATAAGGAATCCACACCTACTCCATCCATCTACAGTCTCTCCCTCCAGTTCAGTTAGTGATAACCACAAAAATGCTAAACAGAACAAACAAGGATTTACCCTAAAGTAATCTGCAGGTGCCACATCAGCCAATCTTCCCTTCAGATACACATACAGAAAAGATAACACACAATATTTAGCAACCCACTCTTCTATTCTGTTTCATTACCACCTCAATGGAATATATATATAAATACACATGCACACACATATGTATATATGGAATGAAGTGGGGGCAGGAAGAGTGAAGATACAGGAAAACGTAACATTTAAGTCCCTATAGTCAAGCTTATTGCTGCATAATCAAAGAGAAAAGTAAATCCAAAAATCTGCAGAAATTCTGAGCTGAGATCAAAACTGGAACTTGTTTTCCTTACCCAAAACATTGTTTGACTTTAGGGCATCGTAGTCTTCCACCTTCTGTATGTCCTAAAAAAAAAAAAAAAGAACTGTGTAATGGGAACAGGTGCCAGTAATAAGCCTAGAAACTCTATTTGTCCTCATAAGAAACTGTCATCTCCCTACATAAGTACAGCCTGGTACTGTCGATAAATATGAATATCATTTTGATAAAGATAAATTATAAAGCAGTACTTTGGTCTTCTAAAAAGACCGGGTAGTGTGGACAGCTGTTTGGCTGCTGGAGCTACATTTAATGAGATTTATGCACAAAATTGTTTGCACGTTTGAGTGATGTATTTCACAATGGCACTGAAAACAATTGGGTGTTGTGGGATAAGTACCTTTTACAGTATATCAAGGTCAAACCTTTTACTTGATGTACTTAACTAACCATGTAAAATATTACATCAGCAAGCCTATGAGGCACTTAGAGATATATTCATATTTGCATAATGTCCTCTGTAAGTTAGTCTGCGGTCCTTAAGGGTGTTTAGAATAACTGCATGCAAGAATATACTTAATCCAATCTCATTTTAGCTTTTGCTCTTTTAAGATTTCAAAATTAATAAATCCTCCTGATACTCCAAATTACCATGAGCTTTTATAAGCATAACTTTGTAACTTTAACCCATTTATGAACATACCCTACAGGCATATGTACTAATGAATAAGAAATAACATTAGAAGTTTAAAGATGGTCTCTTTATGAAGTAATGTAAGAAAATCCTGTTAGCTGGATCAAGTACAAAAGTGTGATTTCTTAAAAATAGAAAATCCTTCACAAAATTACTTGTAATTACAATAACCAAAGGATAAAAAGTAAGAATAGTTTAAGTATTGTGCATTATTTAACTTGGTACATGAAATATGTTTTATGTATATGTATGAAGCATGCAAATAGAAATCTGATCTAAAGTGTGCTTCCATGGCTACAGGATTTTTATTTATTTATTTTCTATTGTGCTTGATTGCTGTCAAGAATACCGATAGATAAAGGATTTCAAGTTACCTTAAACCCTTGGTGCTTCTTCAAGTGAATTAAGCTCTTCTCTTGTTTGCCTATAAGACATTTGGAAGTGGTGGGGAAAATCTTCCTGGTCAAAGGTTCTCCTAGCATCCCACAAGCTCTCCAGGATCTACAAGCTAAACATCATCTTCGGAGAATTAAGATGATTGTAAAAACTCATCACAATAGATGGGTCAATAACTGACATTTCTCCTTCTGCTTGCCATGGGTTTGAAGCAGCAACTGGCCTGCCCACCATCAGGAGTCATTACAACCCACCGCATGGAATATCCTGGTGACCAAACCCTGCGAATAGAAGGGAAGGGGACTGAGTCCCAGACACTGATGCTGGTGGCTCATGAGAAAAAGGTGGCCACGTGAGAACCACATGGAAGTGGGAAATAAAGGTTCATGATGCCCACCACCTAGTTAATATGAGCAGAAAAAAACCCACAGCATCCTTGCTTTCCCCCACCTCTTCCCACTTAAAGTTAAATATTAAGTGGCCAAACTATAGGGACCTCCCCTTTCCCAGTTATTACTTATTATGATAATCCATTTTGTTCTGTTCCCAGATCAGCCTTAATCACTATTCTCCTTGCACAAAATAACTAAAAAAGGGATTTTATCTGGTATGAGCAGTCAGTGTGTATCATCAGAGCTGCTTTAGATCAATGGAGCTATGATACTAAGAAAAGCTGAACAGCTGGCCCTGAGACCTTAGTGTTCCCAATAGATTAACTCTGTTGATTTCCTAAGAGTGGCATTTCAGCATATCGAGAATGTATTGCTTTCAGAAGGAGGACAGGTGCAAGTCCCAGACGTCAAAGGAGTCACCCTTTTATTGTAAGGAAGCTGAAGTGTATTGACAGGTCTTAAAACGAAAGCCATTTCATTCATCACATGTTGACTTTGGCAAGTTTTTGCTCTGCTCAGTGGAGCAAGAATAAAATAAATTTAAAGCAATGACAAGAGAGATTTTGCCAGGTGGGTGTGCTATAGAGATGCTCTACTGCTCTTCCACTGGATGTCACTCTGACATTGAGCCGAATTCTAGACTTTCCGCAGACCAAAGTGGCTTTGTTCAGGGAATAATGCAAGAGCTGGTGGAGAGAAAAGCTAAGTGACTTCTTATTAAAGCAGCTTCAGATATCCAGTAACTCTTTGTCACAGGGATTGATGGGGCAAGACAACACATAAACAATAATTCTTCAGCCTTAGCAAAACAAGGCTGGGAGGGGATAGATCTGCTGTAAATAAATCTGTAGATTTAATGCCTAGAGGGTGAAACTACTGAAGCTAAAGGACAGTAATGCACATGAGCATAAGAGAGTCTTGATCTTATTTAGACTAGAAATAAGATGAAGGTTTCAGAGTGTAAGATCAGGGTGGGTATGGAGTTGTCTGGCTAAGGGGACTAGCAGAACAGCTGGCCTTCTTCACCCAAGAAAACAAACCCCAGCTAGGATTAAAATGGAGACCTTGATCTGTTTATGACTGGCATTTCATCACTGTGTGGGTCAGGAAGTCTCTTCTTTTCTTGTTACCAGCAGCACCTTAGCTCCTACCCACCTCTACTACGTACTATGGCAAAGGATTTTGTATGGAGTAAGGTCCACAGCTGAGAATGACTGGAGACATTTCTGCCTCCCCTATCCTTGCTCTGTCACATTCACAACATGAGAGAGAAGTGCCAAAGAGGACTAAGACATCCTGAAACGGGCAGGTTTTACAGCACCATAGACAAAGTTACCTGGAACTGTATCTCAAGACATTAATATTTGGTCTAGACAAGACTGAAAATGAAGCAATATATGATACAACGCTAATAGCTGCTGGAGATGTTATCTGTGGTATCCCAGGAAATTCTTTTGTGTATGTTTGTTTGCAGATGTAATTTCAGATCACTTCCCTTGCAAATCCTCACAGGCTCTTGGAGATGATGGTTCAGGTGCTCTCCGTGCTCCTCTGCTCCCCCATCTGCCTAGCAGGTGGGATGCTACGATACGACTGAGCCTGAGCACACAGGGCCCTCAGGGGGCTTCAGGCCCCCTTCTGCTTTCCTTGTGCAAGGCTGCACTGGGGTCTGACAAACTACCCTGCAGCAGAAACATCTGGATTCCCACATCTCTGGCCTCTGGCAGTGCATCTGCTCTGACGGCACAAATGGCCAGGGCTCTTACAGCTGCTGTCCTCCACAACTGCATGAGGGATCCCTGACACACCTCAGCCTGGTTCACCACCTTTCCAGGCAGGTTATCGGAAAAACACCCAACTAAATTGCTACTCTAGTAATGAAGAGAAACCCCATTCGTAGTGGAATTTATGCCGTATTGTTAAAACAATAATTACAAGTCTAGCCACCTAGACCATCTCTCTGTTCTTGTAGTCTCTATTATCATCACTGTAAGTCTTCTCCTGCCCTTCACAACAGCGTCCACCAGAATATGATGATGCCTGACAAAACGGGAAGAGACGGGTCAGAGTTTGAATAAGCCTATCTAGCTCACACTAACCAAAGGTCATAATTCAGGTAGTTTACACCCCCATGCCAATAATACTTGTGCAAAGGAATAACATAAAAAGAGCACTGTTAGTCTCCTAACAATCAACCAAAACCAAAAATGAACTACTCTTCCTCCTGCTTGTGACATGGATTCACATGGATCATTAAGCAGGCCTTGCAAATGCCAGTCAAGATCAGGCATCTTCAGACTACCATCACTAATGTTAGAAAAAGAGCAAACCGAAACACAGCAGGGCTTCTTGTTCTTATATGGATGGTTGTATCTGGATGTATACTAAGCAAAAAACCCCCTTTTCAAAATAGAGCATTGACAGGAATCCTGAGTTCAGACTGTGTGCCTGTAGAATGTGAAATACAGTGATCATAATGAAATCCAAACTGCAGTAAGAGAATGCAAACGCTGAGTGTGATTGAAGAAAGGCCAGCTAGGCATCCCTGGGAAGGCCACACTACAGGCATTCATACTAGTGAACAACCAGAAGACAAAGAAATAAAATTGAGCATTTATGAAAAATTCAGAGGTCCATGAATTTTTACAGAGAACTACCAGGATTTCCCCGACAAAGAGAAAAGAGGGCAACTTTTAACAGAAAACACAGATTTTTAGTGTCTGCAAAGCCAGCAGTAAAAATATTTTGCAACAGAAATCTTATTCTTTACATCTAACAGTTTGCATTTCTGTCCACAGAATATATCTATTTGTGAGCGCATAATAATTTTGTGTAGTCAACAGTGTCAAAAGTACAGAGAAAAGATGTCACTGCATCTTAGCTATATGACAAGTTTGAAATTACTTTACCACTGTATTACTGAAATTATCAAGGAAAGAAGAGTCTGATGTTCCTAAATTTCTTAAAGGATGAATAAGTTAATTTAATTCCCACACTGAATAACAGATTTACTTGTAAATGCTTAAACTTTCATTCTGCACTCAGGGTAAGCACCCTGGCTTTGGGGAAGGAACACTGTATTTTTTCTTTTATACACAGCAGTAAGTTTGAGACAAGCCTTCAACTGTAAATCTCAATTCTCCTCATTTATGGGGCCATCATTGATGCCTCCATAACAGCAGAAGTCAGAGATTTGAGAGTTTTGAAAGGGTTTAGATACACAAGTCCCATTAGACTCATGGGAACTGTTGCTGTAAATCTCTCAGGCAGCTCTCAAAAAATTCAGTCTAAATTCCTTACAGAAACTAGACACAGGCCTGGAGAACAGCAGCAAGCAGAGAAGAGACTATATTATCATCAGTGTTAGCAAGGTAACCCAAGAGAATTGGCTTTGCATTGTAGGAAGGTTTAATAAAAAGCACTTACAAGTGCCATTCCATTCGTCCTGCACGTGTAGCTGTCACACATGATACCGAGTGATGTTGCAATGCCATGTAGTACAAGGTAAAGTTAGCTGCATATAGTGGTTGGCCAGAGATGAAAATCCTTCTGAAAGATTGCAAGTTACTACTGAACATAACGAGAAAGATAGGTTTAAAAGCTGAAGAAAGGAAATATATTCATCTCGTTTCAATTAACTGGGAAGAGTGAATGGAAATATTTACTCCCAAATAGCACTATCAGCTTCAAGTCTGATTCTCCTTTAGGGGACAGAAAGTTTGATAAAAATGCAACACCCTGCTGCTGATTATGATAAATGCTCATTGAAGGCGTATTTTGGTGCCGATAAGGAGCTGCGTGACCTTGCAGAGACCCAGTGCTCCAAGGCAGACACTTGCGGCGGCAGCAGCCACACTTCCGTACAGGAGCAGCCCTTCTGCAGAGAAAGCAAATAAAGAAATGAGCTCAGCTCTGACACAAAACATCTTTTAACTCAATTACTGTTTACAAACACAGCCGCACTCCTGTCTGGGGAAGTAGAGCCCAGATACTGTCAAACCGGATAATGAAATGGAAAAGGGAGCTTAAAAAAAAAAAAAAAAAAAAAAAAGCCTTTGCCCCAACATTCCTCCTTTTCCTAGCCCTGGTCATTCGGAGAAACGCATCCAATCCCACCCGGAGATGCAGCGAGGATTGGCCTCCCAAGAGGAGCAGGCAACATAAAAATCTGGAATGTACTCTGTCCTACACCCATCATGGCACGGCATTTGCATATTGGATTTAGCGCTGTGCTTCCACAGATATAAAATTAGGCCGACAGAAGTCTGGATTCAGGCCCTTGCTCCATACTGCTAACTTGTAGAGAGCCGGTAGCCAAAAGCATTTGGAACGGTTGTCTCTCTCCAGATGCTGCCATTCATTTCTGTGGGAACAAGACCACTTACATCTAATTACAGTTTCTGCTCAAATTAACAGGACAGAAATGACAGAAAAAAAAACCCACCAAACCTTCTCTGGACTAACTGGGAGACCTTTCATCGGCACGGCTTATAAAGCAGATGACTTTCAAACAGATCGACTTTTAAGTAATTTAAAGTTCACATTTTGACTGCTCAGTTTGTCTCATCAGCATATTAAAGCAACAGCAAAAGGAAGAGAAAAGGGACAGTCATTAAAGAGATTTCCTGCTTGTGAGATTTGTTAAAAGATCTTGCAGTCAACTATGGAATTGGGATCATCATGGTGTAAAACACTGTTTTTGTTATCAAACCTAATCGAATGCCAACTGCACATTGTATAACTTCTGGTGCACATCATATAATGTAAAGATCCATGTTTTCACTAATATTGTCTATGGACTGAAACATAAGTATGTATGTAGTCTTACACATGCACGTGCAACTGTCTCCCTTAATTGTGGAAATCTTACACTGAAGGGTAAGAAAATCTGCATTTTCAGGTGAGAATCAAGCCATCAGTGTACACCTCCCTCCCTTGCATTCCATTTACCTTTGGGATCATATCAGTAGTCCATCAGATTCAGAATATTTCTGGCCTTTCTAAACCCATAGAAAATTTTGCTATTGCCTTCAGCTGGACTGTTACCATCATAGGTTCTAATTTAACTTTGCTTAGACTGGTCCAGCCATGAGAAGGATGGAACTAGAGGAAAGCTTAAGGCTCTGAGATTCCTCCCCTCTGGCTGACCAGGCAGTACTAACGCAGTGGCTACAGTCCCATACGGGGTCTTCCGCATCCTGCTGGTGAATCGACATCCAATTCAGAATTCCTCCCCGCCAAACAGACAACCTGCACACAAAAATCATTCTGTGCTATTAATCATTATTAGTCTATTATTCTAGTCCAACCTTGGAGAGTTGCTGACTTAGATCTTAATCAATGTGTGGTAGATACAGTAATTCATATCATTCCAAAAGAGGGGGTTGCATCTACATAGTTAATAGCTTATACATTCAATGGAAAATTCTGTTTCTTTTTTAATGTAAATTCATCAAACATGTTCTTTCACAGTTCCTTACCAGCTGCATTTGGATATTACACGGATGCACAGGTTCAGCCCTGTTCTAAATATGAAAGGGGGACATAGAGCAATGCTCAGCTGTCATAGCATGTAGGAACACACACTGTCCCTCTTAATAATAATGGTTGTTTAATCATTTTTAAGCTCTGAGTGAATCTACACCTGATACATGCAGATATGTACAAGCAAACACTTATCAGCTCAGAATGAGCAAATTACAAACTTGAAAAGCAATGGACAAGTAACCGTGCACAGAAGTTGCTGCTAGATATAGGCCCTCTGTCTGAGGTTACAGGCAGGTAAGGGCAAAATACAAGCAATGAATTACACCTTATAGGATACCCATCACCCATCTTAAGATCCACACCACTGTCAAAAAATTGAGTTTGTAGCTGACTTCCAACAGACCAGCTCCTAAATTCTGAAAGTTATTTCTCCCCCAGATTTCACAGCTAGACACAATTTTAAAGGATCTGATAGTCAGATCCAGCTCCCGACTTGTCCCAAGGGGCAAAGTCACAGAAAACATCAGACATCCATTTTGTATGTGTCTGTTGTGAAGATTATGGAGTAAGAATTTCCAGACTGCAATGCACAAAACTTGACTTTTCTATTTCAGCAGCAGAGCCCTTAAGACACATAATGTAAAAATCCTTCTCCAGAAATACAGACTTCGTCTCACACTGGACAGACTTTAAGAACCATTTCAAACCTGAGATGAACAAAAGAACAGGAGAAAACATTACACAATGTGGAACTAGAACAAATTCATAGGAAAAACATGAATTAGTTTTAACTGAAGCTTTTCTCCTCTGTCCTGCCTTTCCTTAGGAGAAAGAAAGGCTCTCCATTGGCTCCCACTTAATTATTCCAAACACATGGACATGGTGTTTCAGCCCATATTTTCAAACAAACAGTGTAAAATCTATTGAACATGTGTAAAATTTCTTGCTAAGGATCCAGCTCTGCTTCCGTTGAAGTCAGTACTTGGAGTTCAATGGCAGTTGCGTTGGACCTTTAAGGTGAGATTTTCAAAAGCTTCCCAGTGACCCACAGTGTGTCTACCACAGTTAGTTAAGCTTGTGTCTGAGCCTGATCCTTAACTCCATAATCATCTTCACAGTTAACCCTCAATGCAAATATATAATTTGATGCTTGAAGACCTTCCAGAAACGTAGGGTAAGAGAACCACCAGCCCTTCTGGGGAGCCATGAGGGAAGAGGATGCAAACACCTTCCATAGGTGGTGCAGGAGGAGCTCAGGCTGAGGAACAGCTTCTCAAGATGCTCCTCAGCTACTTTGCTGGTGATGTTAACTCCACCATTTGACTTTCCACTGAGAGGGACTGCAAGTGTTCACACTTGGTGACAGCAAAGCAAAAACATAGACATTTATGAGCATCTTTGCTCTTCTACTATTTGGCCAACCATAACTGTTAACGGAGAGTACATGAATATTGCCATTAGAGCCAAAGCCATTTGTATCCTTAAAATTAAGGTATGTTCATCTCTTCTGCTGAATCCAATTGCTAGAATCTCCCTAAAAGTCCTACTTTCCACAGAATTAATATCCCAGCTTACCTTCCAGGGAGGTTCCATGGAGTAGAGAACCACAGCAGTACAACTCCATTTTAATGTATTTTTTTAAAACAAGTTAAAATAGGTTAATTCCAGGAAACTAAAACTCACACTGGTAGCTATAAGAAGAAACCAATAGGTATGAAAGAGAAAAGAAACTTTAATCTTCAAGCTGCTAGAAGATTCAATGTTATTTTGTAAGGGACTAGCTAAATGTTGGTTTTTTTTTTTTCCTTCTGGTAGAAAAGCCAGAGAGCATTGGATTTGTATAACAAGGAAACAGAGAACTATCAATTTGTGATCAGTTTTCACCATCTTAGTCTTTCCCAGAAGAGATTTCTTTCTAGCCAAATATTAGGGATATTGTCAGTTGGTTCCAAGGATAAATTCCTGGAATAACAGCCTCTAAGTTGACAGGTTTAAAGCTTTATCCAGAGGGAATGTGCAACAGAACAGATTTTTCACTTGAGACTCATTTCAAGAGCTGCAAAACTAGAACAGTTTCCAAAATGTAGGACAGACGTCCTCAGGTTATTGCCTTACACACATGTCCACACAGCCAACGATTAAAAATTCACAAGAACATCTTGTCATATAGCTCAGCATTCAACTGGCTTTCCAGTCTCTGACTCTAATCTTACCTTGAGCATTCCTTATCTCAGGAGGAAGCTAGTCTTGCAGTTAAGACAGGACTAGGCTGCAAAGTCACATGAGATCAACCCCTGATCCTGCTTCTGAGTTTTGAGGAACTTGTTTAATCCCTCCAAGATGCAGCTTTCCATATGTAGAATGGGGATAATACCACTTGCTTTTGGTTGTCTGTTTAGCCTCTCCAAGATCCTAAGTTATTTAGGAAATAGTTTCTTACCATATATTTACTTTTTGCTTTGTGGAGCAGGACATCCAATGCCACTGAAGCCCTTAAGCAGTGTAGCAATATTAGTGAAATCTAGTGAAATAATGAACTAATGCCAAAGGATATCATGGTGTATGCAGCTTTTAAAGCCAGGTTAGACAAAAAAACGTCTCCAGAATGTTTTAAACAAAATTGATCCTGTCTTGAAGACCATGGATCTACTACATCATTGCTTATCAGTATGGTTCACCACTTCAGAACTGTTTCTTCTCTCACCCTGGTATGAGGCTCCTGGGTCTGAAGGGACTTCATCTCTAATTGAATGTTTATTGCATGAACACCAGGAAGGCATCACTGAAGAAGGAAGTCAGTTCTGTGACTCCTACCCTGACAAAAGCTGAACTACATTTCAACTTAAAATTGATGGGCCTGATAGAGAGACTTCAGGATGAAATTCTCTGGCTAATATAGGCCAGATGTCAGGACAGATGATCATAGTAGATGCTGCTAGTCTTACAAAAAATTGGCTAATCCACTGCAGCCAACTGTCAGCTTGGGCTCATGAGCAAGAAGTGATTCCTTACTGTATCAGCACGCAGACCATGCAAGGAGCAGTCATAGGGTATCCTTCATAAAATCCTGAGGAGAAAATATCATCCCAAATATTGCGGACCATTCGGTGATTTTTTTTTTTTTTTTTTTTTATATCAGAAAAAGGGATGTGTTCGGAAGAATACAGCCTGCAAATTGTTCACCCCATTCCACTAAGCCTACTAAAGAATCTGGAGGTGTCCCAGTTAAGCAGAACTACAATCCCTATTAAGTGGCACTCACTGCCACTAAGCATCCTTGGACTTACATGATTTCCCTTGTAGATGTCTGGATTAAGTGGTTTTGCCAACTAAGCACCTCCTTTTTCTGCTTCAGCAGAGCGTACTGAATCGTTCGTATTTTACTGCTTTATATATTTCAAATAGCATGAAAACTGGCTGGTTTTGTGGAAATTAAAATACAGTTTATCTGTTGCACAAGTTTTCAATGCACGTGAGCTCCCAATGCATGTGGAATACATTTCATCCCATCTATATATACAGACCTGCATTATGTATATAGTGGTTTTCAGAGAGTGGTTTTCAGCCTTCCCATGCACTTACCCTGGTCTGATAACATTCTTATGAAACAGAAATCATATGCTGAATGTTGGAATAATGTCAGTGCACAAAGGGAGGGAAAATAAATAAATAAATAGAACCAAAATCCAGGCACCTTGAAGCAAAGCTCTGAGAAACCGTCTGTCTCAATGGAAAATCCTAAGGCTGGTACATTTGGCCGCTTTCAGAGCGTAGTTCAGCGAGTAATGCCTCTTTCATTGGACACTCAAAGCTCTAGAGTCACATCTGTTTGTGCTGGCGTGAGATTGGCATGCTGCTCCCGCTGATGAAAGCTGAAGCGATGGTGCCAACCTACAGGGAAAAGCATGGCTTTCAGGATTTCTCCTTTCTTTCCTTTTGCTGCAAGTATTCTAATACAGTGCCAAGGCAGCGAAAGAGGCGAGCGCACACAAGTTTTCTTTGGAGGATGAGGGGAATGGAAGGAGGAGGGGTGAGGGGGAAGAAAAAAGGCATCTTGTCTGAAAGCTGAACCTGTCATAGAGTTCGCTCTTTTTTGATGATAACAGAACAGGTCAACAATGATCTGGACCATGAAAAGCAACAGAAGGTTTGTCTTTAACTTCTGCAGAGGCTGCTGTGTGGCGAGCACAGACGCTCCCCACCTTGACTGTGAATGTGCCTGATTCTCAGAATATAATCTTTAGAAAGTGCTTCCTTCTCGGGTGAGGCAGATCAAGCACCCCTAGGTTTCGCACATTTGACCCAATGCAGCATTTATGCACTGACGAATTAGGGATTACAAAGCCTAATATCCAGGCACTTGATCCCAAGAGACTCTACAGCTTCGTGGTGCACGCCCAGGTTCCTTTATCAACAGAAAGGGAGAGCTGGAGGCCTCTGAATTTGGCTGACGAAGCTTTTGCAGCTCATGCTTAAAACAGTAACTCTGTCACCTTTATTCAGCATGGTCCAAACAACTCACACTTCCATTTTCCTCCATCCTTTCATGAGATTAGTCAAGGAACAATATCCACGTAGGCCAGTCTATAGCCTGAGAGTTGCAGGCTAGGCTCAAGCTGCTACCTCCACCCAGGATAGCAGGGATGCATCAGGGACACACGCTTCATTTCTAGGTAGGCTCAGATTAACAGGAAAAGATGCTATGGCCCACAAATTGAGTCCTAAAATAGGGCTCATCCAGGAATATATGTGAGACCCAGGGCTCTATTCTTATGGAGCAGAGGCTGCAAACTGTTAGAAACCCAAGTGTCAAATACGGTTCCCTAAACTTCAAGTGGAAAGTGGAGCCAGGAAAATAATACACAAGGAAAACAGCACATGATTTGTGAGGCCAAGTCTCAAGGAGGTTTTCAGTGCCTTCACTGGGGAAGATTAAAAAAAAATAAATAAAAATTTTGAATTGCAGCAGGACTGAGATTTCAGCCAGCCTATTTCTCATGTCTTGTAAAATATCTGAGAATAATTAAATCTGTTCCTTTTCCTTAATTAGCCCTGTGTCTCATTAGAGCAGTTCAGTGCCATATCTTTATTTACTTGATATCTCCTCCATACCTTTGCCTTCCCTCGTTCACCTAATCTTAACATCTCCCTTTTCCTTCCCTTAAAGCTCTTTATTTTAATACTTTGATGTTATACTGGTTTGCCCCCCCACGTGCTTTGTTTAGAAGAAAAACAAAGATAGAAAATCTATACACAGAAGAGTCAACTACATCTTGACAAATCAAGCTTTTAAAAAGTCAGAAAAAGCAGATTTAAAGATGAAAGCTTATTCTTAACCCAGCTTCCTTCTTCAGAGACCTTAATATGATCTCTTTATGTAACTGTTTGCCAATTAATTCAAAATATAATGCAAGCTGCAATTTCAGAGATGTGCATTCATTAGGTTTGTGGAGAGTATAGTTTTCAGATTTCGATTGATTTTTAAATCTCATTGAGACGTACAGAATAAGACATCTTTTAAAGACATCAATTGTCCAAACAAGCACTGTTTAAATCTACAAATTTACAAGAAACAGATGTTTTTCACATGGGTGGAAACCAGTTTTCCTAGAAGACTGGTAACAACATTTAATCTTAGTGAAGTGACAGCCCTGTTCAAGTTATGACCTACCTATGGAGAAAACAGCAATTCATCATCGAGTTGGCCTTTCTCAACACATTACCAAAGTTTATGAATAGGGGCCATGTGTCAGGCTATGAGAGATCAGATTCCTGAATATGCAGGATTATAACCTGTAAAAGTTGCTCTGGGCACTTGTAGTTATCACTTCAATCCTCTTGAAGATGCCCTTGCATGGCACCTATGGTACAAGGACATGTGGCTTTACAGGTAGCTACATACCTAAAGCCAGCCCAAATAAAAATAGGAATATGAAAGTTCTTTTCCACTAGTTCTGCTTGAGAAATACACATCTTAACCGAAGAGAGTAATTGCAGGGACAGAGGTTTCACAGGCACCATTTGAACGGCTTTTCTGATTTCATACCTCAATAGTAATGCTACCTCAAAGTTGTTCAGCTGATCCTTCATACAATAGCTTGCTGGCATACTCTGAAATACAAGGAAAGATAATAAGAAGCCATAAGCTGTGGAATATGCTATTAAGGTTTACTGGCATGTGTTTTAGGTACACAGAGTATTCATTAAACAGGAAAGGGTTTAATTGAGCTCAACAGATTTATTTTTCAAGGATTCCTGAGTGGAATCAGGAGTCCAAACCCTGATACCTTTCAGATCTTTCCACTCCTGACTGACTGAAAATGCTTCGAAGTCCCTGCCCTGCTTTGACTCCAGCTGCAGCACTGTTACCGAACAATGATACTGCAGCAATATGCTGCAGATGCAGCCTGAGATCCCATCGAAAATGGAGTCACTGTCTGGAAAAAAAATGACAGACATCCAAATCCTGGTATAAACAAAAGTAGTCCCCACATTTTTCACATGCAAATGGCCTGAGGCACCAAACATGGTCCCATGGTATCATATTTAACAGGACCAGGTAGGAAGAAGGCCAGAATCTTTCTGAAATACATTGCAGTACACATTGGTTAGCTTCCAAGTGAGCCCTCCTCTGCAAGCCTCACATTTTAAAAATCCCCACCCAGACATTTTTGTCACATCAGTTAAATACATTAGTGTATGAAATACTAAAGATAAAATAACTGCTAATTGAGCATTATCACCCAGAGGATTTGGTTGGAGACTGTACCAGCTCTGCAAGCATAAAGACAACCCTCAGCCCCTACTCTGTTCTTCAGATACATGATCCAGACCTTATGTTAGAAAGGGTACAATAATACAGCTGCAGACAGAGCAATTTGAGTGTGGTAGGAGTCAAACTTCTTATGCCACCAGATGTTTGGTGACACAAGGCAGGTGGAAAATGAAAAATCAGCTGAGAAGCAGATTGATGAAGGAAGTGGATTGACAATGAGAGAGGGGACACAGTACAAACGAAAAGCAGAAAAGAAAAAGGAAAGCAAGCTGCTCTTGGGTGAAGAGGTCACCTTTTGGCCAACCAGTAGAAGAGAAAAGGAGCAGAAGAGAAAGTCTGTTATCAGCAACATGGAGGCAAGGCACAAAACAGAAGCGCTGGACTGTGGCCCAAACACACTCTCCACCTCAGCCAGGAGAGGGCCAGGGGTAATTATACATCCTAGTTGTTCTACCCTGCATGCAGCGATCAAGGTCTAATAACAAAGATCAAAACTGCAGCTGGGTATGCTCTGGCCAAGTCCCCTTGCTCCTTTGGCTTCCCTGTTGTTACCCCAGCACCTCGGTGAGCATGGCAAACACCCATTCCACAGACGCTCACCACCTGGACCTTATTTCCTTCCAGGCCAGACCTCTCAGGACTTTTCTCTCCCAACATATGACATCTCACTGGTGGAGTTAGAGGACCAGGAAAAGCCGAGTGCTGAGCTGTAACCCAGCAATATGTGCCTCTCAGGGAGGGCACAGGACGCTGCAGGGACACAGGAGCCAAGCCGCAGTACAGCCCCACGGCCCTTCTCAGAGTCCAAGACCCTTCTCTCAAGACAGCTACAGCTGGCTCATAAGGTAGGAAAGCAGTACAGGGCAGCAGCACTGCAAGTGTATGAGACTCCAGCTTTCAATTTCAGAGAGTAGGAGCCAGCTCTGAGCTTCACATTCAATGCACGAGACCAGAGTAGTAGTAAGGAGGTGCTCTTAGCATAGGAATGAATGGATGCCAGAATACAGCCTTAGACCTGGTTCAGAGAGCCCAATGATGTCCCAAAACCTGCGCCGTTAGAGGTTACAGGGAGGGGTGGGGCAGGGGGAAGTAAATCAGCAAAATCTGTAACAAGACAACAGTATAGATGGGTTCCTCAAGAGTCCCAGACAGTCAGGATCCTGGCCTTGTCCTCCTTGCTCAGACAAAACTACTGAAGAGAGGAATTTCCTCTGCGACAGAGTGTGCTGGAAGCATGCCCAGGCCCACCACGGCTCCATCCCAGTAGTTCAGCGTGGAGCCCCTGGTGCTATTCACGATCAAGAGAGTGAATTCTATAGCCCCCTGCTTCCCCCTGCCCCGCTGGCAGCCAAATTCCTACACTGGCGTTATGCAAATCCAGCTCAGCCCCCCTGCCCCCCACTCCTTAGCTCTATGCAATATTTTATTGAGCTATTGTTTCTCTAGGACAGTACAGAAAACATCACGTATTGTCCTCCACTGACAGTCTCAAGCCACAAAGGAAAATATTCCTGCCCTCCCAGATGAGTTTTGCAAGCACACAGCACGTGCTTACGCCCCATTCATGGCGGCGCACTCTCACGATGAACCAGACTGGGATGGAGTGCAGGCTGTTTCCCCAGCTGATGTTACCCCAGGCACTGTCCCAGCAGTGGGCTGCCCCGCTCAGCCAGCTGACAGCCAGCTTCTCCAGCATCCAAGGTGCAAAACTACGCACCCAACATCATCCACTAATTGGCCCATCGCAGCTTACAGGCAGCTGCATTCCCTGCGGACAGGGTTGTGTAACTGGGGTTTAAACACACACATATATCCTACGGCATCGGGCTCTGCTGGGATCCTCTGTCGACTTGAGGAGCTGGCATGTGCATCCAAAGCAATTACAGAAACATGCCTCGGCGAGGCAGTTCACTGGTGTAGCAACATTTTATTTCTCCCACCTGACAAAATAAAAAGCAGGAGAGAATTATTTGTCAGCTCAATCCCTGTGTTAATCTAGTTGCAAGTATAATGTGATTTCCCTCCTGCCCCAGTAGTAGGTATTGCAACACCTTACATATGGATCATTTTAATCTAATATAATCTGGCTGGCTAGAAAGAAGGTTTCCCTCCACCACAGCTGCTTGTGATTAATGCTAAATATACATGCCAAGCTTCAATCAGCAAGAGTGTGCATCTTAGCTAGACTGTATTGGGTAAATCAACAGTAAACCCTATAAAATGCAGAAGATGCAGCAAAGCTTTACATACTTAAGTTATATCCATTTTTTTTTTCCAAATGCTTCCTCTATTTGCCATTTCTAATGTATCATGATTTATTACTTCTTTTCTTTAAGCAAAATTGATTTAAAAAGCTGCTGATCACAGAAGATAGGAAGTGGCACCTCACCTTTACAAATCACAAACCATGGGCTAATACTCATTAACTGTTTGGTCCTCTTCATTTTACGTTACTGCAAACTTCAGCAAGAGGAAAAGCGTTTCTGTTGAAACTAAGATCAAGCACATATAATAAAAAAACCCACAAAGCAAATAAATGATAGCTTTTTAAATCATTATTAAATACAAACATGTATTCTTATTTTACTATAATTATCAAACTAGGATTAAAATAATCTTGTATATTGCTTCCCTTCATGGTGAATTAAATTATGTAAAAAGTCTCCCACTAATAATCTTACCCAGCAAGAAACATTTTAATTGTAAATTTGCCTTTTGGAGTCTTTAAATTACACATACACACATTAAAAAAGGCCAGTACTATGGATACTGTGTATCCACTAATCTGTAAATAGACTCCCAGTCCAGGACTCATCTCTGAAATGTGGCATCAATTGCACAGGCTCCCATTTAGTTTTAGTTGAATAAAGCCATACTAGATACGCAAATAACATCAAACTTGCCGGATTAGAAAGGGGCACCTCGTACTCTAAATCATGATTGTCAATCATCACCCAGGATTAAGGGATATAGTTTAAAAACCTAAAAGCAAGCACTTCCTTTTAACTTCTGCCTACTGTGCATTTTGGATTATCGCCCAGAAACAGCATTACTTGAAACAAGGCTGCCTCCCTTCTACCATCTCAGGGAAGTGCATCTTTACCATCCGCTAACCTCTGTTTGGGGGGGAAAAAAAGAAAAAAAAAAAGTCTCAGCAAAGCATACAATTTAGATTTGAGATCTACTGCTGACTGTGATTATATTTATAACTCGCTTTTCACAGAAAAATGGGGGGTTATTTTTGGCTTAATAAGTGCTTTCTGAACACAGTCGCCATTCTTATCACAAAGATGTAAGGCAGTTAAAAACCAGAGCAGCTACTCTATTCTTATACGGAACTGGCAGCCTTCCTGAATCACTGCCTTTCACAGGAAGGGTTTTTGAGAGAATTACTTGGAATGCATTTCATTGTACTCCTAAAAACAGAGCAGCATCCCAAGGATAACTCCGCCTGTCCTCCTGCACACAAGACAGGCAACGTTAAGCCTTCCTACTCTGTTACTTCTCCTGTGTTCCCCTGGTTGAGCTACAAAGCTAGAACTGCCTCTTTGAAAGTCTCTCCTTCGCTGTCAGGAAAGGCCATGGGAGATGGAGATTGGTCAACAAACGTTAACGTTGAATATGTATGTCAGGTCAGTGAACTGAGCTCAGGATTGGGTCATAAACTGGGAATAATTTATGGAAATAGTTAACAGAACTGGCTGCTCTGTTTGGCCCCTAATTCATCACTTAGTACCAGATTTTCCAGGCAAACAGGTAAGTGGTTTTCCTTATTTGGTGTAAAATTCAGGTCGTTCTTGGGATTTTGGTTATTTCTGCTCAACAACTATCATGCCAACTGATGCACCTGCACGTGTAAGTTATATGGAGAGCTGGACACAAACAGTTGTGGGACTCAAGTGTGTTAAATCCATGTAGGAGAGAATATAGACAAGGAAATCAGGCAGAGAGGGTAGTTGTCGACATGAACAAGGACCTATCTGCTCTGTTTGAAGGCATTTCCTTCCATCTGTAGTTCTGTGCCTCCCTTTCTTTGGCTACTACCAGAGACGACGACATACATCCCATCATTTTCATCCATCCTCGTGGATTCAGCTGATGCTTGCAGAGCACTAGGGTGTGCCACATCATGGCACAGACCCATTAAAGTTATTCAAGCACGTAAAGCCTCTTCAAAACTGTGGGATTTAGACACTCTGATACTTTTGTGGCTCTAAGTTTCTAAACTGGATGCTGCAGTGTTGAGTCGACTCAGCTTTCCGTTGCAGACACCTCAAATGTCCTAGGAGATAATCCTCCATAAGCAAAACTTTCTTCCTGCACCTGTTTATGACAGTGTTTCCCCTTCTCTCTCTCTCTGTAAATGTATTTAGATACACATGTACATGTACGTTCATAACACCTTTAAACATATCGTATGTAATAAGTCAAGTTATAATGAAGAAAAAGAAACTAGAAGAGAATAAAGTATCTTCACATCTATTCTATAAAAATAGGATTAAATCAACTTCCACAGCTAATCAAAACCTTCTTCAAAATCAGTATTTTGGGAACATCTTTATAATTAAGATGCTCACCAGAATCTAGGGACAAGGGTTATATCCTCAGCTGGTGTAAACTGTCACAGCTACACTGATTTCATCTGCACTTCCACAATCTAAATGAGTCAATGATCTTGCCCCTAAAGGTACAGTTTATGGCTGCATGCTGATTAAAGAAAATATACACTAGTTCTTTAAGGAAGAAGGGGAAAAAAAACCTCAGCTAAGGCTAATCTTATCAACATATAACCTTTTAATCAGATTATTGAAACAACGTGTTAATTTATGAAAAGTTCAGCATTCTATTAAATTGCAAACAACATAGTGAATTGCAACCCAACAGGCTGCTTCATTGAATTCATGCAGCCACTCCTGGCAAAGGCATTCCAAATTTGAACTTAATTAATATTCCTACTCCTGGTTTCCATAGTTTCTTTTTAAACACGAGTACCAGCAGAAACTGGCAGTAACTTTACCCATATTCTCAATAATAACCCCCCTCTGACTGTCAATATGTATGAAAGGAAAAATTTTTTGCATACCCCAAACAGCCTGTCATTTTCCTGTCTTTTGTCAAAAATATGTTGGCAACTTTTTTTTCTGTTTTTTGCTTACGCAGCTTAAGATGCTTAACTGTTTCTGTGCTTGGGTTACAAGTGAGGCACCTTCCCTATTTTGTGTATTGGAAAGAGAGACCAGTAGCCATGCTCCTCCAACCTCACATGATAGTCACATTGAGGGGGGAAAAAAAAAAAAAAGTTAAGTTTCACAGAGGTATAGGAAAAATAAAAAGCTTTCCTTGGAGAATCAGGAACTTAAGTGGCTGAAATGCTTGGGGAAGTGTTTCATCTTTTCCTTCCTTGTTCCTAGGATCTTCAGAAATGGCTAGTGTCCATCTTTGACCAAGAAGTTATTATTCTAAATATGCTTTAAAGCTATTTTTCTGTTCTTATACAAAAGGGCACTGCCCTTCATACAAGCGATACCTGAGCTAGCCTGATACCAGAAACAGAGAGCAAGAAAGTCTCACTCACTCACCATCTGGACAAAAAGCAGGAGAGCAGAACAGCACTGGATTGCACTTGGGCAAGGGGAAGGAGGGAAGAGACATTCCCATCAGTGCCTCACTCCCACAGAAATCCTTCTAGAGGATATAACTCCTACTCTGCAGCTTAACAACACTTCCTCTTCTGCATGATGTGGCCCCAAAACACATCTTTCACTGTCACATGTCTGTTCACCAAATGAGCCCTTCACTCAGAGTATCCAACCCAGTATCCTCTGACTCTTGGGGAGTATTCTTTGTCTTTCATGCTGGGACAAGAGAAACAATATCATTTAGGAGGGTACCCTACAGAACAGAGGATCCCCATGAAGAATTTCAGGTGAAAATCTGCAGAACAAATCCACCCTGAGCTCTGTACTGCTACGGGACACTGTAATAAAGATTAAACCCTCAAGCCCAGGAACCAGTTACTTCAGATTTATGCCTTTGGACTACTGCACAGGAATAACCCTGTATGACCTTCCAAAGGGAGTTCAGCGTGTCTGTTTTATCTGGCCAAGGAAACCCCAATTATTTCAGCCAGGTCTGACTGAACCTCACTTGCAAGCACGGCTGAGCAGCTAAGATTTAAACCAGGTGCAAGTGAGGAGATGCTAGCTGGCAGATGGAAAACCTGGTGAGAATTGGAGATGGGTTGTTACCTGAGGATTTGTGATTTATTCCAGTTCATAATCCAATAGCCCTCTAGACTGTGCTTCTTCTAGAAGACCACTTAATGGCATCAGTTAAGGCACTTTTCAGTAGTTACCTGCTAAAGTAAATTAGTTATTCCCTTAACATTCAGATCTTGCAATGCCTTGCATGTCACTTCCATCACAGACTTCACAATTTCCTGTGTTAGAGATTATACATAAAGCTTTTTCCTAAACTGAAACCAGCATGTAAACTCAGGGTCTTGCCATGGATATATGCACGCTGATTCTTCTCCCTGAATGTCTAGGGGTGATTTTTTGGCGTCCATTACTCCATTTTAACCAAATGTGGCAGAGGCATAGAAGATTAAAAAAAACCAAAGCTCCACCAAACTTTGTGCAAAACATTCAACACAAAGTTCAAAAATACAAATTAGTGCATCGCTAAAACAAAGGCTACAGAGTGAGCTCTGCAGTATTTTGTTGTTTATTCCATCTGTTGACCAGTCAAAATGTGTGAACTGGTGTCCAATTAGTATGTATGTTAATATGTGAGAGAGATGCAAAGATGTTAATGTATAGCTCACAAGGATCCACAACACTGATAGCCATCCATCCACCCAGAAGTTGGGGGTCACAGCACAGTACAGAGGGTAATCCAGAGAGATTTTAAGGAGTTATAGGAGTCTTCAGGGGAGGAACGTGTTGGACGTCATTCCCCAGGAAACCAGACTTGGTTTACTCCACTGTTCAAAGAGCAACCTTTACACAAAAAAGCAGTTACCCCCACCCCTTCCCTGGCAAAATAGGACTTATATACAAATCAGCACCTTCTTTCCAGTGCTGTGAAACCCATTGTTTTTTATGGCCTGAATTCAGTGCTGACCCTGCTTTAAAAGTAGGAGGGGTAGAGACTAGATGACTTTCTGAGGTATCTTTCAATCTGAATTACCCTGTGTCTATCATATCCCTAGGAATACAAGCACTAAGAACTGTACTTGCCGTACAGCCATAGTTGAATTGGCCAACTGCAAAGGTTAGACTACAAAAGAATCCAAGTCAATAAAGATTAAGCTCACATACGATAAACTGGCACAGCTAGTCTATGGAATACTCTCAACAGGTACAGGAGACAGATAGTGGTGCCATGAACCAACTAATCAAACATTAAACACCACAAGGCAACCTTGGCCTGGACAGGACCCATATTTCACTCCATCAAGGCCAATGACAACCACAATTTCCAAGATTTTATAGAATAAGAAGCCTGCCTTCGGGGTACCATAGTGCAAAAAGGTGATCTTTCATCCTGTCATTCCAAATTCTTCTGTTTTATTGAGTTGAATCCAACAGGCTCCGTTAGCAGATGCCTCCTGTGTTGCCAGACGGGGAAGCTCAAAGCCACCTGTGAATCAGGAGGGGACAAGATGACAAGCAACTGCTTGACTGATAAAGATCCTATTCTTGGAATAGTTCCTGTCTATCCTGCCAAATATGCCTTGGCTGAAGAGTGTGCGGTGGCTTGGGAGGAGGGATGAAGAGAGGAGAGGGAGTGCTGAGGATCAAAACTGCCTCCAGGTAAGGTAGGCCCAAGGCAGAGTCAAAAGAGAACAGCAGGTCAGATGGAAGCACTCTAGGAGAGACTGGGCATCTGAGAGGATGTCCAGCCAAACCCAGGATTTTCTTTACAAGAAGATAAATAATTTCTCCTTGATGCTGGTGGTAGCCTTCAGCTTTAGGGACTCTCAAAGTCCTTAACCTGAGGGGACTGTTTTAAAAAAAAAAAAAAAGTGATCAGGAAGCCCAAGTGGTCTTTTGGTGGGACAAAAAGGTGTTTTACAGTTCACAGTTCCTAACATAGAGAAGGACAAATATGATGGCTGGAAGTACAATTCATTATTGCACAGGGAAAAAATTCTCTAATTCTACAGCTTCCCTGAGGAGGACAGCAGAGATTATGTCTGTTATGACCCGACAAGCATTAGCTAGAAGATGGATCCTGGAAAACAAGATGGTGAAGGTAGTGAGGATATATGAGGGCAGCTCATAAACAGAACCCTGCAGGAAACAGACAGGGATGAAGTGCACCCCAACAGACTGCCAGAGTAGTTCTGAAATATCAGAAAGCCTGAGAAGTCACTCAGACCAGAACCAGCACTTCAGAACCAAACCTATGAAGGAAAGTTCACTGTGCTCAGTGTGGAAGAAGAGATCCAGAAAAGAAACTTCTGAGGACAGTGGAAGAAAGTCCATTTCTACAAGAAGCCAGTGATGGAACAGATGGATGGCATCTGTAGATTGTCTAACTTGTACTGTACTTCATTGTGCAGTCTTAGACAAATGCACAATCATCAGTCGACCAAACGGTCAGACAGCAGCTGTCACTCATGCAGGCAGAGCTGGGATCCAAGGGGGAGCAAAATGAGAGGGCCTGTTCTTCTCTGCCAAGGACCAGCAGGTGTGGAAGGAGAGAGGTGCCAAGCAGAAGGGAACCAAGCTAGAAGAAAACTCATTTTGTTTGAAGTTAGCCAGTGTCAGATTAAAGAAATCAAAGACTTGTTTAGAGTAAAGCAAAGAGAAATAAAGGAAGCATTTTTCAGATTTCAGTCCAAGCCTTTTGTCCAGTTTAACCTCTTTTCTCTTGTTCCTCCATTTGCTTGTTTTCTTCATCAGTTGAAACAGAATGGCTCCTCCAGAAGAGACTCATCCCTTGGCTTTGAGATCACCAAAGAGACCAAGATCAAAGCAATTTAGGAAGCACAGTTTTCATGCCTGCATCACCATGTACACTAACGCGCTTCTTCACACAGCACTGTCACTGGAGATAAATCCATAAGCAGTGCTGTGCCAAAGCAAGCAGAGTTACCGTGCAGCCTTCGTACAGACAACTACTAAACACTGAAAGGCAGTATTTGCCTTTCTCTGTTCTCTAGTCTACCACCTGATTTCCAAAGGAAACAAAATCAGATCTAGATTCTTCCATTTGCCAAGGAAAATGAAACTCAATGAGCCAAAGCAGCTGAAAGGGCTGAGTTCATTACAGACAGTCTTCAGGGGTCAAAATAACAAGTATCAGTGGGCTTCCCTGGCCTCTACAAATAGGTGAGGCCATCTCTTTAGGCATATCATTTTAGCTGGTCTAAACAAATGGCTTGTGTCCCTTCATAACTGATGAAGCAACTGAGACTCTTCTAGGAAGCAAATCATCTGTCCTACTTTAGTTCTATGCCAGGATGAATCAGACTTTGGAATAGTGCCCTTCTCTCTTAGTCCATGATACAGGGAGCCTACACAACTAGCACAGTATACATTTAAATTCACAGAATGGGAATTTGGTGATATCAGTCCCCCATGATGTTACCATGGCTTGAGAACTGCTCCACTTTGGCCTCTTTTGGCTCCAGTTACATCTTGCATGGCAGTGCAGAGTAGTTGTGTTGTCTTCTACAATCTTGTTTCATCACAGAAGTGGCTTCGTTCCATCTTCCCCTTGGAATCCACATAGTCTGACATCCAAAAAATAACATCCCACTCAATTAAAACAAAAAATTTAAAAAATGATATGTCACTCTCCCCTAGCTTCCTCAGCACATCTATTTCTTTCTATGTCTGCTTTATACAGAGCAAGTTCTGCTCAAGAATGAGAGCCATTTCTTGTCTTTTATGGCATGAAACAATTTGTTGGCACTTAAAATTAAAGCAAAGTACACTTCAATTGAAAGTTCAAGACAAGTGTAAGAGTGTATCTGACAGCACACTCTATAACTCATGCAGTTTTTTAAACCAAGCTGACAGACTCTCACAAGTTTCTAAGAGGAAAGGGCAGACATTTCCTGAGCCCGATTAGGACCTCATTCAGTCCTGGAAATAAAGAACCAAGATGAACTCCCTTCTTTAGCTGATATTGCTGTTGATTTCTGCCCTCGCAACATGACTGAACGGTTGAGCACTAAGCACTCCCGTTGAATCATTATTTTCTGCCTTCTCTTTATAAGCTAGGCCCCTAACGTTGCTAAATGTACCATTTTTACATGAAACAAAACAGAAAACTGCCCACCTTCCTGTTCGTTACCTCATATGGTGGGTCTGAATTGAAAACACCAACATGGAGAGAATTACGCGTTGCACAAAGAATAGCTTGGGTTTTCTCAACATGCGCAGTGTCTTAAATGGGAAACAAACTACTTTTTGGATCATATCGCTGTCGCACGAGGCATTCTCCCTCTGGTGGTCTGATCCAAGGGTACGTTCTGGAATAATTTCCTAGAGGGAAGCTGACAGCTCTTTCACACCCTTCCCCTCCTCCCTTCACACAACTGGCAGTATTATTTTTACAGGATCATTATTTATCAAGACCAAATCAAGTAATTTCCTTTAAAGCAAAGTGCTTTCATAGTGTAAAGGCTTCAAAGGAATCTTTGCCCATCTTTCTAGGGACTACCACCACCTTGGACATATGCCTTTTTGTCCCCCAAAAGCCACTTTAACCTACTTCTCATTTTCAGAAAAGATGCATTCTTTGTTGCTAACAAAGGCACCACCTTAGCACCTCACTCACCAAAAAATATTAACTGCTATCAGCTAAATACGCTCCACCGTCTGCTCTGAGTTATACACAAGTCATGGTAGGTTTTAATTTGATTAGTGATTGGGCTAAAAGCAGCTAAATAAAAATTATAATGCCCAAGAGCCACTTAGACTTGTTCAGACACTTTAAATACCAAATCCCTTCAGCAATATAACATTATCTTTATAGACAAAACTGAGTTTAAAAGTACAAATCTAATTGATCTCAAGTGCATTGGAATTACTATATTTAGGCATTGGATTATGTACTACAGAAAGCCCCACGCTATGTAAGCAACAAAACTAATTGTGGAAAGACAAAGGTATGTGTCTAACGTGCTTATGGACTTTTAAAAATTCGTATTTTCATTGAAGCTGGCAAAGTTACAGCTGCTCACACCAGCAGTGAATTTGGCACAGCGCCCTATATGTTGAGCGAACATAAGCCGGCTATTTCTGGTCTCCTTCAGAAGACCTGGACTTCAAGCCCTGCCTCAAAATTACTATTTAAGGCTCTCACTGTTGCAGGAAGAAAAAAGTAAATTAAAAACCAGCAAGTTGATTCTCAACAGCTAAGCAAGACTTTCATTTCTTTAGTCTCAACTGGGGGCTCAGTTCACGCAGGCATTTACGGCAGATGCTCAGACACCACAGAAGGATGCCATTACACTTTTAAAGAAGCTTTTCAAATGTAATATACTATTTCAGAATAAACAAGTTACCTAGGCAAGAAGAAGGAGCAATGCATCCCCACAGCCACTTCTGAGATTAATATATATCAGCATGTACTAAAAAAGGACAGAAAAATGGAGAGATTCACTAGTGCAGTTGAATTTGTGTCTGGCTGGACAAGGAAGTCAATTTAAAGTCTTCAGATGGATGCATGGATTCTGGCTGTATTGAACTCTGCTGCTGCATGCAACTTAGTTGCCTGCTTGCAGACAGCCCGCTCTGGGAGGGAAAAGCGACAAAAATCCATTTTTTTTTCCTGAATACAACCCCATACCTGCATTTCAGAACAAAACACCTGTCAAGAAACACTTGTAGACAGCATGATTCAAGATATCCCTCTAAAACTTCGTGGGTCCCCCCATGTTGCACTTTCCCTCTGAAATGGGATTTTCCAGTGACAAAGCCCAGAGAGGAGAGAGGAGGCTCTTCTCTTGATCCACCTTTATAAAAGGAGACACGTTCACTGGCTAAAGTAGGCTAACTTTACCCTCAGAGGCTTCCTGAAAAAAAGCATTAAGAGGGAAAACAACAGCCAACATCATAGAAAACAAAATAGGTCTTAAAAATAAAAAAAAGTTAACAGTGAGCTTCAGTTATTCTACATATTAAGCACCTAAACTGAGGTTCTATCCCAGTATTAATACAAGGGGCTGGGCTGGGTCTGGGAGGTCTCATATCAAGAGGTTTCCTAATAGGCTAGGGGAGAGCAGGAGTGGATTTGGATCAGAAATTCCACAGAAGAGCAAAAATCTTTCTAGGTGGAAAGATGTTGGGTTTATTTTTGTTGTTGGGTTGGGTTTTTTTGGTTTGGTTTTTTTTTTTTAAAGGAGAAATTAAACACACACACACTGGGAAACAAAGTTAAGTTAAATCTAGCCCAGCTTTACACATTTTAACAATTCACTCTGCTGTCTGTAGAACACAGCAATATAAATATTGCTATCTCTGTTAAAATGAATTATTGACAATTTTAATACATGTTGCACAGTACATATTAATATAGAAAAATACATGTTATCAGCAGTGCAATGTTGACCATGTACTAATCCATTCCACCTGCTCAAATATTAGTGCAAATAATTATATATTTGTAATGCATCATTGCTGTCTAGTTTGAATCTCTGCCTCCAGAATAAATGTCTCTTCTCTGAAGTTGTTTGCTATTATGAGTAAAATGTTATATATTCATACTCAAATTGACTTTGGGTGGATAAGTAAAATGAGCAACCTTCAAAAATCCACTTGTCTAAGACTTAGCAAGTCATTTTAATGAATTGTTTACAGTAAAATGAATGTTATAAAAATGTTTCAAACACAAGCTCATGTTAGCTGGCTTCTCTACAACACTCAAATACCACACATCAAAACAGGGTAGAGTTCAAAATCACCATCTTCAACTGCCAGCATCAACTGAAGTGAACCTTAACCATATCTTTCCGTGGGAGCTATTTACCTTGATACCATAGAGTTTATCTACCTACAAATCGATGCTGGGGACATCTTCTCTCCGCAACCTCACTTCCCTTTTCAAGAAAAGAGGTGGCCTTGATGAGGCCGGATGCTTGACAGAACAATAGCTCCTGTCCCCAACGGCTGATGATCAAAATGGGAAAAGCAGATGTACAACCAAGACACTGCAAGGGCTCGTTTGTGCCAGGATACACCCTTGGCTAGGAGTGAAGTCGGGATAGGGCCAAGAAGGACAAGGGCAGCCCAGAGGTTAAGGTGAGTAAACTGCAAGGGAAGACTGTGGTGCAAACAGCCAGTCGACAAAGAGGTGGGGAGCAGAAACAGCCCCCAAAACGTACAGAGCCCCATTGTGCACACAATGGGGAGGATTGAAAAGGACTGACATCTCTTACTTAATTCTCTCCTCTATTCCTGCTAAATTCAGGTTTGAGAACAAAACCCAGTGTGGGGAAGATTTCAGCAATAGCCACTGCTGCTGTGATGCCTGTCTCCCAAACCAGCATTTGTTTCTTCATGCTCTGGCTCCAGCAGCTTTGTGGACAATTTTGGGTTGCAGTGAAAGAAGAGAGAAGCTTTAACACTTAAAGAAGGAAAGTTTTTAAACATCAACTTTCAAAGAATATTGTGTGTTAGATAATGAGCCGAACAGGCCAGCACTTACAGCTGTGGGTTTCATGAGACGGTCACACATGCTCTAAAATTACATTAACTGGGGTGTAACAACTCTGACCCTCCAAGGATGACAAACCACAGCTCGGAGGTACTGGACCCTTTTGGGAAGCCTATGCAGGACAACAAAAGATCTCTTCTGCAGCACAAAGGTGATACAAAAGCCTCATGCTATGCTATGCTGAGGGTGCACAACCAGGGGAGGGCAAGGGCAGGCAGAGAGCGTGCGTGCTGAGCCCTCACAGCAGGGGCGAGCTGCCTGGCTGGGACCAGGACAGGCTTTAGCATGGCAAGGGGAGGTGCTGCCACAGCCTGTGGCTTGGCCAGCAGCTCCAAGGTCTCCTCCCTTCAGAGGGAAAACAACAGTGCAAGATGAGCAAGATTTGGAACCGCTATAAGGAAGTCTCAAATTTATTTTCATCCCCCATCAGGATGAACTTAAATTACAAATAAAATTTCAAGATACCTTGACCCTCAAGTGTCAAAACAATTCATTTTGGTTTGTTAAGCTGTTCCCAAAGATACTATTCAAATATGGCTCAGCTTTACATTTCATGTTCCTTTCCTGGCACTTAATGGACACTGAAGCTGAGCTACCTGACACTTTGCCCCCATGGCTGGTCCCTTACATGAAGTTTCAATACAATGCACTGCACAACCAGGTCAGGGGAGAGCATGTGGAAACAGAGACCTGGAGGGATGAGAGAATATGGGAAAGGTAGAGGTAGAGAAATAAAGGGAAAAGGAGCTAAACTCCTCCTTCTATCAGGCTGCATGGGAATGAACACTAGATAGTATGTAAACGTCTCCTAGAAGCCATTCTGCAAAGTTAAAGGTTTCTCTCTCTCTCTGGTAGTGTGGTAACAGAGGGAAAGGGATAGTGCAATCCTGAGGTCTGGAAAGGAAAAGAGGGCATTGGGACATAAAGCTAATAAAATAAAAGTAGAAACCAAGGCTTCCACATACACTAAGGCCTGTATTGACACAGAGTAAGCAGTGCCCCATACAAGAGAAAAGACGACAGGCAAACACAGCTGCTTCCCCACTCGAAGATAAGCAGAAGACATGGTATAGAAATCTCCTACGACCAAAAGAAATTAGAATGGAGGAAAAAAAAGACAAGCAAAGCAGTGAACACGACTGAGCAGGGGATGTGGCTCCCCCTCCCCTCCTTAAAACAGGTGTAGAAACATCGGGAAAGAAAAAACAAATAATGTGCCAGCCTTGATGTCCAGAGAGAAAATACTCCAATGCAGATAGCACAACAGAAATCTGTCTCCAACAGCACAGAGGTCTCTACAACTAGCACAGAGCTGGTGGAAATAATACCTAGAAGCCAATATCCAGCAGACCATGAGGACAGGAAAGGTGCTCTTACCTTTCAGTTGTCCTCTAGAAGAGTAGCTTTTGGTGCTGATGGCTGTCTTATCTTTCCTACTGCTCCTGGCACAAGAAGCAAAAAGAAGAGCTGCTATCTGCATCTAGAATTAGACAAGAAATTGTTTAGATATCTGCTTCCTCCGTATAAGAAAAACCATCACCTCAGTCTGGTTTCCCTATGCGTGATCAGTTCAACTCAAGTACTAATCCCAATTCTTGCCATGAAAACTTAATCCAAAGAGCACTCCTGTGTTCTGGAATTCGTCATGACCCCTAAAGCCAAGTACATGAGGTTTCCTGTCATGTACAATACTGAGTTGAGAAACATGGAGGTACAGTCTTCTGAAAAATGAGCCAGTGTGTACCCAACCTGTGAAGGAACCAAACAGGCCTCATCTTTGTCAGGGCACTTTGTAAGATGCAGCATTTTTGCCACATATTTGCAACATTTTCTACAGAAACGTAACAATCAATTCAGACAACACTCAATCACATCCCACCAGTTCAATAGCGGAGGATTGCTCCTTGGGCAACTGAAATTGGGAGTTATCCATGGCAGTTAAACACTGAAGCAACCAGTTGTGAAAGCTATGAGAAAAAAAACACCAAAACCAAACACAAAACCCAATCCAAGTTCTCTTATTGCAAGATAAACTGACCTGCCTCATGCCAGTACCATGCCATTCTCAAAGCAAACAGTCACTTACCATTCTCCAGATCACTGTAGTCTTCAAAGAAAAAAAAAATAATTCTCAGATCTAGCAAATTCTTCTCCCCTCCACTCAGACTGCATACTGCTGATGCATTTCAACCCCTCACGCTGGAAATAAGCAGCGCTGGCGTGCACAGCATCACTACCCATCCTTCACAGATGTACACTCGTGTACGCACAGCCTCTTCCTGTTGAAGCCAAGTTTCAAGATGAATGAACAGCTCCACGGTGAAGTATTTTAGCCAGTCCCTCTCCTCCAGAGGCTCACTTCATTTCAGGGTGGGACGTGGCTGTGGAGATTTTAATTCCAATCCTGCTTATTCTCCTAGCTGGATGTGTATGTCACATTTCTATTCATCACATTTTAACCTCCTCCTTCCATGTGCTATGCTACTCCATTTAAAACTGCTCGTTCTCTCCATATCCTTTCAGTTCATGTCATTATTTGTAAATATAAAAATCTTATTTTTCCAAGCACTTCCATTTCCCAATTTTTTTATATTTTTGTGTTGAGAAGTATTCTTACAGAACACCAACTCCTTCCTACCCTCTCTGCATATGCAAACAGAATACAATACCAAATCACGTTAATAAATTACAGGACTTGTAAAAACACAGCTTATTTTCCAGCCTGCAGTAGTTTACAGCAAGTCCGTTTTCACCAATTGTAGACAAATGGCACACACATATACAGACACCTCTTCTCAGGCATTCATTTGGCTGCCAGCCTGTTTAATGCCTACATTCTGGGAGTGAACATTAGAAAGGCAATACTTCAACTCATTACATGAACATTAAAAGGCATATTTGTATTTTGGATAGTACTTTATTGTATTCAGAAGCCACTGGAAATATTTTCATAAATTATATGCTGTAAGAGCTCTAAACTTAAAAATGTGTGAAAATTATAGTTGCCCATCCCAATCAAACTTGTATTGTAAAGTAAACTTATTGACAGTTTCCTCTAGAAATAGAAACTCAGTGTGTGCATGGGGATGTTTTCTGAACAAAGGGGAAAGGGAAAGCTCACACCAGTGATAAATTTGGTCAGTAAAATTACTTTATTTTTTTTTTTTTAAATAGAAGGGCTTATACAACTGAGTATAAAGATATTTGAGGAACATGGAAATGAAAAGAAAAATGTGTCTGAAGGGAATTCTTTTTATTGAGGAAGAGTTTACATATCTAAGTTTAAGTATTCACCTACTTTCTGCTGCCTCCTGTTAACAGGCATAATGAAAATATTGCACTGAGCATATGCATGGAAAACACAGCTAATAAAGCAAGAAGTATGGTAAATACATTTCATACAACCTTAAAATAATTCAAACAATCATACAATCAAACAATCAACAAATTCTGAAGCACTTCTGTGATCTGCAATCTTAAGATGATGTTCACTGTTCTGAAGCGTTTACAAATTGACACTTTTTTTTTTTTTGTAGAAAGTTTTTGTATTGGTTAATAAAACCACAGCCTTAAAATTGTTGGCTTTCAGTTACAGAGGTAACAGAGAGGTATCATCTGAATTCACATCAGAGCTTTTGAAAAAAAAATGGCAGCAGTACAAGCATGTGCCTCCTCCAGTGTCCAAAACTCTTTGTGGCTTTGCCATGGCCAAGGAATAGAGCTACACAGCTCAAAGCAGCCAGTCTCCCCGAATACTTTGAGACAGTCTGGCATCCGTTCCCTTGTTTATTGATATAATGCCCTGCTAAATATAAAATGAAGCAGAAGAACCTCAACTAACCAAGAGAAGTTCCACGCAAGTCTGTCAACATTGACTACACCTGGTAACTCATTAACAAAAGAGGAAAATAATTTTGACCAACCCATGAAGCAAATTTATAGAAATGCTGCTTTGAAGATGGGAGAGAAAGAAGTTTCCATTACATACACTAAGCCCACAGTAGAAATAAAGTGTTACAGATGATTTGTTCAGGGACGATGTAAGTCAGACTGAAAACATAAACCGCAGCAGTTCCAACCTGCTTTCCACAAGAGCTCATTCTGAACAAAGGTCTATTTACAACAATTTTCAACTGCTTGTGGAAACGCTGCCCCCAGATGTTTCAAACATCACTGTTGCTTCAATTCACTATATGCACACTATGAATCCATCTCAGAAACTCTTGAATAAATGCTGGAGCACAACAGACACAAAAGTAGCCTGTCTCCAATATTAAAATTATGATCAGTGAAGAGAAGCTTTTGCACACTTCAACATCTTATATTGCTCAGGCACTGAGGATCAATTATCTTCAGCACAGGAACTTTCAAGTCTATGTTTTTGCTAGAGCCCGTGTCCATTCCTCCCACATACGAAAAACTGGGCTACATTTCATCCTTTCATTTTGTTATAAGTTTGAATTTATTTATATACAAAACACGACAGGAGAAAGCTCTATTAACCCAACAATGGGCACCTTCACCTTGTAATAAGGCGGCCTCAGGCAAGGCAGCTGCATTTACTTTAGGAGCATATATAAAATTCAGTGTGCCGGTACCGAACAGAAACAATAATGTCAGATCATACAATGTCAATACATTCTGGTGGGCCCTAGATTTTTAGGTACAAAAAAACCCCCAAATCCAAAGAATCAAAAAAACCCCAAAACTTTTCACCACTTTAGTTCTGTTTAGAATGCTACACAATGAATAAATTACATCTTTCTGGGATAGTGTTGCTTTTACTCCTACATCTCAAAGAAATTCCAAGCTAATTAATTAGAGCAAGAAATTACATTGAGCAGGATAACGTTTTAAATGAAAGAAACGACTTAGAAACACCAATCAAAGATAATTTGATTATGATTAGCTGTGCTGAAGTCTAAGTCATTAAAATTGATGAAGAATGTTTTTACACTGGTCTATTCTATGTAATCCATTACCTACGCTATGCTCTGTAGTTCAAGTCTAACAAACAGTATCTGATAATTCAATATTGCAGACTAAAATACTTTCAATGCACCACTTGCTTTCCTACACCAACATGTTTCCAATAAAAAAATTCATTAGCAAGTAGATTTGCAAAGTTCTTCAGAGAACTTTAGCTTACATGAAATATCATTCAGATTTTTACCTGCTCACCTTTGACAATAGTCGTATTTAAATATGGCTGCTGCTTTATTCTGAACACTCATTATCCCACAAAAGCTACAACCATGATTTGGTAAGAAATCATTCCCTGTGCTTTCTAACTGAGGCCAGCCCAAAGGTACAAATTTTCTTTCCATGCTCTCAGCTGAAGTGACGAGCAAGACGAGCAGACCTATAATCAACACGCAGCTGAACAAAGGAGTGAAGGATGTTCTTGTCCAGATTAGCAAGTTGTTCTCCTGAGCAAACTTGCTTTAAATTATCCGGGGCTACAACCAGAAGATTGCAAAGTGCATGCAAGGTATCAAAGAGTTGTAACACCAGCGCAATCTGTGGTTAAGAGAAAAGAAAGAAAAAACCCCAGATATTAAGAGTTAAGAGTTGCTTCAAGTCATGTATCACAATGTTCATCTAGATCTTCAAAATACTCCCTCCCCACAGAGGGTTCACATCCATCATTGCCTCCTCACGTGCATAAACATATGTAGACACACACACATATACATCTGCAGGCACACACAGAGGCAAAGTTATACGTAGAACACAAAATAATGCAAACTCAGCTTTTCTTCAATATACACACGTAGCTGGCAAGCAATAAAATGCTATCAGGAAACTGCTCTTTAGATGTGGTATAGATAATATATATATAAAAGATATATATAAGAACTACTGGTATAGTAACAGAATGTATAACATCAGTATATAACATGGTGGTGTTCAAACAGAAACAAACTATTTCTATGAAGAAAAAAAGTCTGCTTAAGAGTCCTGCTACTAATTTCGACATGACCATCCATCACCAACCCGTACACACTTACCTTGAAGTCTTTGGCACACTTTCTATATTCAGCCACGTCACAAATAGCTAACATGCCTCCCATGCAACTGTAGGAATATTGCTGTAGGTGTTCATAGATTAGTCGATGAAAACGAACTCCAAGCTCCATCAAAACTGTGTCCACATTCTTACCATCCATAGAATTTCTGATCTTTTCCACTTGCTTTCTAACATAGCCACAGACTTTAACACATGCCTAAAAAAAAAAAAAGTAACTTACTTTCTAGAAATCTGTTCTTCCCAAAGTGGATTCCACATCGTAAGCTGAATATCAGTCATTAAGTCTTTAAAATTCCCACAACACATCATTGAAATTAGTCATTTTCCAAGTAATAATTTGCCAACAGTTTTTTATTTGCCACATAAAGATGCAAAAATGCAAGTAGAAAGATGGATAGAAGACAATATTCAATTAAGTTATAGTTTGTATCAGTTCAGAATAGAACAGTTTAATTTAGGCTTTTAATTCAAAAAGTGATCAACCACGGGGTGGCAGGGGTAGTGATTAAAAACCTCGTCAGCTGCCCCAAGAAACCTAAAACAACATAAACCCAAATTACCAGCCATACAGGCATCTTCACCCTTCCCACATCATCTAGACTCTACATTCTACTGCTCCACTTCTCCCACTCCCACCTGGCTGGAGGCATTCAGGCAATGCTCTCACTTTTTCCCATTGCCTGTAGTTTGTTCTCTACTCTTTGCATTGTTCCCTAACAAGAGCCTAACTGAACGCAGCACTACAGCTCCCACAGCCCACAGGCTGGGATTCAGACAGATTTGGTGGTAGACAAAACCGTTCTGCAGCAAAGACTGTTTGTGCCATACCCACGATGCTTTCTCATGCTCCTGCCATTCTAAGGGGAAAAAGCACCCAGCAACTAGAAAGAAGCTGATAATTGATTTTCTGAAACCGATAGCTTAAAGCTAATTATCAGCTAAAAACCTTGTTCCAAATCTGGGCCTCTTGGGAGGGGAACGACTGTGACAGTTGTCCAGCACCTACTGATTTGTGTCTGACACTAGATACAAAACTGCCAATGTTCCTTTTCAGCTTGAGAAAACAGTCCACAACAGAGCTTGGAGGTGCTTAGTGCAGAATGGAATAGCTAAGTAAATTAATCAAACGGGCATGTCGTCTAATGGGTATTTTGGTAAGGAACATCTTGTACCTGATAACACTCATGAGCATTTGGAGCTATACCGATGAGCTGAGACTTGGTTTACTTACATTAGTATACTGAATCAAAACATTGTTTTCATCCTCTGGTTTAAAATCTGTCTTCTTTTGCTCTGCAGCCAAGATATGCTTCATCTGTCCAATCATACAATTCAATGTCCTTTAAAGTTACAAATACAGATTGGGTTTTGAAGGCAACATTTTAATTTCCTTGATTTTTATCTTTACATATACTGATATTATTCTATACAAAAATAAGCAGCCTAAAGCAACGAGGAAAAAAACCCACTACCTACCATTTGAGTAACCTACAGAAAACACACTAAAAGCAAACATTTATTTTAAGAACCAAGGGGTGCTAGGACATGTCAAAGGTAATACTTCATTTAACAGACACGCACACACATATATGCACACTCTACTGAAGTTGCAGTGCAATTCTATAGAGAAGATAGACTTGATTTTAAGTAAGCAGTTAGAAAAAGGAGAATCAGCCAAAACAACCCCAGCAACACTAAAAACTTTCTGCCAAGTTCAGTGTCTTGGAGCACAGCACTCAGCATGCTGGCCAGGTGGTTTTAAAGGGGACACATTAACTGTAAGGTAATCCATTCAAATCCAGCTCTTCAGAGAAATTGGATAGCGTTCTTCAATGCCGAGGGAATTAGAAAGCCAAAGGAAGCATTCCAAAGAGTTTAGCGGAATTAGATCGCATCGTGTATTACTCAGAAGCAAGAATCAGAAAACGCTTGGAAAACAAAGGAGGAAGAAAAAAAAGGAAAAAAAAAAAAGGAAAAACCTCTTCCTTCACCAGAGCTTAGTATTTCTGTTCTCAGAAATCTAATAGTTTTACTATGTCGTTTCTTTCTCCCTTACAGGATTTATCTTTTCAGATCATTACCTAAGGTCAAGGCCCTGGTTTACTTTAAGTCCAAACCAAAGGCCAAACAGCAAAGCAGCTGAGAGAGGCCACACACCTCTCAGTGCCTACCTTTGCTAGGAACCTCCCTCTGTCTCCCCCCTCCCCTTTTATTTTTCCTCTCCCCTTTTCTTCACTTCCCTCAAACCTCCAACCTCCTCGACAAAAACACAGTCAAGGCCACTACAGGCCTTGAAGGATTCAAGTTGGGATGAAGGGGAGAAGGTATAAATCCAAAAAGTTAATAAACGCATTATTTTCTATGCGGAGAGTTCAGACTTGCATTCCAGGTGTACTTCATTCAACAACCCACATACCATAACAAATATAAAGAAATCATATATTGCATTCTCCTCAATTTCCACTTTCAATAAACATTTCCAGAAGGCTGTTTACACAGAATACACACTGAAAGAAACCAGTTGAACTAATTTTGTTTGGCTAATAAATCATTTTTACAGAGATAGACAATTGCTATGAATGGCATTCAAGCTGCTATTGGACTTTTTCAGACTGGATAATGTTGAAGCTATCAACTTGTAAAAATTTGCCTTTTTTTTTTTTTTAAACTCAATCACTCCTTTAAGCAAGACAATCAGTTCTCAACAGCAACAGTGGCACCACAAAGCAGCATGTGAGCAGGCACACAAACACATTTTACTTACAACATTCATCTCAAAACTAATCTTTTATATATGCCAAAGCACAATTTTTTTTTTGAAGTCTATCTACAAACCTGTGAACACCGTTTTTCAGCAGGGACTTGTTCTCCTAAGTCTTATTTTGACTTTTAAGAGACTAATTATTTTACACAAACAGACGGAAACTACTGTAATACTGATGACCAACCTGTCTAGATCTAAGCTTTTGGCCTTGATGGTTTAAGTACTTCAAACTGTGTGTTTAAACCTCTAAGGTTACTCCCAGTAGGAGTAATCTGAATTGCCACTTACACATCCACTTATCTCCACCTTTCTTTTTGCACCTAGAGAAAACGCAGGTGCAATTATTATATCAAATCTCTTCCTCATCTCTCTGCAAAAAATAACCAGACACAAATGCAATGCTCATTTTTCCTACATAGTGCTGTTCTCATCTCTCTCCAGTATGGTGTGATCCTTACAAAAACCTCAATAGTAACTTCCAGAGTAGCTCTTGTTATACACAGGATGGCTTATTTCCATTACTGCAGAGAGAAAACAGGCACAGAAAGCTTAAGTAACATGTCCTAGGTTGACTAATGCTACCTCAAAACATGTGAACACTACATGCTTCCCAGACCAAAGTAGGGCATTAAACAACAGTTGCTAATACCAGGCATGTTAGTTTTTTATTATCCTCTGCTGCAAAACAGCTATGACTTTAATTTACAATCTTTATAGCTATCCACTCATTTTTATTTGGAGAACTAGAAAAAAAAAAAAAAAAGATTAAATGAGTCAGTCACAACCTCAAAGGAAGTCAATGTCAGAATCAAAATTATTCCAGGTCTAGAGACTTCTATGACTAGGTCTAATCCACAGCACTGCACAGATTGAAGCAAATCATCTAACCTATTTTTGTCAAAGTTCGCTCCTAATGGAAAATCCTGCAAGTCTTTAACCTACTTCAATCATCATTTCTCCTTCCCTTAATGTAGAAAAAAAAAGTAGTTTGAGACAATAAGGCAAAACTGAATTACTGAACTCAGTCATTCCAGAAGTATTAATGGGTCAGAAATCTGCCATGGAAAACATGACCCTCTAAAAATAAAAATATCTAAATTTCCTATGCACAATATTTCATACTTATGGATTTAAAAAATGTTTAAAAAAATCAATTTTGCGTTCAGAAATAATTCAGCCTTAAAAGGAAAGCTAACGTACATCACAAAGGAGTTTTACAAGAATTAATGATTAATAGAAAGTTTAAATCTCTACTTGCCTATCAATGCCCATATCCAGCTTCACTTCCATTTGTTCTATGATATCCTTTTTCTTCTGAAGGCATTCAGATAATTTAGGAGAAGAACTGCAATAGTATAGAGGGTTGGGTGTGTGACAGTTTCAAAATATCATAACAAATTTGTCTGCTGGGTCTCCTACTTACAACAGGACTTTGTAAAGATTTCCCATCCTATCAGAAAGGACTAGTTTAGATGGAGTTAGCTGGCTTCAGAACAACAAATCAACAGCCTGAACAGCCACCAGACCTTGAGGAGGATGTGCTGGGTGCCAAGGGGCAGGACCGCAACACACTTTGGGCAGCGTTGTGCTACTAAGCAGTGCCTCTCGGCTCCTGCCAGCCCCGGCAGGTGAGCGAGCAAACCCAGCTTTTCATACACAGTAATTGCCAGCACGTCAGCGCGCGCCACCTCGAGCGTATCCAACCCCTGGCTCCCAGCAACACAAAGCTTCCATGGAGTTCACCTGTGGCTCTCAAGGCATGGCCAGCTGCTCCCCCTGCAGAGCCTGTGAGGTACCCCCAGGAGTCCCAGCAGCCCTGATATCGCCAGCTCACCCCAAGGTGCAGCCACAAATCCCCTCTAGTCCTGGCCTATAATGCAGCAGTGAGGTCTAAGGGGCAATTTGTGTCTCCTTCCTATCAACACTCTTGGTGCTCACTCCCCCATTAGTTCTCCAAGGTACTGACTTAATTCCCCTTCTTCCCCCTCCCATTATGACATTTTATCTTTGCACATCATCAAGCTGAACTGCCCCAAGAATAAACTCCTCTTAACAGAGATGAAGCTTGAAAAAATTGCTTTCTTTACCAAAAATGACATTCACAAAGGAAACGCTAATCAAACTAAAGGTACCTGATCAATGGCATCAGATGATCATTGAACTGCTTGTCAAATAAATGGAAAATAGTATTGGCCTGGTGGACAACATCCAAGAAATAGAGATTTGCGTTCTTTGAATCAGAAGATGGAATGCCTAAAGCAAAGAAGGTTTCATTAGAATGGTAACGATATGCAGTTCCTGTAATTAGCATTGATGACTTTTTAAATATGCAGAATTTTTCCATGAATGCTTAAATCACAGGCTTAGAGTTTCAAAAATTTACCATGGTGCCATATATAGAATACTTCTCATAGCTCTATCAGGTAATAGCCATAAGCACAGAAATATCTTGCTTTTAAAATTTCTAAAAGCCAAATGGAACAGACAATTTAAGTATTTCTTCAGAACACGTTTTATGCTTTCATGTAGGAAAGAGCTTCTCACTATCAAGATGTTAGCTTCTTTAATACAAGCAGATTTCTTATTTACTGTCACTCTTTAAAAATGCACAAGTATACAAAAAAAAGGATGGAATTCTTATAAAATGTAAGACACTAAGCCTTAATATACAAATATTCTCCTGCTATGGCACAGAGAACAATTAATGAGGTAGGGAATGCTGATGTCCCAATTTCTGTGACACAAATGTTTTTGAAGACAGTAGCACGTTTCCATCCACGCATCAATCTCCCAAACGAAAGTTACACTTCAGTAGACATTAAATGCTGACTCCCAAATACACAAAACAAATTTAATTTAACCAATACATTCTGAACAAGGCCAATCAATAAGGCACAGCAAGGACCCGCAAAGATCATCTGTGCCAAAAGAGATGAAATGCTCAGAAAATATTACACTCACCAGCAAGGCCTGTTTCTAATGCATAATCGATGTGTTCAGTACATAAGAACTCTACAAGCATAGAAAAAATTCTGAAAGCATTCTTCGGTAAGTCAGATGGATCAGAGAGCTTTAAAGAAAAAGAAAAAAATTTATCCTAAAGGTCAGTTTTACATACATTTGAAAGTTTATGCGATATTGAGTAGGGGATAAGCTTAAAATCTAACTAGTATTCCAGAATCACTAGATTTCTATTCTAAATGAAAAGTATCCATACAGAGAACTATTCAGCAACAGCCTTTAGTATCAATAAAACCCTTCACCATTAACAAGTAAACTGAAGCTCGCACGCCACAGGATGCTACAAAAAGCAAAAGTATATTATTACTATTATTATTAGAAACTGTTTAAAGGAAGATATTAACAGTCCTTAAAACACAATTGTCCAAATGTCATCTCAGGAATTACCTAAACTGCATACCACTGAATCGATGCTGGGCAAATGTAGACAGAAGGGATGACCCCATCCATACCCTGCCTTTTTTCTCTTTTACTAAGCTTCTGCCACTGGCCACAGACAGAGACAGAACACTGGGTTAGATGGAACTCCAGTTTCACCCAGTGCAGCTTCTTTTATCACTGCCACAGTACTGCAGAAAAAATAATACAGACTGAACCTCAGCTACATTTATCACAGTTCAGCTGGAGTCAACGGAGCATGAAAATTTTTATTAAGTGAAGTAATGCCCACATATACAGGGAGCATCTGTACCTTCATGAGCTGTAAGCAACATGGGATTTCAGACAGCAACCTGTCAGTAAATCCCTTTTCTAAAGAAAAAAGGGACAGGGCTTTTGCACATAAGAAACACGGCTTTGGTTTTTAAGGAATTATGTGAAGACTTTATGAAGCTATGAGTAAGAAAGATTCTAATTTTCATAACAGCACACCCAAAGATTTCTGCATTCTGTGTCCTGCTTCTGTATTACCCCAAAAAACCAAAACAAAACCCCCCCAACCACAAAACACCATTACGGAGATTCCCAAACACTGAAATGTTTCAATAGATGGCTATGTTCAGAATTACCAACTTATTTTTCCTAAAGCAGTCACAGTTGGGACAGACTGTGTATCTGCATGTATCTGTCATGCAACATAAATATTACAATTAGTTAGCCAGGGACACATTTAACTTCTGCTTTGCAAAGTAAGTTGCCATGACCACAAACAAAACCCTAGCAGCACGTATGATAACAGAGAAGTTATACACCTGTCATTCTAAAAATCTCCTTATATGCCGAGATCTATTTAGCACTGGTTCCCACTAACACATACAATTGTTTTCAGACCTTGCATGAAAAATTTTGTTTCCCATTAAACAAAAAAAGTAGTTTGACACACTTAGAAAAAGTTAGTTTGTATCATGAGTTTAACAACCGTTTCTAGCAACTACCATATTGGGAAAAACAATGATCTAACCTGCCTGTCTTGCAGTCACTGACTTTCACCACTAGGAAGGTGGTCATCCCAGTGTGCACAGGTAACAGTGCTGTACCTGTATTCTGTTACATCTTTGGCCCCTCTAAGTATTATATTAAAACTTCTAAATATCTAAAATGTTAATGTTTTCTGCACTAATTTAGAATGCCAGAGGAATTAAAATTTGTTCAAAATCAGCGTAGTTAGCTGACAAAAAATCCCTAGCATTTAAGTTTTTAATTAAGTTTCAAGGGTTTTCATTTACACTAAAGTATCAGAGAAACAATAATTGACAGACAGTATAACCAGCAATGTAATCAGAAGGAAAACATATTTTTTTGTCAGACCAAAGCATTTAAGGAACAGCAGAGGGTTATCACAGTAAATCACGTTAAAGCTTTTTATTCGCGATATTCTCTAATGTTAGAAGAAATGGCACTTGAAACAGGAAAACATCTGTTGAACTATTCTCTATATTACTAAAGAAGGAGAAAAAAAAATTACACTAAAGGCTTCTCAAAGTCTTGGGCCTAATTTAGTAAGAAAAGCAGTGTTTAATCCTCCACACTTTTTCAAAAAACGGAGAGTATTAAAACCCACAAAATACAACTAGATCAACATTTAAAAAGCAAATCCTGAAGTCTCCATGACCCTGATTCAGTGAAAAATACAAAAGAGAATTAATTTGTTTAATAATGTCTTTCCTTTCTTCCTTTAACTGAAAATTGAACCTCAAGATTTAATTTCACACACAAAATCATATCACTAATGGAGAGCACAGGGAGCAAACTTACCCTGTGACACCTTTCAAAAGCTTGTTTAGTTTCTTGCAAAAGGTTAACCACCACTTCTTGTGACAGAAAAGTTTCTCCGTGCGTGTCAATACTTGGCCCCAAAGGTAAGTTTGTACGTTGCCTTATTCTCTCTTTGAGGTCTTGAATACTAGAATAAAGATATATCAACAGAAGATTTCAATGGATGGAAATTTTGAAGCTCAAATTCAACAGTTATTTAGGATATTTTAGTTGTTAATTTAAAAAACAGAACCCAAGACACAGTTTAGGATATGCAAGCATTAAGACAAGTTTTGCAAGCTTAAAAAAAATTTGCCAGTAAATGCAAAACTACCACCTCTGATCCCATCGTCAGCTGTGTTCTACCACGGCATGTTCACACCATGGGACCAGCTATTCCTCACTGTGGAGTGAGAGTAATTTCAATTGAATCCTACGGCACTTATGCTCTAGGGACAAAGTTTAGCCTCCATACATTCTGTCACACTGCACTTTCAAAACACCAATGAGAGCTTTCTATCTCATCCACGCCCACAATCCTCTCATCCTCATCCACTATCTCAGTGGTCCTGATCCAGTCAAGCATGCTCCAACACATTTCCATGCATAAAACAACCCGTAAAGTCACTATGACCAATTTAATTTTCCCCAAGAAAATTAAATTTTCATCTGTTTTTTTAATTCATTTAACTACTTTGTTGTTGCGTTCTCTCCAAATCACTTCTCATTCCTGACACACTGAACCCAGTAGCTCTTTGAAAGGTGCAGTAGTCTTATCATTTCTGCTTCACACAAGTTTTAATTCTTCCTTTCCCACTTCTCACTAGTCCTTTATTAGTTTCTCTACCCTGAGGATAATGAAGTCTTGTTTTACCTTTCTCTAAGTCCATTGCATCTTCTGGGCTCATTAAGAGCTTTCTCACTGACATTGCTATGGTCTTTTCCCCTTCCTAGGTCTTGGGAGGGGACCACAAGACCTGGGCAGGTGAAAAAAAATGTATGCTTTTAGATACACACATATACATGCTTTAGGTACCTTAATTTTGCTTCAGTCCTTTTGTGGATCTGGATCCTAAGTTGAAACATAGGTTTAACTGGTATTTTTCATTTCCCATGAGCGTATAAATACCATGCATCACCTTTCACATGTACCAAGAGCAATACACTTTTTAGCAGAAGTTAACATAAAGTGACAGCAAATTATAAAATAACTGTAGGTCAGTTTAAAGCTGGCTCTTTTGCAGTTCATCACTGTACATCTGACATGGCAAACGCTATGTTTATCCCCTTACCACCTCCCTTCCATTTTAAAAGCAAGAAGCTTCACAGAAGAAACTTACCCTCCAGTGCCAATGGACCTCTTCTGGTGGTTTTTGGAATCATAATAGCGTTGCAGAATCATAGCACTCCTACTTTTCAAATAACCAATTTCCACCTCAATGTAATTCTCCAAGTAGGAAATGAAAATGGATTTGATAAGCTTAGACAAGAAAGTCTGCTTATCAGTACCCAAGTTAAATTCCATCAATTTGCTTGACAGATTAGTAGTTCTTTATGCAAAAGAAACAAAGAAGGAGAGAGGAGGAGAAGGTTGAATTTGTATGAATTACAGCATTACGTGTTTATAAAGTACACAGCACAACAGAATCTTGATTGCGATTAAGACTTCTAGCAGCTTTACATTTAAGTAAAGAATTTCGCATAATTCATGTTTAATTACATACAGTGCAATTGCAATCAAGTCGCCAGTGAGATGCCAAGGACTGGCTTTTGCACAGTTTTAAAATTACTCTCAAACTATACTAAATACTTCCCATTAAAAATAGGAATGGCAATTTTAAATTTTCTTTAGGAAGACAATCATTGTAAAAGGTTAATGGCCATAATTTTTTTTTTTTCAATTTTTATGAGAAGTTTACATATTTGGCCTTTCTTCCTACATCTTGATAATAAATTAATCTATTACAAGGGAATATCTACAACAATATTTGCATCATCAATATATAAATACCTTGTATATAGATCATAGAGATTCTTAAGATACTGTTCTGCATCTGATTTCCTGTGTTCTTCTAACTGGTCCTTTACATAACTCTGTAAAATTTGGGTACATCTGTTAGAAGATTAACAAGCAACCACAGGTCATACTCACTACTTACTGAATTATAAGTCGTTCACTGCAAAGTGTATACGTTCAGGTAATTTATATATTCTTTGGTTTTAAAACTGTAATTTACAGATCCTGAATTATCCACAGATATAGTTAAATGCATCTTTCAGAAGAAAAATGATTTAGTAATACAAAGCAGTAGTGTGTGAAGCAAAGACAAAAGACAGATTGCTTTGAAAATGTGTTTGACCAGCAAACACAAAATCCCCTCTTTTTAAGAATCAAAAGCACCGGAGGCCTAGGGGCATTTCTGCAGTTGACAGTAAGCAAAGGAGATGCTTACATATTTGCTTATCATAATACGTACACAAAGCAGATACAAGCTTAGAGTCTTCTTGTCATTGAACATTTGGACAAAAATATCATTTACCATAAAATACCAAGTCAAAACTGACACAGAAATTTGGAGTTGAAACACAAGCTCAATCTCTACACTATAAAGGAGAATAACATCTAGAGGGAAATTGCTTTTTGAAATGAACAGTCATGTTGTTGACTTTACACATTTAAGTGAGTGTATTTGCAGGATGGAAAACAACATTTTAAAATATTCCAGACTTTTATATAAATATTGCATTAGCTGTGAGACAGGATTCACACCATAAGTTATTTTCACCTATTCAATGCTAACCTCACACATGAAAACCAATTCCAAGAACGAACAGATTAAAGATACTTATTGAATGAGAAACTTGTTTTCCCAACATATTCTTGATAGGGGGCACACAGAAATTAAATATGCATATGACATCTTATGAATTACCCAGTGAACATACCAATTTCCTTATAATTTTACGTATTCAATTTGAGTGTTTTCAGTCACACTGTATTCAGAGCACAAGCAGCTTTATTTGATATAGGCTTGATTATCTCTCCGAATTGTTCCAGAGCAATCAGCTATGATTCTACATACTTACACAAGATTACAAGTACTATAAATTCTCATTAATTCTTATTACTAGATACAATATTTTTGGATGAAGTTTCCGCAATGAACTTCAACACATTAAAATTTGAAATACCTGAAGTTTAACTTCAAAGATATTCTGAATGAGTTTGGCTAGCACAGTCTCTGGATTGCTAAAGACTTCTCCAACTTGCTTATTCACTCGTTGGCAGAGAATGGCTGCATCTTCAAAGACATCATTCCTCAGGAATGGACCCTAGGGTTTTAGAAGCACAATTCATAATATATTTACAACCACCTGTATGACTACATGAATCAATACCCAAAGAGATACTCGTAAAACAAAATGCATTACCTCTTGACACTGTTTTATGTACACATCAACACAATGGGAGTAGCCCTATGGAAGGAGCAAAACAACTCAATGTTAAAGCAGGTTGTCCACACTTTCAGTATAGAATGAAATCGAGGAAATACAATCCTCGTGGAAAGTTATTGCCAAAAAAATAGATCCATTGAACATATAGACTCTTTCAAACCCATTTTTGTCAAAAACCTAATGTGATTTCACTTATCACCACTCTACAGGTATATACAGCACAGGTTTCAACACTCCTTCTCAAGCATGAAAGTCAGTTCACACACAGAGAAGAAAAGATTATCTTAGAATGGTCTCTACTGGCACTGCCTCCAATCCCCCATCGTTTGCCTTTTTATTCCCCTGCATTTGATTTCAGATGGAACATTGTGGTATTTTTAAAGTTATGCATGTTATCTGATACAGAGGTTGTGCCCATGCAAATATGTTCACTTAAAACAGATGCTTATTCTATTGTGTACTGTTTTATTTATGCACTTATATTAAACCCCTCGATTTTTACCTTAAAATGAAGCAAAACTGCTGCTACTTCTCTCATTCTAGAGATTTCGCCTCTCCGTTGTGCACTGGTAAACTCCTGAATTAGCTGGCACTCTAAATCATGGTACTTACCTGGAGAGGAAAGGGGATAACAACAAAAATCCATCAGGCTACGTAACGCAAGCACTGACGAAAACTGTAATACCGACAGCATTGCAAACTTCTTTAATCATCTTTAACAATTCAAATATAGGAATATGGATTGAACTGGATAGATAACTTACTTGCTATCTTTGATTTTACTTCAGAAAACCTGTTAACAACGGAAAATAGCATGATTAAATTCAAATCCACATCACAAGAGAAATCATAGACATCCTAGGTCATGAGTAACAGGCACTCTACTTAAAAATTAAAACAAGGAACACAAAGACGACAGAGAAGTTACATGCTTTATATCTGTAAAAACCTACAAGCATCTAATTTAAATCTAGCATTAAGTCAGCACAGCAAAATTATCCCATTAAAAGTCTGTTAAGCAGTTTAGGATGTGTACGTAAAGATGATCCTACAACATGAGTGCATGAACACAAATCTGAGAATAGAGGAGAGAGAAATAAGCACACAATCCATCTCAAAAGCTACAGGAATTGTCAGCTTTTTTGGTGTTTTGCTTGGCAAGTGAAGCATCAGAAAATTATAGCTATGTGAAGAGCTTTTATTTTTTAAAAAAAGATGTTCAGATAGAATTTTACCTGTCAAAAGGCAGTTCCTGTGCAATCAAATGCAGTTTCTGAATAATATCAGCTGCCTCTTTAATCTGTTAAAACATGACACAATTATTAAAGGTCTGATTGTGGGCTATTCTGTTCCTCCCCCTCCACCATTCAGTTTTGATACATGTAGTTTCTATTTCTAAAGCTGGTTAGAGTTGATATACCCACGGAAGAGATCAGCTCCTTAAAGTTCCTGTATGTACTTCTACGATGCTTAAGGTACTTTTTTTAAACGTAAAGTTATATAGGTCAAAGCATGCTAAAAAATCTTGTTATATGTTCACACTGGGCGTGTCTGTGTAGGTGTGCAAGCTGCCTGGAGAAATATCTCATCACTGCCCTATACCGACATAGCTATACAGCTCACAGACCAGAGATTCCTCAGAGTTGGACTGCTCTAGCTGCATTCCGATCTAATCTCATGAAAATCTGCAATTTTCCATCTGGGGATAAAACATGTAACTAACACAGAGCTGACTGAACTACACCATTATATTTTACAAGTGATTAGATAAAAGTCATACTGACTCACACCCAACCAGAAGAGATCTCCGTTTTGCTCAGAAGTGAAATGGCTAACAACCCTTTCAGACAGGTCAGGAAAAGCACTGGGGAATTCTCTGCAGCTGATGAAATTAGCTGTATAGCTGTATCCAAAAAAACCTATGACAACACTCAGCATGGCAAGGGGAAGAACGGGAAAAAAGCAAATCAAAACAGAGCATAGTTGGAGTACTTCACATTCTCCAAGGAAGAAGAAATGGAAGCTGTATTAGAAATATAAACTCTGAGGCTGAAAGCAAAGATCAAGATCAAAGTCAGTTAATCATACATCTACAAAATAGGAATAGTGGCATGAATACAAAAGCTAAGAAATGAAGTTAACACGGCATGCAAATTTCTGCTCTGTCCTGGACAGAGCAGAATAGTAAAATATTATTTATTCTTCCATGATCAATCAGCATGGGAAGTGCACTTAAGTAGCACTTAGTGACTATTTCACTTGGCTGACTAAAACTATAGGGAACACCAATTTGAAAATGTGGGGAAAGCAGTTGGTTGCAACCGAAGTTCAGTGGATTTAAGCACACAGCGTTGACTGGCCCAAACCACACACAGCTCTGGGATGGTTTTACAGGCTTTATTATGCTGTCTTGGTACTGGATGGCAACTTGAAGGCCCCCTTTGATGAAAGCTCTAGCTACTACATTCAAGGAAAACTTTTGTAAGTTGACACAATGGAGAAGGTGCAGTTTATCTTGTTCTTCCTGTTAACCATGTTCCAGGGAACTGGAGTGAAAGGAAAAGAAGTAATGAAATCCTATTCTCCCACCACTTAGAGCAGGTTGGGCTTAAAACTTTTCAAGAATAGAACAAGACACACAGGTAAAAATACAGAGCATGGGCATCATGCTAGGTTGGATGTTCAGAAAAAAGAGGGGCTCTCAAAGTATATCCATTCTGCTTATTAAGAGCAGCTTATGTTTTGAACTGTCAGCTTACAATAGCCTCTTAAGTCAAAAGCAGATACGCTCCTCAAATAAATCCAATGAAACAGCAGTTATTTCTGTTAGCTTACAGTAACCTTAATACCTAACAATTGTCATCAATACTGATGTCATTAAAATAGTCTATATATCAGCAGTTATTCACCAATGTTACAAAAAAAGACACCCAACAAACACAGTATTTTCTTTGTCTCCTCTTCAGACAATAGCTGTTAACTAACTTTGATTCTTAGATTTTATTGAATTCAAGGGTCTTTTCTTATGCACAAGAGAAGCCATAACAAATCAGTTCTCCATGGTTTCTGCTTAATTTTGGACATATTTAATTTTTAATTGAATCAGGTTTCTATAAACTATTAAATTAAAATAAACAGATTCTGTAAAATACAACTTAAAGGCTATAAGATATCTGGAAAAAAACCTGAAAAATCATGAACAGATATGTCAAAAAGATAATTTTAACACAAAATATTTTTATGAACAAGTTAAAAGGCATAATGGAATAATGTTGAGTTTAGAACAAATGGAGAAAAGGATGTAAGAATAATAGTAAACACAAACACAGGCCAATGCTATTGCATGATAAACAAGTGAGCTACTAGATTATTTTGACAGTTTAATTGTTTTAACTGGAGTGATTTGCTCACTTCAAGACTTTTCAGCACAGAAGGAGGACTGGTTACTGGTAGTGCAAGGGAAATTATAAGGATTCAGAGGATGAGGACACACTATATATAGCATGGGACAAGACAGCAAGGAAAAAACATCACAGAGAAGTTAGATTGCTCAGTACAGCTAGGAAAAAGTAATGTGGGAAGCAACTTGAATGTAGGAAAAAAAGGAATTCAACAGATTTTAAGAACTGATACTACTGAGAAAAATACAAATGCCATAGGAAATACCTGCATTATAATTCCTTTCTTGCCTCTCCTTTCACAGGATCCCCTGCCCTCAACATCTCAAAGAAAAACCCACACTTGTGAGGGATGACATAGTACAAAGAAATCATAACATCTTCCAAAACACTATCTAAAACCCATATCAGTTCAAAGATCATATGACTCTGACAAAGCATTAAGGTTTTACATTTAAGAATATTTGTTACTATCTCATACCTTAGAACTATTTTTAGTTCAAAGATGCATTAAGATGCAATAGCACATGTCTAGGCAGGTTCTTTTATAAACACTGATTCTACTTATTATTGCAACTAGGAGGTAAAAAGTTACAGAAAACAGTACTAAGCCACCTTCACTGAAACTAATCTCTGTAAGGTAATTGTATCCAGAAAAATCTTGTTTGTGTTCCCACACATTCCCTCTGAAGACTGGCACTAGAATTCCAGCCTTTACATTTGTCTTCCTCCAGATTTGCTGAATATCTTATTATTCTTCAGGGTATATAAAGACTAATTTGTTTACCAATTTCCAGGTTTACCTAATCTATCTACCAGCTTTTTCAGATTCTCCCAGAAAAAGTACTATGAAACTCTAAATAAAGCCAAAGTTGAATTCTACATGAGACTCTTCAGCAAACAATACATAGTTGTCTCTAGCTTATGCTTTATTTACCATGTTACCATTAAGTGTTTTTAAAATGCATGGCTTATTTCTACTGAGAAAAAAACCAAACCAAAACAAACCTCATACAGATCTGGAAAAGGCTGATCACAGAAGAACTTCTGTTATGTTGAAAACCTTTCTGTTTTCCTTGGAAGTCAGATAAGGTTTTTTTGTGTTCTGTCTTTGATTAGGGCAAACTATCGACTGGTAATTACCATATATCCCCAGACCATGAACTGAAAGTCACTATGCTTCTTGGGAATACAAATATATGAGATGATTCATTTTCACTTCCCTGAGAGATACCTTCAGATCAGTAGAGAGGGGATCACTGATTACCCTGTTCTTGGGTTATGAGCTGCATTTCAAGCACGTATTTTTAGTTGAATATGCAAACCAAGTTTTTGCTGTTCCCACATACTGTAATTTTTTCCTAAATACAGTCATACCACTGCACAGAATTTAAGGAGAAAGCTTCTTCAAGACACCTCAAAAAAACCCCCAACAAACTAACAACTTTATTTTTTCAAACCACATAGGGAAATCTAGTATGTGCCCTTTTGCTAAAAGCTGGACACTTTTCCTTCAGTTTATTTCTATTAGCCACACCATTCAGATTATATTTGCTTCATGAACATACTCTTAAAGCATAACAAAAACAAAATGCTTGAACATTTCTTTGAAGTTTTCCTGCCCGGTTCCTCTAAATTCAGAGGGTGGAGACATAACCACAGGACTATACAAAGACCAAAGGCATGCTGTGACAAAAAGGTATCCAGGGCCAGTGGACTGACCCAACAGAGTAAAGTTTCACAAAGAAGTTGTATTCAGAAACGTTCTGCATTACAGGGTGGATCTGAGGCAAGGGGTTCAAAGGAAAAAGGCAGATATTGTATGCACTCTAAAGTTGCCCTCCCAGAGTTTCTCAAATCTCTGATAATTTCATAAAATGAAAAATGCCAACATTGCCACATTAAGCATCACTGAATACAAATGCTTTATCAGCAATCTGCAGCCTAGTGTTGTTAATTTACATTTCAGAACAATGAAACTTTAACAAGTCAGTCACTCACTGGTTTGAAGTCTGACCATGGTAAGTCATGGTAGCAGCTTGTAATTAGGGCAGTACTGCTTATTGCTTTGAACTGCTTTCATCCCGCTGACAGCTCTTACCTTTTCAGAGTTTGTAAAAACATCAGACTTCAGCTCTCCATCCAGAAACTCATTAAAGTATTTCATCAGCTTCTGAGCCTCCACAGCCCGTTGCCGTGGCGTGTTTACCCCCTCCAGTTGGTCGCCAAGGTGACAGACCTTAGTTGCTACATAGCTGATGTGCTCATCTAGTTCTTGGAAATGTTGGAAGGCAACCTGGGAGAATATAGGCACGGACACAAAACTTGTAATTTCCATTAACTGTACTTAAGAAAATTCTAGATTTACTTCAACGAGCAGCACGGTGAATGAGGGCATCAGCTTTCCAGGTGCTGTATCTCAGAACCACTAATGAAGTACACACAACTGCTTAACATTTAGTGTCTTTCTTTAAATTGTGAAGACTCACTACTTTCAGAATAGCGAACACTCATTAATGGAACATGCAGATAAGCCCCCTTTGACAGGGGAAATTGTTTTCCATCAAACCCTCTTTATTTTTATCTCAAACAGTAGCACGCTGTACCGAGAAATGTTAATAGAGCATGTGATGCTTTTAAAATTTGCACAGCTTAGCACTGACTATACTATTTAGATTTTACCTGGTTGCTTTTCTGCAGCTCTTGTACTTTCTTGGCAAATTCCTTTGCTTCCTTCTGGCATTGCTGTTCTAGTTTCTCCACCTTTCTCTGAATCCTTTCATCCATTACCTGTAATTCTTGGATATGATTTACAAATTCTTCCAATAATCTGATTTAAAATAAAATACAGTAATTATTTAAAATAAAATACAGACTTTAGTTTAAAAGACATTGTCTTCTGCAGAGAGTTTAAAAAAACCTCAAAAACCCAATCTGCCTAAAAGGCTGGTATAATCATGCCTAACTTACAAATGTTGTTTTGTTTTAAACTTTACTACCCTGACCATGTGAAACTCCATGCCTACATAAAAGCTATGTGATCACGTAAATAGTAGGCCAGGGGAGAGGGGAATACCTAAATACCAATTGCTCGAGAATGTGGCTCTGGCACAGGTACAGAAGTCCGTATGTCCTCATCTTCCCTGAGTAAGTCTTATCAGGACAAAGAGAGATTAGGCCAATACATCCCTTCAATGTAAGGGCTACAACAGGAAAGCATTTTCTAACTGTACATGTCACTGTAAGCTTGTAAATCAGCATCCTATTAATAGGCAATTAATAAATCATATTGTCTCATAATGTTGTTTAGGTTACAACCACCTGTTGTTGAAGTCAGTGTCTTCCTGACTTCACTTCTTCTCTTCCTATAACATAAACCATTTTAAGGTTTTTCTGCCCTTTCCCAGCACTTTAGATTTTTCTTTCAGACTCACATTTTACTCTTCCCAAACACAGTACATCGCAATGCATTCTTAACTTCCTCTATTCTTTTTCATTCCATTCTCAGTGTTTCTCATTTTCTCATTCCTGCTTTTGTCCATTCTGTCCCATTCCAGTCATCTTTTCAGTTTATACTTTTCTAAACATCCCAGTCACGGATGCTCAGGGAATGAATTACTCCCAGATCCTCCACAACCATAAACCTCATCCTAGTAACTGAAAACATATGAAAGATTTGAGAACTCTCCACGTTTAATGTCAAAGCAGAAAAGGAGAGAAAGCGGGAAACCCTTCCAGGGACCTATTTCTAGACTACTCAGGAACCTGCATTTTCACATATACAGTTCAGAAGCTACGCTGGGAACGTGAAGCCCTTCCAACCTGCAGTGCTGCTGAACAGCAGAATGAGCACGCTGCTCCTCTCCTGGCTCCCCATGCACAGACTACTACAGATTCTCAGCAACCAGAAGGGAAAAGCAGAACGTATTGTTCTACCCTCACGCAACTCCTTCCCAGTAACTACAGTACCTCTCTTGGCCGACATCTAGAGCTTTCTCTGAGCAACACCTAAGTGATACTAATGTGATTCTCTTTAGTTGCAAGGAGGATCACCGCATTTTCAGTTCTAACTTCTGCTTTTACTGATTGGCTTTTACCCTGCCGCTTGAAGCATGTGATCTGCCTTTCTGCCCACTGTATTGGTCTAAAAACCTATTTCAAGTTATATCTTTTACAACAGTAAGTGCCTTAAAGGCACAACTTATTAAAAAAAACTGGATTGGGGCAGATGTTTTTAACATCTTTCCTCCACTTCCTGCTTGCCAGAAACCCAAGAGCAAGCACGTTGCATTAGATACCGCAGAAAACCACAAGGAACAGAAGTATTTTTAAATTAAATGATAGTAAGTGACACAAAGCATACTTTCAAACAAAAGAAGTGCAGATAGTTTCTATTCATCTCAACAAGCTGATTCAGTTCAGTTTAGCGTTTGGTTTTTTTAAACAGGTATTGTGCCAATCAGCACTTATTCAGCAACAGTACTCAATATAGTGAGAGAAGAAAGAATGCTCCAGTAGAAGAGGTAGCTGCTGGGCAAGTTTCTCAGAATAAAGACTCTAACATTCTTCCTACCAAACAAAAGCAATCATCTTTTAAAAACAGAAAAGAAAAAACATACACCAAAAGGTCTGTTTCTTTTTGGCTCCCTGCCCAATACTAGAAGATCCCACAAGAAAAATATTTAGTTGTCTCCCACTTGTCCTGAAAAATATGAAAGTGCATCACAGAAGTTAAAACCAGCAGAAATACAGAAGATAGATTAAACTGAGTTGGTACTGGTACAAATCATTAACTATCCTAAAGTATATACTAGGCACAACTGTAGACATAAGGCAGAGGAAGCAGTGCCGTGTATTTCCATGCTTCTTCCTGCTTAAATCACAGGCATAGGATACAGATAGGCCCCACACTGAATGTCAAGGGTTCAGCATCTTGCTGGAACTCCAATAATATCACTTCTCTTCTTGCATGCCTCCGAAGAGCCAGGCTGCTCCAGAAGGAATGTCCTTTGACCCTGCTAATGAAGCGTTTCATATTTGCTTTTGAGTAACAGCTTGTCTATGAAGTTAGCAATTCCTAAACTTCTTAGAGTTCTAGCTCAGGTTACTACAAACTATCTCAAGCTGGAGTAAGATCATGTGGATGAGAAGTCACTAAGGAACAGCTATTACACTTGCTCATCTCCCAAGCTATAATTGTGTAAAAAATGAAAACATTTAAGATAATTATGTCTCTAGAAAAACTACTAATACTGGACAAAAGCTAAAACTTAGCACTATCTGAGTCACTCTTTTCAAAACAAAAGATCCAGAGGTTTGGAGTAGAGAAGCTCAGATGTTGAACACTGCCGTACAAAACCGTGCATCCAAGCTGCCAACAAACCACGCAATGCCAGCCCAATAGCCAGAGAGCTGCCTCCTTAGGGTGAGGTTTCCCAACAAAGCCAAGCCAGCTCACCACAAACAAGGGGAGGTCCTGCACCCCATCCTCCTTTCCCTAGCCTAGCTTTGCTCTCCCTTGCACACCCATGTTCCTTCTCACCACCAGTTCACAGACACACACCACCTCTTCCCTTTTCACCTGCTCCCAGGCTTTTCCAGTACCCCAAAATAGCTAACCCAACAAGGTAAAAAGTTCTTTCCCTTTTTTTTTTTTTTTTCCTCTCGTGTCAGGTTAGTTTTCTGGCATTTCAGTAAATTAGATTAGCTTATGATGAGATCACGTGCCTACAGCTAGCTCAAGATGAGCCATCACAGTGGGCAGCTAAGAGCAAGGGAGAGAGGCACAAGCCCATCTCCATTCAGCAGCAGCAAGCTGTTCATTTGATTCAGACTATACCACACAAATTCATTTTAAAACAATATAAGCCAACATTGCCCTGTTCCCGCTTTTCTTCCCACCGCACCCGTTTGTGCCTTTTGTTTGCACCAGGACTATGAACTACTGGGTCTTACAACAAGCCAGCTCTGGGAGCTAAACTAGCAAGAAACTCATTAAATTGACTTAACTATCATAGCAGTGAAGCCTCATATTATGCTTTAATCCAGCAAACCTAGTGCTTTGGAACATTCATGTCTGACAAGAACAAACAACATCAATTCTCCTTCATTCAAAAGGTCTAAATCAGAAAGTGACTTTCCCTAGTCTTGTTACTGAATAATTGGTTCAGAATAATTGGCTCATGGTCACAAATTCTAGCAATTCTCCCAAATGAAAACCTCCTTGGACAAACACCAACACTACATACAGGCTTTTTTGTTATATGTGTAATAAAACAGTGCAATTAGAGATACATTCACTTTGACCATTATGCAATTTTATTTTACCTTTTTGGATCAAAAGCTTCTCCACCTCTGGAACCTCCTCCAGGTGTTCTCCATGCCAGGCGTTCAATGTATTCATCTGCCACAAAAGGCTCCTAGCCACAGAATAAAAACTCCTTACGATGTGCCACAGCAGGTTGTTCCTTAAGCAGCTGCTTACACATTTTAAAAGCGTTTAGAAGCTTTACTACCATCAAAAGCAAGTACAGTGCTAACAATTACCCCATCACCTCTTATGTTTATATATTTAATATAAAGAACACCGTTCTTAATATGGTGGGTTTGAACATCTAGTCTATAGATTGCCAGACTACTAGCAAAGAATTTGCTGCAGTTCTGTGACGAGTTGGCTCTAAACTACCTGTCCTTATTTCCAGGTGAGTTTATGGCTCATCAGTGCAAAGTGTCTGAACCATGCAGCAGCCACACTGATTTCAGGTATTACATCATGACACCCAGCCATCAGCTGTGCAGCAAATCAAGTGGGAGAACTGATCTGTCTAAAAAATTATGTGGCAAAGTAAGTTTTCTTTGCTGTCACTCAACTCTTTGATGCAGTTCACAACATGGCATCACAAGCAGAACTGACCAAGGCACTGCCCTGTGGCAAAAACAGTGAGCGACTGCCACTGGACACTGTGCAACATCAAACTGCAGGTGCAGAAACAAAGTAGATAAAAAGGAAAAAACAAAACAAAACAAACAAAGCAAGCATAAAAACAGGTAATGGACTTGACTTTCCCAAGGAGGAAAACCAGGGCATCAGTGAAGCTAAAAACACAAGGTTACTCAAGTTTCTTCCACAGTATTTGCTGGATCTTCCACAAAAATACCACACAATGATGAACAGTTAAGATTATTTTTCCACCCAGCAGTCTTCTGAAGGCAGAGAGCTCATTATAAAACCAAAAGCTCCTCTTTTAGTTAGCCTAATACTTAAACCAGCTCAAACATTTCTTCACATGGTTAACATTAAATACCCAAAACATAGCTCAACACCCATATTTTAAAACACTAGAATTTATCACTTCAGGTTCACTGGTAATCTAGTAGCATTGTTTAAGCTGCCAACATCAGCACATCTAAGATCAGTAAGCAAATTATTCTCACAACCACCAGGACTTCATGGAAAGTGTTTAAATTACATGCAGCAATGGTTCTAAAACACAACCCAGCACAGAACCAGAAGTGGCTCTGGTTAGTAGTGGTACTTGCCACAACTCATTTCTGATAATGAAACATGTGAACATGCCACCATTGCTTTAGAGAAAGCTTGGTTTAAAAAAAAGAAAAATAATAAAAATAAAACAGATCCTCACAACTACCAAATTGGTTCTTGTATCAATAGGTCTAAAACCTTGTCTGAAGTAATAGGGAGGGGAAAAAACAGCATTATAGTATAACTAAAACCAAGGGTTAGAAAGCAAATATTGTCCGTTCAAGGTTTGTCATTCCTCAAAAACACATTATGCTCTATCCAGTCAGGCCCAGCTATTAAACAGAAATACACAATTTTTTAAAATATATGTCAACATGCTGAATCATGCTAGACAAAACAAAAGTTTCACCCTTTGAACAGATGATCCCATAACTCCTCACTCAAAGACTGAGGGGATTTGTGTTTTGCTCAACCTCCTTGCTTAAGCTTCAAAATAACTAGATGATACCACATATAAACCACCTCCCTACAGGTCACTCATCTCTAACCCAGTTCTTCCTGATACACCATGTTTATTTTCCTTTCTGTGAATCCTCTTAATCAAAAGTTATAATGCAGCGTTTTCATACCAAGTGTAAATTCTCTCCTTATGTCATCTTTACATCTAAATTTTTGGGAACATTTTTGCAGTTTTAATTATAGGTGAAATAAGCCATTCAACATAGCAACATTCTCTTCAGGGGAGTCGTTCAACTTCCTAATTACCTTATGGCTCTTCACAACACTTCCCCTTTATATGAAAATCACAACCACAATCTTTCCACTGAAGATTCCATAATTCAGCTGGAGTACCACTCTAGTTACAAGGATATCAACACCAAGCACGGGGCTATGGAAGAACCCCATATAAAGGGTGCACTGTTTACTGATGCTCTCTGTGTGTGTAGAACATTTTCTAAATTTGTCTTTTTCTTTAGATGTTCACACTAAAAGATAATTCACATACACACACGTAGTGACCTTGATTTTTTTTTCCCAAAACATTTACAGAGTTTTTCTACAAGCCTATCAAAGCCTCCTCTCCTAAGGAAATCTGAACTCTCAAAAATAAAGTTATAGTGCCAGTCCTGCTCTAGCCATTCGCCTCTATACTTGTCTAAAGCTCCCTCGAGCGCATGTGTACGCAGAGTACCTGCAGCTCCCTTCTCTGCACCCCAAAAATCTAGCTGGGCACAAGGCAACAAGCACTGTGGCTGACCCCAAACTCGGTGCCACCTGATCAGCCATGAGACCAGACTGAGCAGGCAGCAGCTCTGTCCCCTCCGCTGCCCTTCCCACAGCATGGGCACTCACGTGTGTCCCCTCTTCCGCAGTGCTCACCCCGTCTCCCAGTCTGCCTCTCCCTTTCTGCAACATCTGCTGTTCTGCAAAAATTGTAAGCTTTTGTTTTAACAACCTGACACGTCAACAAAGACTGTTAATTAGTTTTGTTAGACCTAAATAATGGCAGAATCACTGCTACGGGCAGGTGCCGTAATATTTTTAAAGAGGCATAACCTGCAAAATACCTGTTTTTCAAGAACACTTACACAGGAGACCCGCACTTTTTAAAAAATCATATAAACCCTGTTCTGTATTATTTAAGAAACAGTAACTGCAGGGGATATTATTACGCACAAAATACTGACCAACAGAAAAATAAAATGAGCTTTTTCTTCCAAATTTTCACAAAGGGTGTGCTAAAAATAATATACTTGATTTATAAAGAATAAATGAAGTTCAACAGTGTCTTTTTAAGACATGGTTCCACTGCAAATCCAAAACTTTAGTTCTGTTTCTGTATTGGATCTTCCACATACATTTGCTCTTTTTAATGCCATCTTGATAATAGGGTTACCTGTAGCTGACAGTCTAACTCCTATTTGAAGTCTCCTACCCAGTGCTGCAGAAATTGCTGAAAACCAGCTATTACAAATGTCATTTGCAAGTCCTTTGCCTGTTATCAGATGAGCCTCAACAGTCAATTTCTTCACAGCTTTGAACTTCCCTCTAGCTCTAGACGAATTAACGTGATCCTATCCATTCAGCTAATACTACTGATTTAATAACAGATATGCCCGAAGTGGATGATAACCTGGTTTGATCTGTTCTGTACAAATGAAACTAAGCTGGACCTATCCACATTAAAAGCCAGTTTAGAAGTAATCATTGTTAAATTATGTTTTCAGTTATATGAGGGAGAACTGAGTCCATGTTGTGCCCATTTTCAGCACAGATCCTTCTACACAATGTCACATATCTATACTGAAAATGACTTTCAAGTACACGTTCATGAAAACATGGCAATCAAATACCACCCTGAGTGTGCAGCTAAGGGTTACTCCCATAGCACGCTTTCATGTTCTAACCTATATGGCAGTGACTTCAAACTAACGTAGCAGGCAACATTAATTTAGTGAACGTCAACAAAACCTCTCTTGCCTTTGGAGTGAAAGGGAAGTGAAAGCAGGAGAGAAAGAAACACTGGCTTCCATATTGAAAAACATAATTTCAAGTCCTATCTCTAGGCAAAGGTCTCACCTACTTTGTAAGTGCATCTTTCTTGCTATTGCAAACTGGAACAAATCGTCACACGACCCAAAGCAGTTTTTTATCCACATCTTAAGTTATCTCACGTTCAGCATCCCACAAAGAAGAGAACCACAGTTATCACATTGAGAAATCAACAGATTCCTAGGACGGTTAGAGAGGTGCAGAGAGGGTATAAAACCTGAGGGTACAGAGCTACTCACAACATGGTATATTAGTCTTGCCATTTTTTTAAACCACACAAGCCAGATGATGTGAGTCACAACACTCATGTGTCATAGGAGTGATTCATAAATACAAGTGCACACAATGCATTCATATAAGCCACAGATAGAGGATCTTCCAGAGAAACGGGAAGACCTTTCCTGCAGGCCGGGCAAAGTGTGTCCCAGTGTTAACACACCAGATGAACAACCCGCTCTTGAGCAACTCCGAGAGCAAATACAAGATACCAGGTAACAATGCACTAGCAAGTGGGGACAAACTCTCTTTGATCACAGGTCACACATCATGACAGCCCGCGGTCCAGACCAAGAGAGAAGAATCTGTCAGACTCCGTCTATATTCCTGCCCTGCTCCGGCCTTGGGCAAGCTATTCGGTTTCTCGTGCCTCAGTTCCACCGTGGCTGAAGGGAGGGCAAAGTTATTTCTTTATTTCAGACACCCAGAAGCCGCGCTAAATCCCCCCCGTGCTGGGGTTGGTGCTTTCGGGAGAAGCAGCGCGGCGGCCGGGCCTGGCGTGGCCTCTGGCCCTGCTGAAGGCAGCACCCGCCTGCTGCACAGCCTGGGAGCCCCAGGGCGAGGGGAGGCGAGGGACTGCACCCCCCCGAGGCAGCACCCACAACCCGGGGGGGGCCTCCTCAGCCCCCCACCCCGACGCCCCGTTTCCGCAGGCTCCGGCATTGCGCCGCTCGCCCACCGCACACGTCCTCGCCCCGGGCGGGAGGGCCCGTTTCCCTCCCCGCGGCCTCGCCACCCGGAGCAGGAGCTCGCCCGGCGGCGGCGGGAGGGGGGCGCCGCATCCCCTCAGAGAACCGTCCGGCCTCGCCGCCGCCTCCCGCCGCCGGGGCCCAGCGCGGCCCCCTCCGCCCGGGAACACCCGCAGGCAGCCCCGGCGCTGCCCGCACCCACCTCGAAGAGCTCGGCCGTGGTAGCCATGGCCTCAGGGAGGGCGGCGGGAGTGCTCAGCGGCCCGCCGCCCCGCCGCTGCCGCCCATTGTGTCCCGCCGCCCCGGCAGCAGCAGCAGCAGCAGCCGCCGCGGCGCCGCCTCCGCCCGCCGGAAATGGGGCTGCGCCGGGCGGCCGCCGCCGCCGGGGAGGGGCCGGGAGCTGGGCGCGGCGGCCGCCCCTCAGCGCCGCCGCCATGGCCCTGCGGGCTCTGTGGCTCCTCAGGCACGACCCCGGGGCCGGTGGCGCCGTCGTCCTCTTCTCCAGGTAACGGCGGCGGCGTGTGCAGGCCGGGGACGGCGGGGATGGGCCCGGCCCGGCCGCCTGCGCCAGGCCGGGCCCGAGGGCCCTCAGGGGGCCGGGGGGCCGCTGCTCCCCGGGCTGCGCGTCCGGGCGGCGGCCCCGGTGAGGGCGGACGGAGCGGGAGGGAAAGGCGGCCGCGGCGCCTCGGAGGCGCCGGTGTTTGCAGAGCAGCCGCGGCTGCCTCGGGCCCCGGAGCAGATGCAAACATACCGGAATGGGCCGATGCCGGGTAAATAAATCCCTTCGCTCGTCAGAGCGCCGCTGGCCGCTTTACAGTTGTGAACCCGATTTTAGAAATTTTTGGGTTCAGATAACGTGCTTTCAGCTAAATGTATTTTTTTGCAACTTCTGCACTTTGCACATGACTTTCCCTTCTCTGTTCCTCTTTCTGTTTGTTACTGTGAAGATTTTACCCATCTCTTCTCTGTCCTAACATGGAAGAGAACAAGGTGGCGATTATGAAAGTGTCAGATGAACAAAATGGGCAAAGTAGAAAACATATATTTTGCTTATGTTTTGCTTATATTCTTTTCTGTAACTATACAAAAAGAACATTTTTTCTGGCAGAAATTTAACTTCCCATGTGATTTTAATATTTGCATACAAAGACAGGTTTCTTCTAAGTTAGTGAGCCAAAGGAGGACTCTTTATTCAGAACTTTTACAGAGTTTTTAGTAAGACTTCGGGTAGGTGAGCTGCTTTTGTTGATCTGGCAAACTGTTGGCCATTTCTTCATATTCTCTGTGATCTCAGATGACTCAATTCTGAAGAATGAGAGGAAAAACAACTGGGTGATAGAGAAAGGAAAAATACTGAGACCTGGATAATAGATGGGCCCTACAGTTCTAATCTGAATTCAGTAAAACTGAAGAGAGAACCTAGAAGGAGGCAAAAAAAAAAAAAAAAGAGCAAGTAGACTATCTTCCATCTTCAGGTGCAGACAGATCTCTACATTGGACATTCCTCTGATTGTTTTAGGATTAGTATTATAGTCCTTGTATTACCTACAAGACTGGAGATGAGGCCTCTCCTCTACAAACACAGAGAAAGAAAAAGCCTTGTCCCAAAAAATCTGAGAGTGTAATCACCATGGAGGAAAGGGGGGGGGGGGGGGGGGGGGGCTAGTGACAGGGATATGTGAAGTAACTTGTCACACAGTAAGTGGCAGAGACAAGGAATAGCGCTCCTTTGAAAAGGGCAAACTATACTTGATACTTCAAGTGATTTCCACACTTAGATCTTTCAAGTTCCCAGAGGAAATAATAGGGCTGTGGAAACCCCAAGTTTATCCTCCTAACTGACCTTAAATTCAACAAAGCACACAGACAATATAAAGAATGCGGGATCACATGGAAACTGTTGGTTTCGGGACTTACGCACTCAGCTGGAGATACGTGAGCCCTGATCTTTAACCTCAGAGAAGACATCTGGGACATCAAAGCATTCCAGTTTTTTTGAGCTGATCATAACTTAATTCAGGCAACAAGTATGGTCTCTCTCTTGAATTACCAAAGCTCATTCATCCCTGGAAACTTTCATCTTTTTAAGTTTTCATGACTTTCTAGAAGGGAATACTGAAAAACTGAGATCTGAAAGGCTAAGTAATCATCTAATGACTCAGCTAAAGCTCGGAAGTTTTAGTGGGAGGAGGAGAAGATTGTTGTGGCGTGGGGACAGCTTCAGCAAATGGAGCTGGCAGATTGGGATATAAGTAAGACAAAACTTGACTGAAATAACTCCTCTTCCTTTGTAAAACGTCGACCAAAAATAGGAGATGCATATCAAGGTTACATGTAGCCTTTTATCAACAGCCTTGCTGTGGAAGTCTTCATCAATTTTCAAGCAGCAAAACCACTCTGTTCCTTGCTCTTCAAAAGCTAGGAAAGTGGTTTACTGTGGTCTGTATCCTGTTTACGGATCTTGTAGCTCTGGTTTCTCTCTGCCTGTGCTTCCTTTTTCCTTACTGAAAAAAAAAAAAAAAAAAAAAGAAGCTGTAGATGACAGATTAAGAATGAAACAAAAAAAGCACGGTCACTGAAGATAAGCCCGAGGAAGCATAGCTGCCTGCAGCAAGGGACTCTGCTGCTCAGTTAAGAAAAGATGGTGTAGGTGGGACTTAGAGGCAGCAGGGTAAGAACCATGCAAGTGTTAAGGAGCAGAAGGGGAGTGCTACATACGGAGGTCAGAGATGAAACAAAAGTACTGCATTGCTGGGATTACAAGTTCCATGACAATTTAAGAAACAGACTCTCAATGTGTATTTAAAAAGATGGTATAAAAGGGAATAAATTAGGGCATTTATCTATCTGCCTTTTTTCTCCCATGTTTGTGCTTAAGTGTATCTCTGAGCGCAAACAAACATGCAGCCTGAGAACAGATCTGCTACAAGGTGATTGATTTAGTGATTTAACTAGTTACCTGGTGAGTAACCTGTGATACGTACTTTGAGGGTCTGTGGATAACTACTAAGAGTCCATGAAAGAGAATGTAGAAAAGCTAGCCTGTTACCAAACTTAATGTAAGAGAGACGCAGGGGAGTCTGTAGTTCCAAAAAAAAGGATTAAAAACAATGCATTAGTGGAAGTAATATTTTTTCTTTTCTTGGCTATTTATTAAAAGACAACTCTTCAGTTCCTCTTGATAAATTTAGGTTAGCTTGAAAAGAAATTCACCCCTCTCTCCTTTAAAAAATAATACTGCTTCACAAGAAAGAATCCCAAACATAGCATTAAACAGCTAGTGTGATTTTTCTCAAATATTTTCTCTAGGAGATTTGAAATTAAATATAGAAATTGATGCATCATTGCAATTTTAAAATATACAAACCTTTGCATCTCTGTGACATTATGATTACATCTTAAAGACTGGGAAAAAAAAAAAAGGAAATTATGAAGTCACATATATTGCACTTGCAGTGTGGAATCCATTTTGCTGCTTGCGAAATTTTTGCGGCTCTTGCTGGAAAAAAATGGAGTTAGGCACAGTGAAATCTTTTTGTATTTATAATGTGAAGATTTTTAGTTAATCTTGTTAATCAGTTAAAGCAACTGCTGCAGATCAGTTGGGTAAGCTCAGAACAGCAAAGAATAACCTGTATATAAGTAACTTCCATTATACCGTCTCGTAAATACAGCATTTAGAGTAGCAAAGCTGTAGCAGTACCAATATGATATCTAGGCATAAAGCTGTTGTGGCTGAATTTGATTACGTGGGACATCCATTTTTTCAAATGTCTGAAAACTTGTCTTCAGTGTGATCTCTCATCACTTAGAAATATTTTGCTGTGCACTGGTGTGAGTCATGCTTGGGTTCATTAGCGTCATTTCAACATCCTCTACCTTTGTGCAACAGGAAGGGTAGACAGATTCATGTTTTATTAAAAAAATGAGTGGATGTATTCGCTCAAAGTTTCCAGTAAAAATCCACCTGTTAGAATGAGTCCTAACTACTAATGAAATAGTTTTATTTTTCAGATTCTGATCCCGTCACTGTTTCTGTGAGGATGCTGCTGGCTTCCACTTACACAAGGTTACTTTTAGAACCAGGGTGGCCTTTGGGAGTTATTTGAACACCTAAGAGAAACCCATCCTTGATTATTTCAACATTCCAAAGATTTTGATAATGCTTTTGCATTCTCTGGCAGCCAGAGAAGGGGTTGTGTGGTTCTGCTGCTAGGAACTCTGTTGCTGTGGTATTTTGGGTGGGAAGAGATGAGTAGCACTAACACACGCTTTTATTTCCGTGTCACAGACGTTACCCCACCGTTGAAATACGCGCTGAGAGCTTCAACGGGTCAACGCATGTGCCTGTACCATCCGACAGTGCTTTTCTTAAAGCCCTTCTGTTTGAAATGAGACTCATCGATGACCATATTTTTGTGGAGCATCGAGATACTTGTACTCAAATCAATCATTCGTCGGTGTATTCAGTTCGCACCGAAGGCGGGGATCTCTGGCCTGTGCTTGCTTTTCAGAAGAGTGGTCTGATATATGCGTGTCTTCCGCTAGTTGAGGAGACCTTGGAGCCACGGCCACCCCTCCTTACCGTTAGCGGGCTCTCGCAAGGACTGGCTCTGCTGTTAGGCATTGCAGACTACATCTCTCCAAGTCAGAAAAATGAAGCTGATATGAGCACGAAACTAGGCCAGCTTCGACATTTGCTTATACAGGCTTGTCCGCTTGGCACCCCCTTAAACACGAACATACGCAGCTTAAACAGCTCCTTTGATGACATCCAGGAAATGCCTACGGATGAGAATCAACCAGCCTGGAGATCCAACACGTATAAAGGCAAACCTCAGGTTAATGTCTGCATCACTGAAAAAGTCAAGTGTATGCAGTATGACAAAAGAGATGTTGTGGACACATGGCAGGTTTACGGAGCTGTGAATTGCAAGGTGAGAGCATTTTATGTGTGAGTCGGACCGCATTATTTTTCATATATGCTGGGAAAGTAAATACTCATACCATTCTACTTTGGTATGTGATCAGTGAATTTCTAACACTGTAATATTTCAAAGTGTAACAAACCATCATATATTAGTCAAACCGTTACTTTTGTAATAGCTTTTTTATTTTGATCTTTACTGTTTTTCTCCTACATGCTTCATGTATTTTTTCGGTAACTATTTATGGGGACTTAAATTTCCAGCAGTAGCTAGACTGCATGTATTTTCCCAAATTCTTCGTATTTTAAATGAAATAGAGAGGAATAATTTCATACAGTCTTTGCACATAGAGACTAAGAAATAGTGGTGCCAAGACCAATTTTCTTTTCCTCTATCTAATAAGCAATGTGTTAAATAATGATTAGCAACAGAATTTCTGAATGAGTCTTCTACAGGTGTCTTTACATGAGCATTTTTAATTAATTTTCCTACCAAATTAAAGTTTAGTCTTCTATCCTGCTTTATTCTATTACAAAAACATTTTGAATCCACAAAATTGGTTTGGCTGTTGTAAGACCAGTTGGTACAGAATCAGGTGAAAGAAACGAGTTGTATAATTATTTTGAATGTTTTCATATGTGCCAGTGGTTTTCATAGTTTAATATTAAAAATTGGGGAATATTGACTAAAGAGATCCATAATAATTATGAAACACATTAAAATTTATGTTTTCTGTAATTGATGTATAATTGATGTATTTAACACTCTTTGCTTAGGAAGCACACTGTATTATGACTCTACAGTGTATTTGTAACTGCCAATGTTTTAAGAGGAGAAAGACCTTCTAATAAAGTGGATCATGGTAATTTAATTATTTGCAAGAGGTGGGATACTCATCTCCAAAGGAAGCCAACCCAAGTACAACACTTCCAAAGACTGGGTTATTTCCCACTAGCCATGCTGGTAGGGATTATGTGGGTGAACAGCTTCCTGTTCTCTGAGGGCCAAGTTTTTAGGTCATCTTGCAGAGTGGATGGCCTTACATAAGTAGAAAACCCTGGTATAATTGTGCACTGCTGAGCTGCCACACGGAGGGATGAGACAATGGATGTGCTGCACGTGGTTGTGTGAGAAAGCTGACGTGGGACCACAGTGGCTATTAATAGCATGCTTGAATCCATTAAGCAGATGTTGTAAAAGTATCTGAATTAATTAGACTATCACCAAGTGTGTTTATGCGACATTCATAATGATGTAGCTGTACAGTAAGTCCTTGGTTTGCTTATCTTCTGTTTTCTTGCTAAAGAGTACTTGTCAATTAAGAGACACTTAGCTAAGACTGCATCAGTAGCCCTACTGTGGGAAAGGTATAGAAATAGGAAAGGGACTTTGTTTTGCAAGTATTTGTCAGTGCTAATGTTTGAAGCCAGCTGAAGATTTTTAGTATGATTCTTTTTAATGCTTGTATTGGATTTTTGAACATCTGCTTCTGATTTGAGGGTGATACTTTAGAATCGCTTCTTCATTTTTTTCAAGTGTGACATAGAGGGATCTGCACCAAACGTAACCCTCAGTTTGAATCTCCCGACTAACGGCCCTCCGCTCCAAGATATCGTGGTCCATCATTGTGTGACTTCTGTTGACCCTGCCATGCTGATGTCCAGTAGTGCCGAGCCACTGGATGATTCTGTGTATAATGGACCTTACAAATTTCCTTTTGTTCCTCCTTCAGATTCATTCAACTTGTGTTACTACACCTCCCAGGTAATAACATTCCTGACCCTTGTTATTTTACAGTCTTCAAATGGGAAATAAAATACCTGTGTTGTTGAATGTGTCTGAATGAGTTTCAGTCTGATACAGGTGGTTAAAATGCTTCTTATATAATAAACTGCTTGGAGGGCACTTCAGGACTTGAGTCATTTGAGTCACGTTTAGGAGGTGCCAGTACTTTGACCGCTTGGCATGGCTGCTCTTCCTTTAAATGAAATGCCTGAATTAGGCAAAATTAATCCAGGCTGAGAGGTCAAGTGCATATACCACAAATCTGTGTATTGCAAGTGGCCTGAAGAGTTTGGCACAGTCATCAATTAATATGTGCTTGTTATTTTTTAAAGCACTTTAGCAATGAAAGCAGTATATAACTGATCTTATGATGATGGTGTTAACTTATCTTGAGAATGAATATAGTTTTTTCCAGGTTCCTGTCCCACCAATTTTGGGATGTTATCAACTCACTGAAGAGGGATCACAGTTAAAAATAACAGTTAATTTAAAGCTTCATGAGAGCATAAAGAATTCTTTTGAGTACTGTGAAGCTCGTATACCTTTTTTCAACAGGTAAGAATAAAGAAATCATAAAGAAATTTCTTCCGTTACTCTGTGATCTTCCTGAAATGAACCCGTCAGGGCATCAATATTAATAGATTATGCTCCATCAAAGTACTACCAGTGGACACTAATCTTGGAGATGTCAGGAAGCCCCCTTGGAATTCTCATAATTTCCAGAATACAGAATTGTACCAGAATATTTGATAATGTTCTGAATACTTCTGTTGCACATCCTGTTTCCTTGTGGTACTTTTTCACATGCAACACTGCCACAATCCTCCAGGTGGATTAAGTCTCAAGATCACTTCCAATTCAGGGTTACTCTTAAGACTACTAATCCTAGCTACAGATCAGCTTATCAAAAATATAGTTATTTAAAATTAAAGCGATAGTTTTCATTTAAGCCCCCCTGACAACTGCTATGACTATGCTGTCACATAATTATCATGAAAATTTAAGGACGAAATGATAAAACGTTGCTGATGCTGATGATAGTGTTAGTAAAACACTATCAGTGAACTAAAGACAGTAAAATATCAACAGGTCTTTCATGATTACTGGGTTGAGACCACGGTGATCTCCTCCAGCTCTGTGATTTCTTTTCATAAATTAGCGATGTGCGCAGATAGGTGTGATTTGTCTGTATGCACATAAATAATGTCTTTAAGCATTTTGTTGCTTTCTTTAACAAAACGGGTGTTAACAAGTAATCATACTGATTCCGATGGTTTTATTCCTCCTCTGTCATACTGTAGGGGCCCAATCACTCGATTAGAGTACAAAGCTAGTTATGGCCAAGTGGATTTGTTGCGAGAGAGGAGCCTACTGGTTTGGGTCATCGGTAAGCAGAATACCCCTCTGCACTCTTACTTCCCCTCCCCAGCTGTTTTGTATAGTGTAGGCAGAGCTGTATAATTTCTTACAGATGCTGTTTCTGGCTTTAGGACAGAAGTTCCCTAAATCTTTGGAAGTTTCTCTGACTGGAAGTGTGTCTTTTGGCCCTGAAGGCAAAGAGCACCCAACTGATTATGTTTGCACTGGGAACACTGCATATGTGAAAGTAAGTCACGGGCTGTGTGAAAAGAGACTTTAGTAGTCACTTTTTTATTATCTTAAATTGCTTATGAAGATGTGTTGATTTTAAATCAGACATAATTATCAGCTTCTTTGTTCTCAGCATGGAGTTTTCTGTTTTCTTGCTTACAGAATTTGACATCCTGTCATTTTGGAGTACACTTGCACACCAAGAGCATGCAACATAGATTGCCAGTATTTGTGCAGCAAGCATGACAGTATGCATCTGATCATGTTTCTCCTCTCTTTCTATAGCTGCATTTTAGGATCCCAGAGTTTGCACTTACTGGATGTTATGTAGACCAGCATTCTATTCAGATCTTTGTACCAGGAAAACCCAAAATTACTGCATGTGAGTTGCTAAAAATGTCATTTATTTAACTGAAACTGTGTACTGAAGTTATCAATTGGATGTCAGTGACTAAAATCATGTAGCTAAAGTTGAACAAAGGTTTTTCCTGGTTTGCTTGGGACATTCCAGCAATTTTGTTCTCTGCTTTGTTTGGGTTTTTGTTTGTGATGCTTAAAGCATCCCTGGAGTAGGGACTGGCATCTCCCTTTCAGATGAAAGCTCATTACTCAGTTACAAAGTTGGGTTCTCTCTTGGGCTCTCTCCCCTTTGCCCTGCATAATGGCAGAACTTTAACTGGAGGGGCAGAGGATGCCTCTCTGGAGTCTGGTCCTTTGTTTAGGACACTTTTGTCAGAGACATGATATGTGGATTGGCAGTACCCAAGTACAGAAGTCAGCTCCTTGTGTGCAAGGTGAGGCTGTCGCTGTCGGTGTCATCACACCAACATGTGGCTCTACATTAAATCTGTGGAGCAGAAACCAAATCTGCTTATTCTTGAGTTAACACATGACTACTTCCAAGTCTGCACCAAAAATACACTAATTGGGGGCACAGTAGGCACTCATTAAATCTGAGCAGTACTGTCTAATGGGAGCATTTTTATTTGTCGCTGTCTATCTGCTGCAACTTCTGTCAGTCATGTTAGCAGAAGTCTGGAAATGCCTTTTGAAAACTGTGATCTACGCTGTTAATTTTGTGACAGGTCACATTCAGTCCTAAATTGTAACACAAAAAGCGCAACATTTTCATACTGTATATTTTATATCGAGTATGCAATTTATATTCATTGAACAAAACCCAAGCCATTCACCTGCTTTTGACTTCACCTCTGTTTGAATTTTAAGCATTAGTAAGGTAATTGAAGCTGAGACTTTAAATGTCTCATTATCAGAAATGATTTTCAAATAATAATAAGAGTCTTACGGTTTAAAGAGGCCATTATACCTTTTCTGTAAACTAGTAAGGATGGATTAGTAGTCTCTTAACTTGGATGAAGGAATGTCTGATTGTAAGGCTCTCTGTAATCCGTATTTTTCTTGTCTGTTTTTTTTTTTTTTTTAGCCCAGGAACTGATTTCTTCCGATTACTACATCTGGAACTCCAAAGCACCAGCACCTATGGTGTACAAAACCTTATTTGACTAATTTGCTTGTGAATGGTACTTATATTTAAAGAAAACAGCTAATGAGAGTTATGTCATGATACAATGAAAATAAATATTCTCCAGCACTTGTACTTTGTATGATAGCTTAAAAATTTCTGTTGAGGAAAAACAAAAGAGATTGCTTCTCTTAAAACGTAAGTTGATTTAAAATTGTTTAGTCCTGGATAACAGCTTAGAGAAGATGATTGGAAATGTACTTGCGTGGCCATTTTTACATTCCCTTCTAGCATTTACTGGTACAAAATAAGTACCTGGTGATACAGATACAGACTGGTATGATCGGGTGTGTCTTCCAGGAGGATTCCCAGTTACTTCACTGGTTTTGTAAACCAGAGAGCTAAGGGGACGTGAAAGCTGTCAGTGTCTTATTCCTGTCCTGCAGTCACAAGAATCTGATCAGGCCCCAGATTAACAGGACAGTTAAAAGCAAGAGTTCTGTTATTTTCATGAGATATGTACAGAATACATATGAGTCAATAATTGACAAGAATTTTAAAAGAGGAGTATGGCATGAGCAGTGCTTCAAAAAGGAGTCTTTATTGCCTGTCAGCAGGAGTGGTGAGTTTATGTAAGCAGAAGTGGTGAGCAAGTGTTAGTGAGGATCCTCAGGTGTGAACCTGGTTTTTCAAATCACAGGACTCTGAGCAGGCAAAACCAACTAAGTTTGCTCGAAGCTCCAAAAAACATCACTGAGCCGTTTTCCCTGGAAAACTAGGTGGAAAGGAAAAGGACTCGGTTTACAGAGGCAGACCTCTAATTCTGAGAAGAAAATTGGTGTCTGCAGGAACACAGGAAATGGACTTTAAGAGAGTTATCAGGAAACGAGCAAATTCTGAAAGGCTGGTGAAAAACTGAGAGAACCTGGAGAGCAGTACAAAAGAAGAGAAGAATGCCATCTAATAACCGAGCACGCTGCCTGCTCCTGCCGTACCTCTTGTTTAACTGTACGCTGTGTGAGAAATAAGATTAGTGATTATATAAGGAGAAAAGTTTTAAGCTATAATTTAAAAAATGCTTAGATTGAGATAGTAATCTAATTGGTTGGTTAAATGTTCTAAAGGGTGGATTAATTCATGTGAAACGTGCCGTTCAGCTGAAACAACTATGCAAACTTACAAAACACAGCTATGCTATGGCCTGTTTCGCACAGGTGACATGTTTGTTTTGGTTAGCAGGCAAAAGGTGAATTAATGATTTTGTCCAGAAGCCAGACCCTACCTGTTTCAGTCGTCCACATGCCTGGACACCACAGCATGAGTGGAGAGCAGGGGTCTCTCCGTTGGAAGAGTTTAGATCGACTTCTGTATGCCGGGCCCACACCACAGGATTTCAGTGTTTGCTTTTCCCCTACCCATGAGGAAAATGGGAGCAGCACGGTGGAGGAACAGCTTCTCTTCTTTGCAGCATTTCCCCAAGAAACGCTGTGAAAAGGTGGGACTGTAAAAAGCCACAGCACACGAGAAGAGAATCACTTTGCACTTAATAGCAGAGTGTCCCTCTGGAATCGTGTTCCTTTTTGTTTCCCTCTTGTCTCTAAGCCTCTCCAGGCTGGGAGAGCTGCAGTCCTTAGGAAGGGAGGGCTGCTGCTTTAGGTTACTTTGCACACACCTACCAATGCATGTTGCTCCCAAACCTGAGCAGTTTTCCATGAGCAGTTGTCTACATCTTCATGCACCTGTTTTTACTATGAGATTTTGTACCACAAATCTCTGGATTATAACTCCAGCAAGTTTTTGCTGCAGTGCTCTGCCCCTGCTTGGGGACAGCTCTATAGTAAGAGAAGTGGGGAAAGGAGGCTTTTTTAAAAAGTGTGGCTGAGGTCACTCTGGCAGGCTTGAGTAGGCAGCGAGTCGTGTTCTTTGGAAAGCACCCGTGAATGAGTCAGACAGCAAAACAGATCAGGTTAAACTGGCACACACCTTAATCCAACAGTTGTGCAACAGCTGAGAGCCACCCACGCTGGTGGAGAAAGTCAGATGGAGCCTTTCTCCTGGCCTGACAGCTACGCTTGTCTTTGGGAAGGGGAAGGGCCCATTCTCATGGATGCTTCATAAATCTTAGCAAGCTACTAAACTAGTAAAGTTAACTTAGTAAACTAGACGGCTAGCAACCCGGGTCTCTCACGACTGACGTACCTTTAGGCATGTCCTGCAGAACACAAGGCACGGAGAGAAACGAGCGATGTGCGTAGAGGTTTCAGGTCCCTCCAGGCCTGGGCAGCAAATGGAGACACTGGAAGCCAGAGTTCAGGGAGTTATAAATGACTAAACCCTTCTGGGCATCTCTGTATATTCCCTGGTAGTTGCCCAATTTCACTGTTGATGTGCTCTGACCATTTTTCCTGTTTTAAGAGGGAAAAAATATTTCAAAAACTAAATCAGAAAGATATGATTGAGAGCTGCCGTGAGCCTGAGGACTCCATGGCAGAGGTGGTATCTAACAGTAGTTCTGGTGGGCTCCAAAGGTGATTAAGCCCCATATCAGTGGTGTTCCTTTGGCTCTTTAAAAAAATCAACAAGTTTTTAATACAACACTTTATTTAAAAATAATTTGTGTTGAAGAGAAGAAATAACAATTCTTCTACAAGAAGAATTTCTTCAACAATTTCTCCTACAAGAGTGCTTGCTGCTTGAAGGGCTTGTATTTACTTCATCACAGGTATAGACTGTATGAGATCTAAGCTGATAGATTTGCACAAAAACTTTCAGAAGAGGTGGTCAAAGAGTTCTCCAGACTTAGTATTGCATTTCAGAGGGCTAGAAGAAGACTAGCATGCAAATGATTGAAAAGAATAAACATAAGGACTTAAATACCGGGTTGTTAACCTGACATTTTTCCCAAACAAAATAATGGGTATAAATAAGAATGAAGTTAATACAGAAATCACTTCATTAATAAAATGAATTTGTTTCATTCTATTAAAATTTTGCGTTAATGTACATCATACCAGTTAACATGATTTTAAAGTAAATAAACACTGCCAGACTTTTTAGATGAGACTACACATTTAGTTGGCAAAGAGAACTGGTGTAACAGACCTTTAAGAAATTAAAATAATGTGAAATTCATGTATATAACCACTAAACACAGTAAAAGCCAGGTGGCATTTCCATGTGCAGTGGCAATGGGGAACCATCATCAAACATGTTTTGGAACCCGACTGTGTTATTTTAACCCTTTGTGGAAGGAAATGGGGAATTTGCGCGGATGAAGTTCGCAGTGGGTGCAGTGGCTGAGGAGCAGCAGTTACTGAAGGTGCTGAAGCTGTCACTCAAACCCTGACGGTTTGAATGTGTCAGGGGAGAAAAAAAGTAAAAAAAATAAAAGGAGATGTTCCAGTACAAGCAGGTGTGGATCTGAGAGCAGATGCCATTCATACAGGGTGAGAGGAAAAGGAGCGCAAGGAGTGTCACAGAGGCCTGGTATGTGGCTTAGGTGTGCATTGCTGTGACCAAAAAGGACCAGACTCACCGAATGCACAAGGGCCAAAAACCCAGGAATACCTGGCACTGGTGTGATTCTCACCAACGCACACAGCCCCCATTATAGAAAAATGTCCAGACCCTGAAGCTTCTGAGAACTGCTGAGCTTCTCACCAAAATCTCCCTTGTTGTTCACCCCTTGCTACCCACCGTGTAGCCTGCCTCTCCCTCAGAGTGTTGTGTCTAAAGGGTTGTACCGAGGTGCCACAGCGAGGAGAGACTTCTCTTCAGGTGTCTCGTGCATTCCTCCCCCTCCAAATCCTGAGTTGTACCAGAAGCAAGCAGGAAGCTCACTTTTCACTGACTGTAACTACTGCTGGAGAACAGCCTCCCAGGCCCCCGGGAACACCCTCCCACCACAGTCACCTCTTACCTCCTTGTCACATTGGGAGGCAGAGTCAAAAGCATCACCAGTGTCCATGGGTGAGACAACTGTCACCCCCAAGGTCACAGGGCCTGTTCCTCTCACTGCAGAAGGGAATTACTCCACCTACCACAGTCTGATGTTGTCAAATCTGTGCCGGTTGTTACTCATCACTACTCAGTAATTTGGCATGTTTTATAGTTTTCTGGAAGCCCATTCCTCCCACCAGGGTCCCAGGGTATTTAGGGACAGCTCCAAGACATGCTGTTCTTCAAGTACTTCGGGGTAAATCCTGTTACTTCAGATAATTTGCAAACAGCTACTTTTTCTACATAATTTAGCCCTTCCCTCCTCTGCATTTTTATCCTGTTTTTCCAGTGTTAACTACTTCGGCCATTTGTTAACAAGTAAACATTGAAACAACAAGGCATTAAACATTCAAGGGCAGTTGTCCTCTATTTATTCACGCTATCCTAGAAATTTGCCACACTTTGTCCTATTTGTACAAGCCCTGCTGAATTTTAAGTCACAACAGAGCTCGTAAGTCCATGTTTGTCCTTCACTACTTTTGCTGTCTCCTTCACCACCTTTTTCTCCCAGCCTTTAGAGGATGGCAAGTTTAGAAAATACCCAATCCCCTGGGCAGCCTTGTCTCTTTGACTTATTGCCCATTGGCTCCCACTTACCAACTTTCTGAACATACTGAAATTTGGTCATATTCCCCTATTTTCCCATGGCTGGAGCTCTCTAAGCTTTATTTTACTGTCATCATCTCCTACATTGCCTCCTGCTGTACCAGCATCTTTTGGCCCCTCAGTCCCCAGACTGGGGCCTGAACCTGGACCACACTGTATCTGCAGCAAGAATTTATCAAACAGCCAGCATGGATTGGTATTACCAACACCACCTTATAGAGTGGAGAAAACCAAGCCCACCTGAAGCTGTGTCCATCCTGAGAGCACCATGGCAGGAAATCCCTGCAGCCCTCAGTCCCGAAGGAGCCATTAGATGAGAGTTTTGTGGATCCCAATTTGGGAAGTGCAAGCTTCCTTGGAAGAGCTGGTATAGCACCCTATGGCCGTTAGTGGGAATGCCACAGGGGAACCATGGGGTTGTTCCTACACTCCATCCCTTCAGGCCACCTGTGGTGGGTTGACCCTGGCTGGATGCCAGGTGCTCACCAAAGCTGCTCCATCACTCCGCTCCTCAGCTGGACAGGGGAGAGGAAAGATAACGAAAGGCTGGGGGGTCAAGGTAAGGACAGGGAGAGATCACTCAGCAATTACCGCCATGGGCAAAAGACTGGACTTGTGGAAATTAATTTAATTTATTACCAATCAAATCAGAGAAGGATAATGAGAAATAAACACAGATCTTAAAACACCTTCCCCCCACCCCTCCCTTCTTCCCAGGCCCAACTTCACTCCCGATTTCTCTGTCTCCTCCCCCTGAGTGGTGCAGGGGGACGGGCGATGGGGGCTGTGGTCAGTTCATCCCCGTTGTCTCTGCTGCTCCTTCCTCCTCAGGGGAAGGACTCCTCGCACCCCTCCCCTGCCCCAGCGTGGGTCCCCTGTGGGGTCACAAGTCCTGCCGGCAAACCTGCCCCAGCGTGGGCTCCTCTCTCCACGGGGCCACAGCTCCTGCCAGGAGCCTGCTCCAGCGTGGGCTTCCCAGGGGGTCACATCCCCCCGCTCCGGCGTGGGGTCCCCCCGGGCTGCAGGTGGGTTCTGCTCCCCCGTGGCCTCCCTGGGTGCAGGCACAGCTGCCTCCCCATGGGCTGCCCCAGGGCTGCAGGGAACCTCTGCTCCGGGCCTGGAGCCCCTCCTGCCCTCCTCCTGCATGCCCTGGGTGTCCGCAGAGCTGCTGCTCTCACATATTCTCACTCCTCTCTCCGGCTGCCGTTGCTGTTGTGCAGCGACTTTTTCTCTTCTTAAATACGTTATCCCTGAGGCGCCACCACCGTCACTGATGGGCTCAGCCTTGGCCAGCGGTGGGTCCATCTTGGAGCCACCTGGCTTTGGCTCCGTCAGACACAGGGGAACCTTCTAGCAGCTTCTCACAGAAGCCACCCCTGTAACCCCCTGCTACCAAAACCTTGCCTGGTAAACCCAATACATCCCTCCAAGTTATTCAGGTGCAGGGAACAGAGAACAGTTTTAACTCTCAGTCTGACTCCCCTTGACATCAATGCTAAAAAGTCCTTAGGCACAAGCAGGACCCTATGTGGGCCCAGCATAGGCCACTTGGATAGGTGCATGTCCTTGATTATCTAAAAGTTTTCTTCCTTATTTCCACAAATTTCATGTTGACCTAAGATGCACCAATCTGCCAATTTTTGCAGGAATAAGACGATGATTCATGCAGGGAAGATGGATCTGATAGAAAAAAAGGCTCTGTTGTCCTAAAAATATGAATTCTCTCTCTTGTGAGCAGACTGGCAATAAAGCCACTGGCTCTCTCCACCCACATCCAGATCTAAAACACCACAGGTTCACGGCTTACTGCAGCCCTCCAGGAGACAGGACAACTAGCAGCGTGGTCCCAAGAGGCTTTGGGAAGAAACCATCATCCTTGGAACTCGAGTGCTGATCCATAAGGAGCTGCTGCATGTGCTGGAAGGACAGCAGCCCCACCAGTCCATCCCGAGTCAATGGGGCCAGAGAGGAGCTGGAAAGCCAAGGAGCTGTGCTTCTCCAAGGGGAAGGGATGGCCCACTGCACCCCAAACCGAACCTCACTGCCCACAAAGGGGCTGTAGGGCTCTCCCAAAAGGCTTCCCATCCAACATGCGTCTGTTCACCTACATGGCTCTTCCTCAACAAACCAAGCCAAATACTAATGGGGAAGTCTCAACCCTCACGGAGTATTTTTCAAGGACTCCACACCCACAATGCAACTAAAAATCAGTTATTTTAAGGCAAAGGCCTGCCTCCTTTCCCCCTTGTTTCTTTCATGGAGTCTCCTAGAAACCCGGTTGAGCTCTAGATCATTTTTTGAAAGCCTAATGCCATCTGTAGCAACATGTAACAGCAAAGAACTAAACCCAACCCATTTTCTTCCCAATGAGATCAGCTGGTCGCTTTTGATTTTCTCTAGAAACCTATCTCTTCAGGATCTTTTTTTTCTTTTTCTTTTTTTTTTTTTTGAAGTCAAAGTCTGTTTCCCGTTTGGTAGGTGACCTGTTTAATGTTTTCCCTGTGTCTGGGAACTCCTTAGTGTAATTAGCGACCTTTGAACTCCACAACTAATCCTGAGCTATTTTGTATTCCTTACTCATCTTTAAGGCTGGACCTTTCTTTTCTTTTGAGTCCGCTGCCACAATTAAAGAAGAAACAGCTGCATTTCAAAGGGATTCCAATTCCAGAAGCTTAATCGTGATTGACATGTTCTTATTCTAAGCTATAAGAAACTCTAAGAGTCCTTTCTTGGGTTAAAACTTCAATCATTTTCTAAAAAATTATCTCAATATGGATTTTATTCATTTTCTTTGATAACCATTCTTTGCGATTTTTTTAACTTGAAAGATGCTTTGAGTTTGCGATGAATATGAACTGCGCCCACCGAAAGAATGAATGGTGTCAGGCGCAGGCTAGATGCAGAAGTGGCTAAATTCCATTTATTGTCAAAATCTGATTATGAAACCTGACGTCCGCCATGTAGTTTGATATCCTTCCATGTGCCCGAAAGGTAGGAGAGGTGGAAGCACTTGCAAATGAACCCTGGGAAGGCTGGGGAGGGAGATGGCATAAAGCATTCTCCAGAAACCTACATTTTAAAAACTGTTTTTCCCAATTTTTATAGTGTAGATTAAAAAGCCGTTACCTTCCAGCCCTGGAAAAGCCCTTCTTCTCTCTTTAAGAAATGAATTCTCCATAAAAAGTCACAGCAAAAAGCGACTGCCATAAACCAGAGATAATTTGTATGGTTTAAAATTGTTGCCACAACTGCACAACAAACCCTGAACAAGGCTGCGGTGCTTAAATCTCTTCGGAGGGCTGATCCTAGAAAATGATGGCAGCCTGTTGGTTCCCGTTATTTAATTATCTCCGTCTCACTTACATTCGAATTCAGCGTGACCTCCAAAAGACAGGCTTACAAAGAGAAAAAAAAAAAAAAAAAAAAAAGCCTGAGAAATCTGCTTGTGTGCGTGTGTTTGCACAGATCCACGCGCGCGGTGGGCACCCGATCCACGGGCATCGCTTGCAGCCACTGCTATAAACCTCTACAGAACGCTCCTGAAGAACCCCGGGTAAGGCAGCAGGCAAGACCCGGTGTTTCTAAGACAAAGGTCAAATAAAAAAAGGATGTTAATAAACAGCCCTCCGGTTTAAAGGGACTTTTTTTAAGGATTACATCTTAAATTCCAACAAATCAGATTTAGGAGTTACTGAAAGTGAAATTGATCCATCCCTCAGCCAAACTTTGCAATACTTTCCTGTTCTGACATCATTTAGATAGTTAGCTGTATTATCAGATTAAAAACCATTGTACAGGGCCGCTGAAAGGAAAAGGAGCCAAAAAGCTAAACACTGCCTGAATTCTGAACCTTTTAACCTGGCTGAAGTACGTTGGTCCCTGTTATGCAAATACCTTCAATCCTCTGCTAAGTTCAGTGGAAATAATTTTCTTGAATGACAGGTTTATTCAGCAAGGATTCAGTTGGCGATTAATCCCCCTTTGATCTAAGGTATTTCACTTAACTACCAGTTACCTCGTCCTGACAAAGTGCAACCGAGATTAGGGAGATCACTAGAACACGACCAGGGTGTGCGTTTATTCTCCCCAACCATTCAAAGCAAAGGGCCAAGAATGCAATCTATTTTCAGTATTTGAAGATGGAAAGTCCTGTCTCCTAAGTTAGAAAGTCAATTGAATACCAAATGGTGTTTGGTCCTGACGGAACGGGACAAATGGCTGAGACATCGTCTTCAAAACCAAGATATTCCCACTAACTGTGATTTTTGCTATGACCTACCCCAGACCTTGTTTTGCAGCCAGGTTTTTCCTCGCTCTTACAAAGCTGCCTCTTTATTTCAGATTAGCATGTGGCGCGTGTAAAAGATCTCTGCTTTTGAAAAAGCAGATAAGGCATGACATTTTCCCGTTTTAATCTGTTCAATATTATTCCTTTCGATTCACCTTGCTTTTTGTTAAAAAAAACCCTTTTCTACTCCTTCAGCCAATACAGGCATGGTGCAATATTTTTGTGCCAAAACCTGTTCATGAAGGAAAATACATCACGACAGATTACAGAAATCATTCACTAAAACAAAAATTTCAGGCAACTGTTCACTGGCTGTCTGACATTTGAAGTAACATGTTTTTTCTTTGCTTATTAATTTGCCAATATGTTGTCTTTTTACTGAATTATGACATCATTTTGTAGAAGCATAAAGCACAAAAATGCTGCAGCGACCCAGACCACACCACGGGAGCACGGTCCTGATCCAGGCTTAGCTGGGTCAGCCCGTGAGAAACTGATTATGGGATTGGGCATAAAGCTGTATTTTCTTATTGCAAATGGAAAGGTGGAACAATATCATTTGCAGATTTTTTAATTTTTTTTTTTGTTACAGTGGCCACCAGCATTTTCACTCTAAATTCTCCTTTTAGAGGGGTTTTTTGTATGTAAATATGCCTGAGAGAGGGGACAAAAATTATTTTATCCCACTTTTAGGACTTTACCCATCCTGAGATATTAGGCAGTTACTCAAACAAATTTCTTGTCTGTAGAATCTATTAAAATCAACCTCCTAAAGAGACACTGTGTACATACATCCTTGCAGAACTGGGGCTGTATTTGGTCATTTCTCCATTCCACAGGCAACCTTTAAACCATCGTACAGGTATGTTGCTGATTTTTTTATTCCCTTATGTTAAATACTTTTTAGTTTTTTCAAAAGCTGCTCCACTGGGTAAGTAGTTGCATGTGAAGGGGATGTAACCTGTGCTGGTGTTCCTTCACCCTGGCTGCATCCCCTCCTCATTTACTCCCATTTCCAATGAGAATTTCCAAAGTTTCTTTGCAGGACTCCTTGCCCGCAACAGCTGTAAAATCCCCCCCAAAGCTCATCGCAGGCTCCCATCACACTTGATCAGGTCAATAATACACAAACTAAGAAGGATTTGCACTCGAGACAGTAACAGCTTCTTAAGAGCCATTACAGTGTAGTGGGTTTAAGAAAGAAATCCCTTTTAAGAAATGCCAAAATCTGGAGTAACGTGATAGTCTGTAAGGCTTTAGGGTCTTTCTGGTAAATATAATATTACATGTACTTATGATTTGGTTAAAATAAAAAGGGAAGCTTTAAAAATATTTTCTGTATTTACTCTATTGACTATATGAGCTCCACAACAAGACAGTGAAGGAAAGAAATTAAGCTTCGAAAATAAGCCCAAACTGTTTTCTGCCTAATATTATAGCATAATGAATACGACACAGTGACCACAAGCAATCAAAGCAAAGCCCCATGCTGGCCTCTGTACTGCCTCATTGGTGATAGAAAATTGATGACTCGATTTAGCTAATGACTACATTAAATTATTTAGGAAGATTGGGTTGTATTTATATGAGATATAGAAAATGCCTCAACTGCATCACATGTGTTTTAAACAAAAAAAAAAAAAGTGAAAGGGTTATTCTTTCTCTGCAGTGGTTGTATGCGTCTGCGTTCATGTCTATATGATATACTCATGTGTAAGTACATGGTGTAAATAAGATGGGCAATATCTTAAGGCAAAATATCTGAATGGCATTTATTAGTTTCACTGGATGTTTTTTACACATCGAGCAATAACAAATTTTCATCAGATACATAATATAGGATGATATTCTATTCTGATTACATTAAAAGCTGTTTCCTAATTAATCATAGTAATCTGCTGCTTGCTTTCTTAAGAAATAGGGGTTTGTTCAAAACCAGACGGCATCTCCAACATCCTCCAACATCCCCAGTGTACAGATAATTTCCCTTTTTAGCCCTCAGCAGCATTTCCAGAGGACAAATACCTTAAAACACTGCACAGAGCTCTGTTTTAAATGTAACGTACAATAGGTCAACCTCCTAATTTCAATAAAGGGCAGGGATATATTAAGAAAGGAAGAACTTTCTTTACTTCAGCAATGCTGCAGTTTTCATGGGCAAGGTTGATGTTCTTCAAAGGCCTTTTCTGCCCCCCGGTGGTGACACTAAACCAGCACTTCAGCTGTAAAAGCCAGCCTTGCCGGGAGGGTTGGCTGCGTATTTGTCATTTATTTATGTTGCTTATATACGTGGTTTGGGTTATCCGGCGGGTCAGTGGTTCACTGGTGCAACTGGTTTGCTGCACCCTTATATCATGTGAGCACTGCAAACTCTTCTGCTCTGCTGCCTTGGATGCAGCCATCCTGATCTTCACCCTTTTTATTTTATTCTTTCATTTATTGCTCCTCTAGGTTGGTGTTTCCTCAGAGTCTGGCTAGAGGTAGCTTAATTTTGGGGATGGAAGAGAGTCAGGAATGACTTTGATACCGAAGATTGGCCTTTGCAAATATTATTTAGGCTCATTCTCAGGTTAATGCCACAGCAGGTCCCGACCCCTCCGAGTCCAGAGCAGACTAGTCTTCAGCCTGGGCCACCACAGCTCTCCGGGTGGTCCAGGTGAGCAGAGGCATATTGTGCTGGGAAAAACTCTGATGACTACAAGAAGCTTTGCAAAGCTTTGAAATGTACTCTGTATTGTATTCTCAATTTGCTATGAAATCACTTTGCCACTTGCAAGACTTCTACAAGGTTTCTTCCAGCTGCCACCTCTGCAAGACTCGGGAGCAGAATATTATGGGTCCTTCATGTCTAATACCCATTAAAAATGCAATAGTAAGCATGAACTATGATTTTGTTTCCATTTATCTACTTATTGGCAGAAAAAGCATGTCCATATTAACCCTGAGCTTAACTGAAAGCCAGTAGAAACAAGGTCAGACTCCAGTTGGTACCACTGTATTTATTGATACCCGTGGGTGAGCTGAGATTGCAGATGAAGCAATTAGAAAAATAATGCTTTGCATTGCTAAAACAGACACATTTGGCCTCAAGTCACAGAGAGAACAAGCAGCGTGAAACCACATCAATCCATTCCTACAAAATCGCTTTTCAAATTGCTGCACTCCCAGTCCTTGCTTTAATGCATCGATTATGCTTCTCAATCTCATTTGTGTTTGTCCAAGGAGCAGGCTGGAGAATAACCAGTGCCAGATGAAGGGAGGTTTATTGTCCAACCAATTTGAGAAGAGAATTGGGGGCTATCACTGAGGGAATAAGTCATCTCTAGACATTTCTTCACCTTCTCAACAGGTGCACGTATCTGTTTCTGCAGCCGAAGGGAGCCGCTTACCTACATGAAACCGTAGATCTGCAGGCAAGCTCCTGGTGGCACTTCTAATTCAATTAACTTACTCACTGGAACTACCGGAGAAACTAAATATGACGAGAACAAGAGGAGAAGCTGGGCCAAATTAATAGGACGAGATCCTTTTACAGCCTGGCCAGCAATCCTGATCAGCAGCCTTGAAAAGCAAATTGGAACAAGCAAATTGCTGTTGAAAAATTCTTTCAGCACTCGGCTGTTGCTACTCAGCCGGTCATTGCCGGGAGTCAGAGGTTGAAAAATCCTGGGTTGGTGCTGACAATGGAGGCATTATTATGACAAACATTTACATTTTATTTATTGAAGTGTTGGAGGTAGATTAGTCTCATCTTCAACTGCTCTGGATGGACTGCACCATTCTGAGGGAAGACTAGTGGAAACAAGCATTTTATTGTGGGGGGAAAAAAAAAAAATTCAGATTTCCCACTCCCAGCCCAATGAAAGGAAACTCAGGTTTTGAAGATTACACTCAGGAGAAGGCTTTCGTCCCCCAGGACTCCTTCTTTTTAGGAAAAAGCACAGTATGGGGGATTTTTCTTGATGCCAAATCAAGTCCTCTTGAAAAATAATGTCATTTTATGCATATGGCTGACTTGACACGTGCTTTATGGAGAAGTCCTGCTGCTTTCCTTCATGGAGACCAGGGTACACAGCAAACAATCTGTTCAAAGTGTCCAATCAAAGCTTTATACAGATGCAAACTAGTGTGTGGGTATTGTTTAAGTGGTTGTGTAATTGAATATAGTGATCACATATGCATGGGATATTCGTTAGCTTGTAAAAAGAATAATTGCATGTTCATAGCTGCAATTTCCACTGAACCTTTTGACTTTAAATAAGCAGTGGAGAAGGAGAGGGGGGGTAAGCTGAGCTGGGGGAGTGGGAACAAGTAACAAATCATATGCACATCATGAAACATCTTCCTTCTGATTTATGTCCTGGATTTTATTTTATAGATAATAAAGCACTGAGGCATCTGTAGAATAAAATGTTGGGGGAAAGAAAAGGGAAACATGCCCATTTAGACCCCAAGTGAATGGTTTCCACTGGAAGAATAATACCCGATTGAGCTGTGAGTTCCTCTCTCTCATGGCAGCACTGGCTCCAACACAGCGGGTCCCACGCCAGGGCTCGTGTTTCTGGGGAGGGCTCTGACCTCAGGTATCCAAGAGAAGGGCACCATCTCTGGGAGTCTGACCTAAAAATCTTGGGGCCTGCTGCTATGGATGAATTATATCTGTTGCCACCTTCCTCCTCGGCTCTCCTCTGACAGAGCACACGGCAGACAGCAGGTCTGGTGCTGATGTTTTTCACAGTAATGACCTCAAATCCAGCTCTGTCCTTGCCAATTATTTGGGAAAGTTAAGCCCCAAATCCTTTTACTCTCTCCTGCTGCTCGTGCCTGCTGGCCTACAGACAAGAGTCAAGGGAGTGCTTGTTCATGGGAGGATATTTTCAATTTTTCTGTGGTTTCCTTCTCTTCTCCTTGACATCTGGGGCAGAGTGGAAGGAAAGACGAGAAAGAGGGGAATGGTCAGTCTTTGATCCTTGGGTCAGGAGAATGCTGGCCCCACTCCCAGGCTCAGCACAGACCCCAGGCATAGCATTGGGTGCTCTTGGCCATAAAGGCTGCGGGTGATCTACATGCCCAGGCCCTGCCTTTCTCTAGAAAGCTGTGAGCCTCCAACACTCTTCTTCCCCAACATGAGAAGCCACACTTGTTCAGCCTGCCTTGGTCATGGTACCAAGCAGGGGCTGTGGCAACACAGTCATGAAGGGCAAGAGAATTTTGGGGGTGATTTTTGCCTGCAGATCCCAAAGGGAGGCATTTCCTGGGCCACAACATCTCTCCTGCCCCACAGTCCAGCAGCAGCAGGAGAGTAAGTCCAAATACAATCCAGCAAGGTGCATCTTGCAGCAAACACATGCACATACACCCTGGTTCTTCCTAGGCAGTGAAGGCTATAACAAGCCATAACAACTCCAACCTGTGCTGGAAGTATGATGCCACGCTCAGCCAGTCCTAAGACCTGGGATGATGACCAGGGTCCATCGTGATCTCCAAAGCTGCACCAGACCGCATTGTAATGGAAGCACTCTGGCCAGCAAAGCTACTGCTGCAAGACTTGTGTGCCTACAAGGAGATATTGCTTTGTTTTCCTTCTGATGGCCCAAAACTGGCATAAAACACCCTTTCTGTCACTGCCCTTCCATGTTCCTTCTTCCCCTCCTGTATCTGGGCGATGGTGCAGCCCCAAAGCAAGGACCATCTTTGCTTTGTGTCTTGCACAACGCTACCAGCAAGTTTCACACTAGCACAATTGAAACAACTTGCTCAAGCAAAAATCTACAGGTGCTCCTGTCAGTGTCCAGCTAAAGTGTATTCTGCGTGAAACTTGGAGCATCATCATGCACTAAGGAAGGATGAAAAGGAAAGGTGTCCACTGGTTTTCTTTGGCAAAAGCATAATCACGTATGGAAGGAACTGTTCCACCTTTTCTAGATGGAATTAGGGATAAATCTTAATTTATCCACACAGAAGGGGTGTAGGAGCCCTTTACACACCCTTGTAAGCCTAAAGTGATCCTAGCAGTGCAAATAGTTGGACTACTGACACTTGGTCCAAAGAGTACAGTCACTGTATTAAATTCTTTGCATCTTTTTAATTCCAGTGACTTTATTTAAAGCATTCAATATTTTCTATCATTTTTGTTTCAACTTATTTTTAGCCTTTTTTTTGCTGTCAAATGTATTGAAGCTGACATAATTATCGCTCTGACTTCCCCAAAGGCATGTATTTACCTACTTGTTAAAAGGCTTTTTCCATGCTGCCATGCTGTTGCTGTGACAAGATGACTTTGAAGGCACAGTAGGTAAAATAATATTGTATATTGCACAGCAACCCCAACAACGAAATGTTAATTTAACCAATAAAGTAACCACATCATAATTATAATAATCACTATTCCTTATCTCTTAACAGGGCTAAAAGTGGAATTCAGATTTGCCATGTAGTGCTTGTCAGCTCTGAAATTACTACACAAATCACTTAGAGCAGTGAAGTTTTTAGCCCCACCACCTCTAACTTGTGAAGAGTGAGGAAATGATTCTCTGGAGGAGACCGATGTGGTCTCATAGGCATCATCTTCCTCCTCCAGTTCCCTCCTGCTCCAGCTTCCCATCCTGCTATGATTTTCTTTGTCAATGAATGGGATATTTGGGTGGATATTTGAGATTTTCCCACCTTAGTACTTCTCCCACTGCTGTTAATGTATCCCTCTGCTCCACTAGGAGTACTAAGAGTCAAGCAAAAGAGCCTTCTCTAAAGCAGACAGATTCAAGGTATTAGCCCTGAGGAGCAGGTAACGGGCAACGCCACCACCCACAGAGCAAGGGGTGCTCTCAGTTTGGCCAAGCCCAGCTGATTTCACAGGTTGGACCTACACTTCCCCATGTTCTGTGCTGGGCCATGCTGTGCTAGGGCATGGTCATCCTCAACATCCTGACTGGGCTAAATTTTGGGATCATGTGGCTTCCACCTCTTTTACAGGATTTATCTTTCTTCCATCAAAATTAGGTTCAAGAGCAGCAGTGTTCAGGCAGGTCTCACTCTGGTAGCAAGTCATCCAGGGGATGTGCTGGGACATACTCTCTGATCAGGTAATTTGAAAGCAGCCATAGGATTTAGCTATCATTCTTTTGTGCTTCTAAACCTCTCTGCTGGCTTTGAAAGTCCCTTCCTGATTCTCATTCCCAATGTCACCTAAATGAATGGATGCCAAGTTCTCTTTTAGACTCAGTAATGAGTTCCTGAAAATACAGTAAATCTGCAGCAATGATGGACATTTAGGAAGGCAGAGAGCTTACAGTGGGAAAGAAAGGGAAAGAGAGAGATGGAGAGTCTTTCTGTGTTTGTAGGTATGGCAAAGGGAAATGACAATGCTGCAAAAACTGTGCTTGCCCTTTTGCTGATCAGCAAGTTAGAAAAACTGTGGTTCGGTGTAGCTTTAGGGAGGATGATCTAAAGCTGTACAAGGGAATTAGCATGTCTTAATCCATGGCTGCTCCCCAAAATGGCAAGTCAGGAGCTGTCTCAGGATGGTTATCTCAGCCCCAGTGAGGAAGACTCTGGCACTGCAGATCTCATTGCTTGGACTGACTGGCAGCAAAAGGGCAACTGGCCCCAGCCTAAGCCCAGGGTCCCACACGTGGTATGAGGAGACCCACAAGCAGACTTGAGAGCTCCAGGGACTGGGCTGTGTCCAGAAACTGTGTCCAGCTCAAGTGAAAAAGGGCTCATTTTCTTGCCCTTACAACCTCCTTGCATGGCAGAGACAGGATGGCCCAGCTGAGCTCTAGCTCAGCCTTCAGAAATGGCAAGCTCAAAAGCCTGAGCTGGGAAAGTGCCACTAACCCCCCTGAGATGCGGGGCAAGACTTTCAGTGCGAATAGACCTGTGCAGGTTGGACAGGAGGCAGCTGCAGGCAGAGACCCCGTAGATCCATCAACACGGTGCTAAGCCTCACTAATGTCTGCTCCTGCTCCAGGACGTGGCTTCCAGACCAAATATCCCGAGGTCCCTCCAGCCAGGAGTCCCTGTGGTACAGGGGTGGCTGCTGTATCCCTGAGGGGACGGATCTGTAGGTGATCCCAGGAAAGTCTTAACATCCTCTACAGAGGGGCTTTATGAGGATAATTACGTTACAAGCCGGGTGGCATTGAGATGCTCTAGCACCACAAGACTGTGTGAGGTCTGAAAACAGATTTTTCCCTTCTCACATTTTATGGGGTGTGGAAATAAAGCCAATCCACATCCCAGGCCAAATCCCCCAGCCAGATGCCAATCTGGCTCCTGACTGTGATCCTCAAGCTAATATTAACTTGTTAGAGAGGCAAGAGCAGAAGTGAAAAATGTGAAGAGAGGGCCTGGGTCCACGCTAGTGTAGGTTTTGAATTTTGCTTCACAACTTTTGTTGTGAAAATTGATCTATGACTTTTCAATACACCTTAGGAATCACCAGTAAAAATCAGCATACCTAACACTTGCTACAGGCGGGTTTTCAAGACACCATAGTCTTTCCCTGGCCTTAAAAAGCCATGAAAACGGCAATATTTCAGGTAGCACGGCACAGTAAACCTTGGTAAATACTGGACTGCAGTCCTTAAACTGCACTGACCACATCACCCCACAAGAAATGAAGCAGCTCTTAGTGAGGCCAGTGGCTGCTGTAAGCCAGGGCTCAAGTTGTCCTTTTGCACTGCTAGCCTATAGGAATCCAACAAGATATTTCCTATATTTCCCATTGCTACTTCCAAAGCTGATCTTTCTTCTTTCTTCTCCTCTGGGGATATCGCAGAGGCTGGACACCAGAAAATTACCCACAGCGAATCCATCCTGTCCTCTGGCTAATGAGGAAATGTACCAGTAACTCTTTGCGTTAAAAGAGAGGGGTTTTAAGCCGTCTCCGCATGCCTTCTCATCACTCCAGTGCTCCCAAGAGCATTTAACACCAAATCCGCAACACACATGGCATTTCCCAGGTCTCAGTGGTGAGAAACCTTCATTGTCACCGGCAAATGCCACATTGTACATTCTGGGGACTAATGGTGAGAAAATGTAACCGTGCCTCTTTTTAATTTTCTCATCAGGTTAGAGGCATGTACATCGTAGGGGTTAATTGTCAGAAACTTTAATTGTTACCCTATGAGTCCTGCTTCCCTTGTGTGTTAGTGGCACGCAGTCAGGGCTAATAGTGAGAAAATTTGACTGTAGCTCTACCACACTCTCTTCATTAGGCTAATGGAACATTTTCCTCTCATTTTCTCCCTAGGGTAGCTGTAGGAGTGCTACCTTATAATTGTTGCTCTTACTGTAATTGGCAGTAGTAGGAGGATGTATAATCTCATTGTCTTTCCTGTGCGGTGGTAGATTTATTTATGACCTATTGACAATTCCCAGCCAGCAGCTGTAGCGCAGTGAGTATTGCATTAGCCTTTCCCCCCAGCAAAGGGAAGACTACACAAAGGCTGTTATTAACTAGAAAGAACATGAACCCAAGATGTCCCACAGGACCAAATATTAACATCAGTAACAGCAAACAAAGGCACTGTTGACCCCGAAGATACATTGGTATCTTATTCCCAGGAATAAGACCAGCCTTTGTGGATTCACTTGGTTTCTGGCATGCCTCATCTCACTGGTAAAACACAAATGATTAAATTCATCCCCAGAGCTGCTTCAGCAAATTAACGGCGAAGATGGACCGGGCTATCTTCATAAAGATACCACGCTACCTTGCACCATAGTCTGGTGAGAAAACGAGGTCTTGATGCAGCTGAGTCCATAAGTGAGGGGTGATATTCCAGCCCCACTCAGAAAAGCACATAAAGACGTACTTAATTTTCACTTCCCGCTTTGGGATTTTGCTGAACAGGGACCCAGACTGGTTTGGTATGCATAAACCTGAACCTTCCTCCCAAAAGTGACTGTTATGATCCAGAAGCAGCTTGTAGGTCACAGCTGCTGTTGCCAGGTTGCTGAAAGATGCAGCTTTCCCATGGATGACACCCTGCAAGCAGCTATTTCCATCTGAGGCTGTCAGGGATCTAATTTATGTCTCCGTGTCCTTCCTATCTAGAAGTTACTGCTCCTCTTGTCCCCAGCTCCAGAGAAAGGCTCTTTCTGTTCACTCACAGACCAGCATTTTCACAGAGGCAGCCTCAGACCTTTCAAAAAGCTGGAGTCAGTGCAAGCCATGAAGCTCTCCAGGCTGGAGGAGCATCATCCTGCAATAGTCTACAGAAAGGTGCTTATCCAATGGGTCCGAGCCAGGATCAGGCCCTGAGCCACACTGTTATGCTGTGTCATAGCAGTCACTGTGTTATACTGCTGCTCCATCATCACCTAGGGTGGAGAAAATAAATAAAGGTAAGTAGTGGTGTAAGTCAGTGCAGGATCAGAGCCTGAACGAAGCTAATACAGACCCCTACAATTATCTGTTTTTCAGTGGATGAAGTGATGCTCTTTCTTCCATCTCTCATCCTCAAGGCTGAGGCAATCAAAGCAACAACTGGGAAACCCCCAAAATAGGCAGTACATGAAAAGCAAATCTCTCTCCTCCACGCTACTTTATTTATTTAATTAATTTTCCATCTTCTCTCTGCTTTTCAAATAAGCAAAGAAGAGAACAAGAAAAAAAAGAGGGAAGGAAAAAAAAGTACTGACCCAGATCCACTGGTGAAGAAAAAATAAAAGAAAGAGGGGGGGAAATACTAAATATTTGCATCCTGCTTATGCATTCGTGCTTACAACAAGAGTCCTGCTCACCTCTGTGCTGCTCAGGCAGGTCTATCCGTGCGCCCAGCTCTTCTCAGCCCAGAAAAAGCAGGTTTAGATCTGGTCAAGGGCATTTCTTAGCCGGCAGAATTTTCTCTCGCAGAGGCTATGCCTGGGAACGTGACCCAGGTAATGAGCTTTGCCATTCGCCACGTCGCGTGCGAGAGCTATTTTGGGAGCTGAACCAGCTTTCCTCAGCTGCTGAAATGCTTTGAACTCAGACGGGTTGTCTCAGGGACGCCTCTAACTATGAGAGCCGTAACACCCACCCTGACATATTTAGCGCAGTTCGTGGTGGAAGCTTTCCCAAGAAAGGCTGGGTTTTTCAAAGGGAACCTTGTATCTTTGGGTAAGATAGGAGATCCTGCCCGTCCAGAGGCAGAGATGCTGGAGATGGGGTCTCCTGGGCTCAGCTGGAGCCTGCGTTAATGTGGTGGGAAGCTGAAGCGTGTAGATGCTCTGCAGGAGCAGGAGGCTCCGTTGTCCCACAAGAGCAGGAGCCATGGTGGCCCTGGGGCGTCATACCCTGAAAACAAAGTTTTCAGAGAGAAACAGGCACATGGCCCATCCAGGAGGAGATGGATACAGAGCCTGTGGTCTTTGCAAATCCCCTCTTGAGCCTTGTGTACCCCAACGTAGGGACTACCCTGCCGTATTTCTTAAATCCCACCACTGATCCCCCTCTGTTGGAGAGCGGCTTGCAGAGAGCAAGGCCATGGGTCTGTGCAGGAGCTGGTCACAGCCACCTGAGGTAAACAAAGGAAAAAACCCAGGGTACAGTTATGCTAACAACAGACTGCTATGTTAACAAAGAGAGAAACTGAGGTACACAATGGCCTTGATGGTAAAAACAACCTTGGGAAAGGAGGCAGGCCAGAAGAGGGAAGATGTTGTGACATATCTGAAATGCCACAAGGGGTTGGGACATTATAATGTAGCCTTTTACATGTATCCAATAGATTTGTGAGTAGTATGCATGATTATTGTAGAGTGCTTATATAAGGGGTGATTTCTTTCAATAAAGTTGAAGCTTGCTCTATCATTCACATTGAATCGGCTGCTTGCTTCCTCTGCCCACTGCACCCCTCCTCTTTCTTTGTCCAGGCCCCAAATCTGGCTGTTTGTCCTGCCTACCACTGCAAGAGGGTCCAGTCCTCCCAGTCAGAGGTGCCAGTGGAAGTTTTGCTTGCACGAGAGGGAAAACCAGCCCTTATCAGCATAGGATCAACCCCTACCAATGGCAGCACACACATATCAATAGACAGGATGGATTTTTGGTGTCAGAAGAGTGGTTTTGCTTATCTTTCACTGCACACAGATGAGCTTATTAAAGCAAAGTAGGTCAGGCATATGATATAACAGCACGATCTATGTAAAAGGCACTGGGAGGTGTTCATTGTGCTGAGACACTCCACTCCTGACAGATTTATTCCTCTTCATACGAAGAGACACAACCAGAGTCAAATCTTCCCAACAAAGCCAGTAGCAAGCTCCCCACTAACTTCAGTGAGACCAAGATTTCAGCATCATTCACCAGTTTGTGCAGAGAATATTCTAATGAGACCACGAAAGGAATTGCTCTCTCTGGAAAGTATGGAAAAAAGATGAAACAAATAAATAAATAAAAGCTAGAGGACAGTGACAACTTCAGAAAGAGGATGGGTTTATTTCCCCAAACTGTAACAGTTCATGTCATCATTGAACAGAAGTGCTGTTGTTCTACCAGACCCAACCTAGCAAAGATCCAGATGATCATGCGTTTCAGACTCACAACTGGGAAAAGAAAAAGAAAAAAAGAAAAAAAAAATCTAACACTTTTACAAGTTCATAAATCCAGGAAAAACGATTTTGCAGTACACAAGATTCATCTGCATTGCGTCTGGGACTCACTCTTCCCGTTGCCCCTGCAGGGACGTGAGCAGCCCCATGTGCCCCCTCATCCAGCTGACAACTAACCAGGTTTTCTCCTCCTTCATTTTCCACTGCATCCTCTCCCTGACCTGGCTGGCCGCAGCACGGATGCTGATACAAGCCTACAGGCTGGATACGGCCCAGGACTTCATCTCACCTCCTAGACAGAAGATTATTCTCATTTAGGTATCACCTAACCTTGACTTCTCACTTGTGGGCAGCTGGAAGTGGTACCCCCTTCAACTGGTGTTAGATCCAGCAGAAGTTGTCTGCCTCCAGCCGCCAGAGCTAATCTCTCTCTCGTGTGCTCCCCAGCGGCACGCACCATCCAACGTTATCAAATCCAGCTGGTTTGCGTGACTGGCTCTTGCTCAATCAGCAGCTTATTTAGAAAAGTCAGTTTGCTAATTGAGAAAAGTTTAATGAATTTTTGGTGTATGAAAAAAAAAAAATTACTTTATATTACCAATGTGTTCATTTGAAAAATTCATTACATTTATGTATTGTGTTTTCATGTAAATACCTCTGCCAAAATGTATTAGCAAAGAATACAATATTATGGTTCATGGTTCATGTGGTATCTGAAAGGAATAATTGTATAACTAATCAGTGAAAACAAAGTAAATGTTCCTCTTGAGCTTGTACAATAAAAAACTGAATTAAAACTATTCAGGCTCAAAAATGCAAATATGCCATGTTTCCCATCAGCAAGAAAATAAAAAATTAATATTTAGAAACCTTACAGGAGATCCATGGTCTCTGGGATTTTCTGACAGTATCATCTCAAGGCATCGGTCCAGTCTTTGTTCAAACCACTTCTCCGTAACGTCGTCCTACGGTCCCACCAAAAAGTCCGGGGCAGATTAGAGTTTGGGTGGTTTATTTTTTGGGGGTGATTTCTAACTGCAGCTTTCTCAGATGACCTCTCCAGTGTTAGGGCAGAACGGGAGGAAGGCAATACAGGGAAACAACCCCAGGGGTCTCTAGGAGAGCAACGTGCTGTTGAAGTATATATTTGAATATATTAAAAGCAGATAACTAATGCTGGTGTTTGTAATTCAGAGTCAGTCCTAGGGGAGGAGAGCTAGGGGGGGTGACTCCAGCCCGAGCTGCAATCACCAAGACTGGGTCTGAAATGGGGCAGATCTAAAGGACCCCAAATTTGCCCTCTGCTCTGGGCGCTGCTGCATCTCAGCCCCGCTCCGACAGCATCTCCCAGGAGCAGTGGGACTCGGTGGTTCTCATCTCTCCTTGTGACAGCAAGTCATCTCAGAAAAGGTACAGCCCCAGGGCAGAGACAGTCTGCACAGATCCTCATCCCAGACCCAGGAGGGAGCGAGGAAGCAGAGGGAAGGGTGTGGGAAGGTTTAAACTCCCTGCTAAGAGCACAGCAGGGTTATGCCCAGCCCTAAGCAGCTGGTGGCAATGGCCGTTTGCTGGGGAAGTCAGGGCAGCTTCCACCCAAACCCTCAGGGGTTATCTGGGGTTACCTGTAAAACACAGGTAGGACGCAACCAGCAATACGACTGGGTAGAAATATTGCTGAATTAAAGACACTAAAATCCCAGTTATTTCCCACTCATGTATCTCTTTTCATGTGGCTCAGACTGGATGCATGAGACAGCTTTTCTCACTGATCTCACAGGGATCTCTGTTCTTACACTGGCTGCTCTGAAAAGCCACAGATCACAGCTATACCAAGACAGGCCTCTGGAAGCAGAGAGGTTGGATGAGCAGCACAGCCCACGTAATCAGTATGGCAGGGCCACAGCCTCCATGTGTGCCAGATGACAGGGAGATGAGGCAAGCAGATCAGAAGGGAACAAACTAAGGGGAGTCCTCCTCACCCTGGAAACTCCCAAAAAGTAGGAGAAAAGGAAGTTTTGCTCAGACTACAGAACTCAGTGTGGTCATTGTTGCTTTTTCTCTGATGGATACCAGGACCCCAGGCAATGCACAGTACTGGAGCCTCTTGGATGGCACCTGCATGTCCTGACAGTAAAGCCAAAAAAAAAAAAAAGCAAAAAGGAAAAAAAAAAAATCCACTTTCAGCACCATTTTGGGACTTTCTGATTTTCACAGCCAAGTGTCGACATCTTTCTCATCACTCAGGTACTAGCAGGGCTGAAGGGCTTCATCCAGTCTGCCAGCGAAGCAGCAGCCTCTTTCAGCAAAACCAGAAAAAGCAGAGGTGGAGGAGATTGAGCGCAGCCAGGCCAACTGCCAAGGCCACGGGGTACAAGATGGAGAGCATCCAAAGCTGCTCACCTGGGGAGGATGCATTGGCAGAGCTGCCTTTTCCCAAGATAGTCATCCAGGATGCCCTATGCAGGGTGACATGAATCCTGAACCTCTTAATCGAGTGAGGACCCCAAACCCCTCCATCCAGAGCTGGGGTGTCCCTTTTCCCAGAACCAGGCTCATTCCTGCAGAAAGGCTAATATCCGCAGTGCTGAATTATTAACCACCTCAGGGCACACACCGTGAGCTGAGCTGAAGCTGGATAAAAGCACTCACCCAGGCTTTTAAAGCGTTTTGGGGACTGCTGCAATAGCCTTGATCATTACGGATGCAGTGGCTGAAGTGTATTAGCTGGTGCCTTCTCGGGGAGGGGTGAGTTTAGTGCCAGCCACCTCCACTCCTCTGGGCTGCTGTGTGCAGAAATGTCCTCGTTCAAGTGTGCACTAGCTCTCTATAACCACAAGAGTGTGCCTGGACCACAGTTTTGGGAAAGTGTTAGCATTTTGCTACGATGATGTTAACACCTCTCCTCAGCTGCAAGAAGAAGGGTCTTGCCTCTACCCTCCTAGCCACACGGGATCCCCCAAAACACCATTGTCCTCTCTGGAAGCCACCCTGCTCCTCCCAGCCCCCAACCACTACTGCTCCCCCATCTTCACCTGCTCTGCCCCCAGAAAAACTGGGTGTTGGAAGTGTGGGGTTTGCCCAAACCACTAAGACAAGGTCTAGTTGTCCTTGGAGAGTCTTGGTCCTCCTCTAATCACGGACCAACCATGATTCTCTCTAGGCTTGGAGAGAAGAACCAGGAGTTTGGAGCAGGCGCTATCTTTTGTCATGTGTTTGGACAGGGGTTTTCTGCCCCAAGGACATTTATATTTAAAGCTGTAAACTTTGGAGATGAGTCCCTGTGTCTGCAGAGTGCAGTTCTCACCATTTTTTAAGGGGTGTCCTGACTGCTAACTTCATCTGAGCTGGTTGCTCAGGTTCTTTTAAACAGTGAAAAGAAATAGGCATTTCTAGGGCAAGACCTATGTGAATGGCTTCAGTCAGTGGCTGTAGGATGAGCAGGGACTGCAGGAATAAAAAGCATAATTCAGACAATGTAAAGGGAGCCACTAGTCCCGCTCTAGGTGTTAGCACTTGCAGACATTGTGTTTGGTCAGCAAATCTCACCTCCACTGTCTGGAAATTATATGTGTTTGTATGACACTTTGGGGTAAGGTATCACCTGGGGGATTATTTTAGGGGAAGCCAAACTGATTTGGAAATTCATTCCTGCTGTTTGAGACCTGCTTTCCATGCAGGACTGTTCATATCCGTATATCACTCACCTATCTGGGAATGACTGCTGTGAGCATGGCTTGATCTCAGATCATTTAAGCATCAACTCCGACCCCTTACTGCAAGCACTCTGTTTTGCCAGTGTCCTCTGAATCAGCTTGCGCTGATTATTGCCAAAAGTAGGAGGTGATGAAGCGGTGAGTCAGTGCTGCATGGCTTCATCTTCTGCACAGATGGGCAGCCTTCTGCAGCCAACACCAGCTGCAAGGCCCAACACATAGGCAAGAGGTTTATGTCTGCAGAGAGAAGATGAGCTTTGGAGTAAAGCTCTGTGCCTTTAAATTCACGGTGACGTAGGTACCAGACTGATAAAAGCGATCGCTGACCTCCATAGGGTTGAGAGTTTTCACAGCACCCAGCTCCATATGGTGGGCTCACACTGAGGACCTGAGGTCTGATTTGGAGCTGAACACTCCCACGTCCATGGGTATTTGGATGGAGCTCTTTCGGAGCCACTGTAGGAATCAAGCCAAGCTGCCAAGTCTTGGGCTTGGTGCAAAGCCGAGCTCCCTCAAAGCAAAGGTGATGGGGAAGATGGATTCGGGTTGGCAGTAGCTCCGTGTCATTTTCCATTTGTGAATGAAGACCAAACTCTGCCGGCAGTTGCCATCTGTATCAGCCTACTTGGACACAGCCATTTCTCTGCATGGGACCCAGTCAAAATAAGACAGCCAAGATAAACATTTGGTTCAAAAAGTGCTCACAGCCTACCAGGAGCAAAATGACATATTGCTCATCTGAAGGACAGGGTACCTCCTGGTCCACAGTCTAAACTCTCCAAAATGGGACTGGTGGCCTCTCCTACCTGTTCATTGGTCCAGACATCACATTTTCTTATGCCTATAGGTGGGAGGATGGAACATGCTATGAAAACCTGAGAGCAAAGAATGTTTTGGAAGCTACCTGGCTATTTCATCAGCAGTAGTTTCCTGGCTCCCCATCTATGTGCCTTCTCAAATAAGCTCATTTTGAACAGCTTTTTGTTGGGATTCTAGAGGGCTTTCTGCGAGAGAATGGCCATGTGAGCAATCCTGCGTGAGAACAAGACTGCTGAGAGCCTCAGCTGGAGCAAGAATGCCATAAGGATGTGACCCTGAGTGAGGGGGGAGAAACTCGACGAGACAAACAACCCCTGGAAGGGGTTGGGACGGAAGAGGCAGTTCCACAAGGCAGGAAGCCTGGCAAGGCTGATGTGGCACTTTTTATCCAATCATAAGAAGGTTTAAAGCACGGGCTAAGTTAACTGCCCAGTCTTGAGGACTTGTACTGCATGTTACGTGTGCGGGAGAACATTATAAAAGGGCTTTCTTAGTTGTAATAAACGGGCATTGCTCTATCACATTGGTTGTGTGCGTGCTCAGCTCTCCCGCAGCTTTTGTTGTATTAATTCAGCAGAGTTTTTTCTGTGGGCCTTTCGTGAAGGGAGATGGCCTCTGTGCATGCACTTGAATGTTTTATCCCTCTATTTTGGGGGGCAACAGACTTGGCGACCATATTCTGACCAGGCTTTCCAGCTCTGATCTGCCTCTTCCAACAAAAGATGGATTTGGAGAATTTTTATTTCCCTCATCCCACTTAATCAAGAGTCAAATATTGTAGTCAATAAACCAAAAGTAGTGGAAAAAAAAATCTTCCATATAAATAAGTACACATTAGTTTCAAATGTGTTGAATTACACCTTACAGATGAGGTATTGCTGTCAACAGCACTGAACTAGAAGAACAGTTATATTCAACAGCGTCTGGAATATAAACGAGGCTGACAAATAAGTGAGGACACAGATTCTGTCCTCTCTTTGTCTGCCTAGTGTATTAGTGATCTTCTTGAGTTTTGCTGGGAATTGAATCCTTATTTCCATAGAATTATCAATACTGCCACCCAGATTTCTTTCCTGAGCAGGTAATAGCCATTAGAGTCTAGCATTACATATATATATATAGTTAATTACTTTTCCCCATGTTTATTATTTGGTACTTACCAACACAGAATTTCCCTGGAGTGTACCCGACAGTCACTAGGTATTGGGATCTATTCTATTCCCTTGACACAAATCCTTAGCTGTGACTACCCCATGTAATTGTGTACTACCAGCAAGCTGCAGCACCTTGGAAATCCTTTTCTGGCCAGCTCCTGAATAATTTGAGTAGGCCTTTAGGAGATTCTGCTCAATAACCCCTCTGTGGTGAAAAATTACCATTATTTTTATATTTCCTTTCCTCTCTTTAAACAACTAGAAATTCCTGACAGAGCTTCCCTTTTACCGTACGATAATGTCATTTCTTTAAAAATTCATTACAATAAACCTGCGAAAAACCTTTCTGTAGTGACTGATCTTCCCCAGTCTCCAATCTTTCCAAGTATCCTAGTGTAATATTAGATGATATGTCTTGCCAATTTGTCTGCCACAGAAACAAGACCTGCCAGTCTGTGGTTTCCAGGGTACCCCTTGCATCACCCAGCATCATAACCACACTGAATCAGACTGATTCAACCCACACTTGCTTTTTATCTTGTCTCCAGCACTGGCCAAAGCGAACATCTAGGAAAAGTACAAGAACAGGATGAGCATAAAGTGATGTTTCCGCCGATATGATCTCAGTCTCCAACAGTTTGCCTCCTGGGAACTTCCTGAGCCAAAGATGCTTGCAGACAGTTAGAAACCTTCAGCTGAAGCTTTTCTCCAGCCATTGAACCCACATAAATTGTTGTCATTCACAATTCCACTTTATCTATAGCATTTTACCATCCCTCTACACATATACATATATATACACCCTGCTCTATATCCATAAAGGAACCAGAACTGAGGTATTTAGGATGGAGTGAGTCATGAATTTACATTATGACATAACAACGTTAAAATCTGGTGTCACATTTACCACTTTCCATTCCTCTGATAAGCATCACTCTGTTCATAACATTTTTTGCTTACATTTCTGATGCTTATTTTTTCTCTTTGCAAGATTCAAATTCAGGAAGTTTGACATTTTCTACCCTGAATGTTTCAGAGGAGGCTGGAAAACATCCAGTACTTATTTTATCACTTTACATTTTGGCCATATTTCAGTGTAGCCTTTTTTCTTTCATGCAAAATTAAAAGATCATAAAACAGGTTAGTTTTGCATATGTTTTATTGTTTTAAATAATTAGTTTAATTTAGGCTCCTTTTGTGTTTTCTTTTCACAGGCTTTGCAATCAATATGTTTACTAGCAACTGAAGACATCATGAATATATGTGTGTATTAGCAGATAAATGCAGAAATTACATTTTGAATTCACTGACACGAGCGCTCACCCCTACAACATGATTCTGAGAGTTTAATCAAGAAACAAAAACTTGTGAGCCCAAACAAAACATCTTGACTTTCTCATTTCAATTGCTAAATACTCACCCGGGCTGCATATGAATGAATTACCGACCTGAAATTATGTGCATAAATTATTTGGCAAACAAGTCTGAGTAATGAACAAATGTGGGTGAATTGCTGTGTTGGGGAAAAGAAAGCGAGGCATGATTCATTCAATCACCTACTCGTTATGGCTGATTCCCTAGGCTCAAATTAGGCAATAATCAAGGATCCTTCAGCACGGCGGCTGGGGCGAGCTCAGACGGGCTGTGAGCCTGCAGACACAGGATTTGAGAGCTTCTGTGCAGCTGGGGCCGGTGCCTCGGGCATCCGATGCTCCTTCATCATGCCAAATTGCCTGGCCAGTCCTGATGCAGACGTTCGGACACCCTGCACTTGTCAGGAAATTGCAATTCCTGATCTCACTTCAAAATATTCTCAGGCATCTCTGTGCCAAATAATAGTCAATACGTGGCCTAAGCCAGACCGACTGCTATCTTGTAGTGTAAGCAAGGTTATCACATAGGCACAGGTAAAACATATCTTGTGTCGCATTGGAGTTTCAGTACTTACGCTGGATACAGAACATGCACTGAAGCCTCACAAGGATAGCTTCTGCAAACTCCCCTTTCAGCACATCCCACAGGATAAACCCCAATGAGGATCTGTTTGCGGGAAGCCCCGTCTTCCAGCCTTGGATAGAAAGGGCTGCTCTAAATATCCATCCATAATCTTTGTCTTTGCAGAGTGGTGGGGCAGAGGGAGGAAGGGCTCTCACTGCCGCTGCCCGGACGTCAGCCTGAACCCTCCCGAAGGCTCCCTCCAGTCAACCCGGCAGTGAGTACTGAATCACACAGGCTCAAGCAGTCCCACCACCCTGCCACCACCCTGTTGCCTGCGAAGCTCTCCTCTACACTCTCCCAATGGATCTAAGGAGACTTTGACAATGAGTTTCCCAGTAAGCGGGTTATATTGCAGGATAAATTATCCCTTGTTCTGCTATATCTGCTGCGTGATGACTTCCTGCTATGCCACAGAGCAAGAGGTACTGTTATCATTATGCACATCTGCAGAACGGAATAACCGTTACCTGAAAATGTGAAAATGATGCATAGACCAACTTGCATCCAAATCTGTATTCCCTGTTGTAATTACAGAAGGGTGATTTAAGAGAGCTCTACCTCTTGAATAAGGCTGTCTTCTAACCACTTCTTCAAAGGTACATTCTTTCTCCATGCGGAACTATCAGTTACTTGGATTTTGAGGTCTTCATGGGATTTCTGGAAACTACTCTTGATGAAGGATCCTGACAAACTTGTACCCAGCTTCCACACTGAGCGTGACCTCTAACCAACAGCTGCTCTCCATCCACACATGCCCTCAGCCCCACCTCCTGCCTGCTGAGCCAACACAACAAAGTTCAGCTTCACAGCTTGCCCGCTGCCCTTCAGCATCACCGGGCACGTGTTTCACATGTTCTGGGGAGAAGCACTGCCCTGGCTGTGCTAGATGGTTACTCTGTGTCTGCACAAAACAGAGCCAGTACCGAGAGATCATCCAGGAAGCCATCCTCTGTCCTGAAGCTTTTTGCTTAAACACCTCTCCAGTCAGATTTTTGTCTATTTAGTCTTCTGCTGAATTAGAGGGTGCGATGCATGCTGTAGCAGAGAGCAGTAGGTGGAGGTTTTCTACTCAAATACCAGGTAATAGATTGTTAGCATGGGCCAAACGAGCTATGTTCCTCTTTTATGTGTCCCCATCACATTTCCAGGGTCTGCCCCTGAAATGCCCACGGCTTTGGTTTTGGCTAGCAGTGCTCATTCAGTGCTTAGGCAACATGGAATATATGTTCAAAATGCCTTGAAGAAGGTAGAAGTCACTATCCCCATTTTAAAGGAAAGAAGAAATAAAGACAGGGAAGAGATTAAAACCAGCAGTCGTCATGGAGAAAGAGGTTTCCACTGTAGAAGTCCATTGCCACGTTGACAGTTTTACCATTAAATGTCATCTGTTTGTTGCAAAGGCTGTAGCAGCCAGCCCTTTTTTTTTTTTTTTTTCCCAATGCACAGCTTTTATATCAAGACCATAATTGTAACAGTTTTGTCCACAGTCATGACAGGGCATCAGTGAAAGAACAGAGTAAAAGCATTCAGAGCATCAGGGGTCCTGTTATTTTCCTTTCAGGGAAAATACACAACAAAACAAGATAGAACATTCAGCTAAAACTGAAATTTTGTTCTGCCAACCATAAAAACAAGTCTAAAGGTGACATTCCCAGGCAACTTTACTCCAGCCATCCTCCTCCAGCCGCTCCTGGTTTCCTGAGTATCAGTAGCAGGTGGTGCAGGAGATACTGCCAAGGCTCACTTGGAGGATATTTTTGAAAGCACTAAAAAAATTCCCTTGAACTATTCTGAGCACTGCAGGCAGCACTTTTCTGCCTCAGAAAGGAATGGGGAAACTTCTATTTCCTCACCAAAAGCAAAATACCACTGCCTATCTCTGGCCTTGCATGAGCCAACTAAACCTCAGTGTAGAATAGGCAGTATGAGTTGAATTCTTGCCCCAGGGAAATCAGAGCTGAGTTATTGTTCAGTGGCATCAGGATTTGATTCAGTGTGAATGGGAAAAAAATCAAGGCAGAACTATGAGATCCCAGCCAGCAATGTCCTTAAACCCACATCTAAGCTTAAGATCGTGAATAGTCCCAAATCAAATACAAGTACTGGATGTACTAGTCTTAAGTGAATAAAAATGGGTTTATGCATGCACAGTAATAAATTTTAAAAAGGATGATGTTTTAAGTCACTTCATTCCCTGCAGCATTTTGGAGTCTCTGTTTCTAGTTATCATAAATATCTACACCATGATGAAGAGAGAGTGACAAGATCAGCATTGCTGCAGCGTGGTGTGGAGCAAGTGGGAGTTTCACATCCCAGGCTAGATATTCTCCCCCTTTGCTCCCTGAGGGAGTCCTGTTAAAGGGGATATTTGCCCCTTGTAGTGTCATATATGAGAAGAGAGCAACAGTGTCATATACCACGTTACACCAAAACATTTGTTTCTCAGTGTAATGTAACTTTTAATATAATTAGATGAGCAGTCACAAAATACTTTGCTAGTTCTGTTCTCAGTGCCCTGCCACTGAATGAGTGGTGGGACGTTAGCTTCCCGTTTGACACACGTGTCTGGGATGTAAAATCCACTTTTGACAATAAAAGTATTTTAATAAAAACAAAATACAAAAAGACCTCAAGAACCTTCTCTAATTTATTTCTCTGTAACAAGGCTGGATCAGCTGTACATTTTCTGTTCTTAAGAGCTTTCCATGATAACCTTCTCCAGGAGCTTATTGCAAGCCTTCCCTGCCCACACAGTTAACATATTTTTCATAATTTTCTTGATCAGTACTTCTTGTCCTGTCCACCATGGACATGAAGAAAAGATGATGGTCTCCCATGTTAGTTGACTCTTTCATAAGCTGAAGAACCCCAGCATGCTCATTTTCCCATCACAGGTCCTGTTTTCACGTCCTCTGCTCATTGCTGTGTGCTGCTTTGCACACTTCTGAATTAGCCCCCATCGTTGGAGCAAAGCCCAGAGCTGGGCTCCAGCTGGTGCTTCCTGACAGCTAAGGGGAGAGAAAGGACTCCTCATCGTGCTCTTTTCCAAAGAGCTCCAGCCTGTATTTGTGTAGCTCTTTGTTCCTTCCTAAGCTCAGCACCTCCCGCTTGTCCTTATCAAAGTGTCTTTCTGTATTTCTCAAGATCCTTTGCAACTCTGGCCCTGTCTTTGTAGTCCATCCTTGCATGGCTTTGCCTCCAAATATAGAAAATATTCTCTCTAGTCCATTGAAAATATTGAGTAATAAACCAGATCTCACACAACGTCTCTTACACTTTACTGGTGAACCACTGAGAATTATTCTCTGAAACACTCTGCACTCAGCCCTATATAACTTCATATATAGCACGTTTTCTTGGTTTGCATATGAGAATGTTCCGTCAAAAGTCGAACTAATGTCAAGACTTATGACTCGGGCTGTTTCTCCTCTATATCAGTGCCTGTTATCCTGCCACATAAGGAAATGAGATTGGTTTGACATGATTTGTTCTTGACAAATCCATGCTGACTGTCACTAATCTCCTTGTTTTCTCTTAAATGCTTACAAATGGTTTGATTATTTGTTCCAGGATTTTTCAGGAAATTGAAGATAAGCTGACGTGTCTATAATTCCCTAACTCCTCCTTCCAACACTCCCCTTTTTCAGTAAGTTTCCATCCCCATCTTCTACATCCTCCACAGTTTTTAAAGGTACTTATTCCACCAAATATTTCATACCATAGGGAATCTATCAGCAAAACAGCAACTAGCAAAGGACCTTCTAAAAAGATTATCATACTTTAATGACCAAACATGCTAAATGATGTTTTAAACAGTTTTAGGTACATTATTACTGGGTTTTTCAAAAAACTATAGTTTTGGTGTGTCTCTATTGTACAGCTTTCAGCAAGCTCACATAAAAAGATAGTCACATGATTTTTTTAATATGCTGTAACTACATTCTCCTTTTGCTTGACAGCTATAAAACAAAGCCAGCTGAAATGGTCAAACTGAGCCTAAAACTGTTGATGGGTGTTATGGCAAGAAAGTATGCCTGAATTTCCTGCCAGTGTGCTCCTTTCACACAATAAAGTGGGATGGGTCAGAGTGCGTGGGTGAGCAGTTCATGCAACAAGATCAACATATTGACTTGCTCAAGTGAAAATATCAACTTGTGCAATACTGAGAGCACCAAACAATGATGGAACGAGCAACCAGCTGGATGAGAAAGCCAAACACACGTAATTCTCACAGCACTTTCCCTTCCGTGCCAGGGACTGTTTTCAGTGAAGTTGGGTCTATATACACCAGCGGAGATCTTAGCTACCGACTTTAGCTTTGCAGCCATACATTGAGCTTTCCCGTACATCACATTTGCAACTGCGCCCTGAACCTTTCCTTCTCTGCCCCTTTTCGATAAAGGGTTGGGAAAAGAAGAGCTGTCTCTGGCTATTCACAGTGCAGCAGCACATCATTTTAAATGAATCATTCCCCATTAGCCCCAGATGCCAGGCATAGTGGAATCAATCCCCTTCTGTGAAATCATCTCTAAATAAGCATCTCTGCTCTTAAGTACATTTTCACTGGGTTTCTAAGCACCCTTCAAGCCTGGGTTCAACAGAAAGGTGGGGACATTCCCTCTGCTCTTTACGTTCTTTCTTTCAATACTAGTGAGGGCTGCAGTGTCCCCGTGAGATGGAGAGAAGTGAGAGGAGTCTTGGCAGAAAAAAAAAACTCTTCCTGAAAAGCTCAAGAGCTCCTTATTAGAAGAAGAATTCTTGAATGAGGTTACAGGCACACCTTTTACTCCTCCTGCTGAGCCATGATTTCCTCCTGCTGCTGAGAGAAGTCACCCTTAGTTGTGAAGGAGTAACATGATTTCACCTATAGTAGGGGGAAAAAAAAAAAAAGGTAAGAGCAAGAAATGGAATAAATATTGTCATGATTGACATCCTTCACAGATCTCTGTGTTGGGTTTTGGGGGATTTTTTTAACCTGTCAAACCTCTCTCATTGTTATTTCACACTTGGTTTCAGCTACGAAGGCGGAGATGGCAACTCTGCTGCTGTATCGATCCTGACACTACAAGTCCTTGTCTCGCACGGAGAAATGTGTTATCCTCCCAGGGACTGCTGTCAGAAGAGATGCAGGCACTGACTTTTGTATCTTCCTCTGGTAAAATAAACTTAGTTTACGGCAGAGGGTCACTGCTGTGAGAATGGCAGAGAGGCTGGAGTGCTGTACAACACTACCCCCTTGTGATTTCTCTTGTTACAACACTTTGTAAACCAGTTTTTCCAGACTGACCATTTTACATGCAAGTTTCCCTCTCTGAGCACGAATCCTATCATTAAGCAGCCAGCTTCCTCAGTACGAACTGAACAACACTCTTTGATACATCCAAATGCATTTTGTTTTTACTGAATTCCTCTTTTCTTGTGCCTATAAGCTTGCATAATTTTTTGTATGATTCTATATTTGCTGCTTCAGGAACTCGGACAGACCTGGTATTTCCGCCTCTGCCAGTGCATGTTGCATCTCCTCTCTGAAAGCAGAGTTCAGTGGAGAAATTTCAGACTTGGATGCACATCTTTGCTATCACCTTGTATTTATTTGAGCTGCGAAGGACCAAAGCCAAGCCGCTTTAGTTGAATGACAGCATCTTTGCCCACATGGTTCATGGCTGGGCTCTGGAGAGATCACAGCTCAGCTAGAGCAGCCGGTGCAGCCCTGGGGAGATGCTAGACCAGCTCCTGACCCAGGACAGGTGCATGAGAACAGCACCAAAATTACTAAAGCTGCAGACATTTAGCCCCGCTTCAGCTGGGTTCACAAATCTGCATACCCTGGGCACTTGTTCATAATCTCTGTTTATCCCTAAAGCATCACAGAGATGACAAGGGGATCAGCGTGGGGGTCCCTGCTCTCTGTCGTGAGGTGCAGGTGTGCTGACACACACGGCTGCTGAGGAACAGCAGTGTGGGACGCTGCTCCAGAAGGGAGGGGGGCCGGGGACTGAGCACAGTGGGCTGGGTGGAAGAGATGAGGACAGCAGAGTGATCTCCCCGACAAAGGCAGAGCCCAGCTGTGCCTGAGCAAAGCAAGCAGAGATGCTTTGGAGACAGTGACCAGGTTCAGCAGAGAGTCCAGACGGGCAGGCAAGGCCATGGCGAGGGGGCAATGCGAGGTGAAGCAGGAGTAGTCGTGCTGGTCAGCCATCGACTGCAAAGCTGTCCCTGAGCCCAAAGGGGCAAATCCCCAGGAAGGGCAATGCCCTCAGGGCCGTAATACTGACAAGGCCCATGAAAAACTTTCATGTGCCTACCTGAAAAATCAGATTCCAAAATATCTCATTTATTTTTGACTTGGACAAGTGGAAAGAAAAAGAGACGTAATTTTATTATTGCCTTGCTGCTGAACTCGATCAAGTTCAAGTAACACAGTCACTGTTACATTCTTAAAAGAATCGTTGATAAGTGAAAAACAATGGAGAACATTTTAGTTGGATGGAATTCTACTTCCATGTCAAACACTCATGTCAAACTACTTCCTCCTGAGAAAAAAACAGCAACAACACTGCTTTGTTAAGCATTGACCTGTTCCTGTTGTTTATAGCACAGATGAAGTACATCTCAATATTCTGTCTCCAACATCCTTATTTCTAGTGCAGCTGGGATGTCACCTTTATTGTGACAGGAAATGTGGCATCTTTAGATGTCCATTTTCTACCCGGGATTCCTTGAGTTCAGATCTAATGTAGAGCAGCTGTGAAGCTAAATCAGCATGTAGGTACTTCCCTTAAATACTTAAGAGAAAAAGAGGAAAGACATCTACAACTCCCTTTCTTTTCATAGATAACGGAACTAAGTTTCCTAAGTGTGTGATGTTTATTTATCAAATAAATAAGCCATAGAAACCCCCAAGGTCACAGAGCTACTGAAGAAAGAACTAGAAACAATGAGGCTTGTGTTCAAGGCCCATCCCTCCTTCAGGAGGTGTGGTTTGCTACGGCATGAGGGCGTTCAGGGCTGCTGGAGGTTCAAAAAGCAGTGAGAGGAAATCTAAGGAATAAAATGCACCTAAGGCTATTAAAAAAGAAGGTGCTGCTTCTGGTCCAGAATATCTGTTTTAAAAGCGTCTGTTCTCATAACAAAGACGAGAAATAAGACAACTAAGAGGCGCAGTAGGCACTGAGACTGAGAATATCTCAATAGCGGCCATACGACAACTGCCACCTAACTTCAGAGAGTGGCAGTGGGGGTATCCGTCTGAGAGTAACTAATTATGCCGTTTTATTTAATGGCACCTCCAAAGCACATTTCACTTGATCTGCTTTAGAAATCTACTTTAACATGAGCTGGATCCCACCACCAGAGTGCCTTTTCCTCTCCACTGACATTAAGGGGAACCAAAGGCACCAGCTCAGATGTGTCTGCCCTACCCATGTCTATCTTTAGTCAGACAGATTCTAGCTATGAGCAGTGAACTGTTAAGATCAACATCAGAACTAGGACCTTCTGAGTTTGGAAGTGGTTCAACAGGTATTAGAAGTGGTACACAAAATGTTACCAGTGTGTTAGAGTGCACCCAAAAGGGGCTTTTTTCCATGATCCTTATAATTTCATTGTAGGTAACAGTGTTTTCATGGTAAGTTCGATCATTTTCACCCTAACAATGTATCATCTTAACACCTGGCTCAGAAGCTCTCAATCACACTGCCACGACATGGCAAATGAGAACAGAATTTGAGCCATCCCTAAACTGACAAGGCCTTTGTTTGCTCTTTTCAAACTACCCAAGATCAGTGAACCTAACGGTACTGCCGGTGTGCCAGAACAGTTCTGACCAGGCCCACAAAGTGTCCTCTGGTGCCCAAAAACACACACAAAACCCCATTAAACCCTTGAAAAAGTTGTGTATGTGAATACCTTTGTAGAGCAGATAAAAGCGTCTGAAAACAAAGCAACTGCAGGACACATAAAGCCAACATGAATAGAGATAAAATGCATTAATCTTTCTCAATGGAATCTTGGAACAGAATAAATAAATCTAAAAGGATACAGAGACCCGTTTTATTCTCAGAATTTAAGTATTTCCATCATTAATTCCTTTGAATAAAAGCGTTATTATTCACTCACTTTCAAATAGGTATTTTACTCTTTTCCTACTTTACTTCAGAACTCAGCAATTCCTAAACACAAGCCTGTAACCCCACAGTCTATTTTCTTCCTAATTAAAGAATCCTCCTGTTAGGACATGTAGAGTAGTTGCTGGATTTTCCTTTTAAGTACAGACCTGTCACTTCCTTGAAAAATAACTGTAGCAAATGAAAATGAGGAAGTCCTAAAACAGCCCTGCAAGGTTTTTATGTGAGGACAAACCCACCATTTCTCTGCATTCTGAGGGGCAATGTGTGCATGTTAATCCTCACATCTAAAGGACCTGTTGTTTCTGTGGTATCTAGTAAGGTGTTCTTATAACAGAGATTATTTAACGCAGAACAGCAGCAGAGATCGCTTGAGAATAGTTCTTTCAGCCTTGTGGCATTTCCACTGTTATCAGTTGTACAAGGCAGCCCAAGGCCTGCCTTTGCCTACCGAGACAAGGAATTATGTCCCTCACACTGCTTTTGAAAGAGCAACAACTCCTGCGCTCTTATCTGCAACAGTGTCACCAAAACACCGCTGGTGCCTGTCCCTAGACTAAACACCGCTGGCAGCGTCCTCGTGGGCACTGCCTGTGCCTGGTCAGGTCTGGACTGATCAAAACCAAAGCATAAACACTAACGTGCGCATCTCCTGGGGTGTGAGCGAGGGCAGGGGAGGTAGCACAGGCAGGCGTTTGAGGGCAGTGATGCCGCCGTGAGTATTCATCCGTGCAACTGGCGTAACCTGCCTCCACCAACTCCGTCGCCCAGGCAGAGTGGGAGCACCGGGCCGAGGCCTAGCGGGCCCCAAGGCCCGAGCCTGACCCCAGTGCCGGCCTCACCCGGCCAGGCCGCGACCCCCACAGCGGCCGCGGGAGCGGCTGCCCCGAGCCTCCTGGGCTAAGCCGGCGGGGCCCCGCGGGGCCAAGACGCCGGGCTCCGGGCAGCGGAGTCGGGCCGGGCCGGCACCGTGAGGGCGGCCGGGCCCTGGAGGCGCCCCCGTCCCGCCCGGGCCCACGGCGAGGCGGCCCCGCCCCGCCGTCGCTATGCCCCGCCGCCAAGGGAGGAAGTGTCGTAAAGGCTGACAGGAAACTTGGCCGCGGGTTACGGCAGCGGCGGCCGCGCTTGGCGGCCGCTGGATGAGCGGAGAGTGGGAGCCGCGGCGCTGAGGAGACGCGGGGGTGAGTGGCCGCGGTGGCGGGCGGGGAGGCCGCGGCGGCGGTGGGTGGCCGCCCGGGGCCCGCAAGGGAGCGGGGAAGGGCCCTGGTGGCGGCGGCGGGGGGAGCGGGACAGCAGGAAGAGGCGGCGGCGGGGCGGCGAGGCGGGGCCCGGGCACCGTCTCTGCCTTTGTTCGCGCCCCCCCCCCACCCCCACCCCCCGCGACCGCGGCCCGTGAGGCCGCCGCCTCCCCCCCCCTCCCTCGCCCCCGTCTCGTCTGACGCCCTCCTCCTCGGTGAGTTTGTGTCGGTCTCTCCCGTAGGATATGGCCGAGGTACCGCCGGGGCCTAGCAGCGTCCTCTCCCCGCAGGGGGACACGCTCTCCCCCTTCCCCGGAGGAGGAGGGGGAGGGGGGGCTGCTTCCTCCTCCTCTTCCACCTCCTCTGCTGCCGCCGCCGCCTGCACCGGGGCCCAGGATGAGGAGGCCGAAGAGGAGGAGGAAGAGGAGGGACCCGCGGGCGGACGGGAGCAGCAGCGAAGAGGAGGAGGAGGAGGAGGCAGCGACGGCGGCAAGGGGGGGCCGCAACAGCACCGCCACCACCACCACCATCCCCCGCACCACAACCACCAGCTCAACGGCCTCATCAGCCCCGAGCTGCGGCACCTGCGGGCCTCCCTCAAGAGCAAGATCCTCAGCTCGGAGGCAGGGGCAAGCCCCGAGGGGCTGGAGAACAAGCGAGCCAGTAAAACAATGGGCTCTGGACAGCAGCAGCAGTCATCGCCCTCGACCACAACACCGTGCTCATCTCCCCTTACCAACCACCTCCCTCCCCAGGAAAGGACTGCACCCTCTCCTCCTCCTTCTCCCCCAGCAGCAGCAGCAGTAAGAGAGGACAGGAGCCAGTCTGCTGCCACAACTACGACTGCTGCTAAGACTGCAGCCCGCAATGGACGGGCAGGAGAGACTGGCTTGGAGGAGGAAGAGCAGGAGGAGGGGGATAAAAGAGGGGAGGAGGAGGAGTCCTTGCTGCAACTCTCCGCGTCCTTAGATGCAGCTTGCAGTTTGAAAGGCTCGGGAACGGACTCTCAGCCCGAGGAGGACATAACGATACGATACGTCCGATATGAGTCAGAGTTGCAGATGCCCGATATCATGAGACTGATCACCAAAGATCTGTCTGAACCCTACTCCATTTACACATATAGGTATTTTATCCACAACTGGCCACAACTTTGCTTTTTGGTAAGTGCCGGAGGGGGTAGGGAGGGCAGGAACTGGGAGTGGTTTGGGGCTGGGGAGGAGAGGATTAAAGGGTTGACATTTGTGGAAATACTTCTAATAATCTTTGTGTGGATAAGGGCAAGCTTTTTTGGGAGTACCTGTCTTCCTAATGAAGTCCCCTTGTGACCTGTGCATGTATAAGTAAACCATATACTTGAAGTTTCTACATTTGTTAATACATGTTTTAAGTGGTGGGAAAAGGGTTTGAGCACAGGGCCAGCATCCAGGAATTCAAGGCTTCTAATCTTGGTTTTGACATTGACTTTCGTGACCTTTGGTAGCTCATTTTATCATTCTGTCTCAGTTCCTAGGTTTGTATTTGAAAAAGAATGTACTTAGTCCACTAGTGTCTTAATGAGTGCTGAGTAATTCTTGCACAATGGTTTTAAAACAGACTTCAGCATGGCTAGCATGTAAATGTTAAGTGATACATGGAGAGACGCTGTGAAAGGTTTTGTAGACTTTTGATCTGTGAGCTTACTTTGGAAACGACAAGTGCAACTGTATTGCTTCTTACAGGTGTGATAGTGTGTGCAGCATGCAGAAGTTCTTGTGCTCCTTAGACTGTCTTGCTGTACTAACAATGTATTTAGTGTTACATTCTTCCTGCTGAACTATTGAGAAGATTGATTTACCTGTCACCCTGTCTTTCTAAATGTTTAGCACTTCTTACAGAAGAACTTGTGTCTCAGTTGAAAAACGTGCTTTTAGGATGATAATCTGTCCACAGGTATATGAAACTGAGTATAAGTTGGCCTGTGGAGTATACATGCACAGTGGGAGCTTAGCTGTGTTTGATTTACTCATAGGAAAACTTATGTCTGCAAAACAGAACATTTATGGGAGTGTATGGCACATACTTGCAAAGGTAAATGATGAATTATTCTCTCTTGATGTTTTAATCAAGGCTGGACACCTTTCTGAAAGGTATGATTTAGCCAGAGTCAAGACACCCTTCAGTTTAGGAGTATCTCTGTAAAATTTTAATAGGATATGAGTACAGGAGGTGAGGCTAATGGAATCCATCTGGCCTTAAACTTCCTGGATGTTCTTGGTTTAGGGTCTGGTATAATTTAAAGTAGGATTTATAAGATTTATAGGAGGATTTTTCAGAACTGTGCCTCTTAGAAACCCTGAAGAGGGAATACAGTAGGATTATAGGAAGTTGAGCAAAGCATTACCGTCTGGAACAAAATAGAAATATGAAAATATTTGACAACATTATTCAATGCAAAGTCATGTTTGCCATTATAAGGATGCTGATCAGAGCAGAATGGTATTTTTCAAGCACTGACTATGCGTGTGACTGATTTACTTCATATTGAAAATAAATGCTCATGAACTACAAATGTCCATACTTTCAGCATGGAGTGTATTGCTGGTAATGCCAAGGTAATGTTGAATACTATTGGATCACAATGCGTTTGTTTAGACTTTAAATCTGTATCTTTTTTGTCAGGAAGTAACTTGAGAATTTTGTTATGAAGAGCAGTGGCAAGTTGTTTGACAGAGTACTAAAACAGATGATTTCTAATAAGTACATTCAAAGAATAAGATATCACTCAAGGAAAAGAAAGCATCTTAAGCTTATTTTGTAGTGACAGCTTTTTTTTATTTTAATAGCCTTGAAGAATCAACAAAACTTTACTTGAACTCTGTGTATTGCGATTTTTTTGAAGAGTGGAACAACGTAAAGTACATAAAACCATAGAGAAGAATATGTGGCTATGAACATCTAAAGCCAGCGAATTGTTATCTACTTAATAATTTGAAGGTCTTGCAGTATGTTGAGTCAAGTTTGATGGGGTTTTTTTGTGACTAGTTTTAGTATTTTTAAGGTTTGTTTTTTTAGAGGTTGTCTTGAAGACTTTCTGTTCTATAAAATTTAATTTGTTCCTGCAGTTAATGGATTCCTGAACTACTTCTATCTAATAAGTCTCTTTAAAATATTTATCTTCAGTCAGGGACTGCATATTCCAACTAGCAAAAACAGTGTCAGGAGGGCGAAGAGAAGCATAGTGCCTGATCTCACAGAATCTTTTGTCTATAATGCTTTGTGGCCTCACACCCTTCTGGGTTCAGGTTTTGTTTTGGTTTTGATTGTTCTGGGGGAAAGGGTTTAGACTGCAATTTGACTGTATTTGAAAAAAATATCTGTAGGTGTTCAATCAATTCCTTTACTGAATCTCACCATCACCATTTTTAAAATCTCTGATGCTTACTCATATGTCTTCATTGCATTGTCATGGGCTCCCTTCCCTTTTCTTGATGTGTGAGGGGAAACTGCTGTCCTGGTTTTGGCTGGGATAGAGCTATTTAAATTGAAGATGGGATGTCTGTTTTTGTAAATGCTCAGCAAGTGTCCCTTGCTGATATTTATTCAGTAAACCATCTTAAACACCATAATTTTCCTATCTAGCATTTTGGATACCTGACAGTGCAGAGCTGTTTTCTGGGTGCATTATTAATATTATTCCTGATTATCTCCTGGATTTGACCCTTGCTGAGTTTTGGCTTCTCCTTCCCAAGGTGCACCTTTGCTCTAATGGCTAGTGCAAGGGCTGCTTGCTTTTCCTTTCTGTTCAACTACCTCTTCCTGGCTTGTGCCAACACTTGTGTTTCTCTGATTTGGGAAGCTAAGGTAGCCCTCCCACCAACAACATACATTTATAAGAGTGTGTGTGTATGTATGTGTTTTAGAGTCCCGTTTCTGTTGGTTTAGGGCTCCAAACATACTCACAGTAGGATGTCACAGGCACTGGTGTTGGTGCAAGGAAAGAGGTGGAAAAAGCACAGCTGGAGGGAAGGCATAGGACCAATCCTAACTAGTCAGTAGTGTGGTTTTGCTGTATAAAACCACTGTACGCTCACAAAAAGTTCATATTCTACTTTAAAAGTATTCGGAGTTACTAGGAATCTTCAAAACATGTTCATTTCCGTGTTGAGTTCATCCGTGTAACTGTCTTCCTGACTGTAGGGGTAACAAGTTGGGGATGGTTGATGATCAGTTCTGCTGTTTTACACTGCAGCATTATCTGACTGAGCTGTTGTAAGGGAATAACCTTCTCCTCCATAAACTGTAACTGTCTGCTTAAACTCGGGTTTCGCCTGTCTTTGGAAGAGCAGGTTTGCACTGTGCACTAGGTGTGGATGCCCTGTAAATGCCTGGTTTTTACTTATTCCCAGAATCCCTGTCATCCCAGCTTCTCTTCAAATGACTGATGATAACCACTCCTCTGTCAAAAAGGCAGAGGAACGCGGTATCTTTTGTTTCACATGCAGCGTTTTTAAGCATCGCTACAACTTTGTTCCCATATGGATTGTAAATGCATTTTCAAAGTTGCAGCTTCCTTTTAAAGTGTATTTGTGGCTTCTAGTCTTAGCAGTGTTAAACTTCTAAAACTTCCATTTAGAACCGATACATTAAATATTTCAGAAAATTGTTTTCAAAATACCTTGGCATGGGAGAGGTGAGCTTAGGAAACCTCACTGTGTGCCAAAGTCTGGATAAGATAGGACATAATAAAAGCAGAGTTCTGGCTGAGTGTTGTAACCTCTCCTGTAATTCACAATACTGCGCCACTCAGCTGCCTTTTGAGAAAAATCTGGAAAAAACTGTGCTTTTATTGGGTTCTTAACTTTGCCACTAGCTATAGCAGCATTTATAATTTAAACTTTCACAAGTTTAAAAATAACCTATTAATTCCATGTAAGTGGTTTTAGATGTGTTGTAAATCCTAAATGACTGCAGTTAAGATCTTGCTTTATACTAATGCTTTGCTTTTTTTTTTTTTTAAAATTGGATTTTATTCAAGAGTCTAAGCATACTTCATGTTGAAATTAAGACTTGTAAGACATTGTCCGTGTTTCTAGTTGCAGAAAACTTGGGGCATAAAAGAAGAACCAGAAAAGTTAGGAGACTGCCTGGGAAATCTTCCTAGCCTCATGGCAGATGTAGGAAGAAGTTCTATAACATCCATTCCCAATTTGCAAACTCTCTCTGTATTCCAGTTTCCTCTTAGGAGCGATCGTGGTTTCAGATACAGGCTTGCTGTGTTACCTCTCGCTGTCAGCGGCTTTGTGAAAACTTCAGTCGTTGCAGCATCTGAGTACGTAACAACGAGTGTGGTTATTCTGGCGATGCCCTTGGCACAGGAGGGAATTACTCGTGTCCAGTTTCATAGAGTGGAAACAGAGCGTGATTTGCCCAGTATCGTAAAGAGCTCTGAACTGCCAGACTTTAACCATTAGCCTAAATGTATCCTCAGATGGCATTCAGGAGCATGATGTAAGCTGAAGGATTCATACAGAGCTGTTTTGTGGTACTTTGGGATGGATTTTTGGTGCATGTGTGAGAGGGAGGCTGTATTGCAGTAGCGCAGGTTCTGCTGCATTTGAATCGCAAAATGTTTCTCTTTCAGGAGCTAGTTGGTTGTTTTAATCTTCTTTAAATGGGAAGAAGTATCACAGGATCTGAGTATTAAATGTGTGCTCAGACTGTGGCTGACAGACATAATGCCATCTTTGCTAATGAAATTAACGCCAATTGTTTCATTTTGTGAAAAGTAATGTTCTTGCTGATTTACAGACATTTCTGTGCTAACTCTTCTAGAAATACATGGTTGCAATACAACAATATTAATCTAGTTTGTTTTAAATATTTAAACTTACTCGTAAGAACAAAGTTAATGCAAATATTGAATTTGAATTCATGTATGTTAATCCTGCTAATGACTTATGATTGAAGTAAATCTTGTAGTACTCAGTGGGGTTTATAATATATAATAGTAACTTAGGGTGAATTCTCGTTGTAGAAACTTGTATGTTTAGAATTACTCTCATATACCTGAAAGGAAAATTTGGCCCATGATTGTCTTTTCATAAATAGTGTTGTATGGGAACTACTTTTTCTCTCTCCTCCCCACTCTCCCTATTTCAGTCTTTTGAGTTGGTTTTTTTTTCTTTACACAGTTTAACCTTCTCCAGGGAATTAAATTACAAAGTTTTACATCCCGTTTTGCATTAATTTCCAGCTTTAGATAAGGTTGGAAAGGAGAGGAAAGGCAACAAAAAACCCTCAAATTAAGGTGGAAATGCAGCACTCCCTCTGTAAGTGGAACAACTGTAGATTAACTGGCAGACTTACCTGCCTAAAGACAGAGAAATAGATTTGTTTGGGGAACTGGTAACAAAGTCATACTTTATTCAGCTGTCTGGCAACAGTAGTAAAACCAGTGGGTATTTGCTTCTTTGATCACTGAAACAAAATTCTTTGCTGTTCATTTAGTGTTTTAAATATATGATTCACGAACATAACTTTTCTGAGAAGTGCCCTAAACAAGAAAGAACACAGATATGCAACGTCACTACTCTTGACGTATGTTTAAAAAAAAAAAAAAAATCTTAAAAATTATCCGCATGACTGTTACGATCAACAATTTGCACGTGTTCACTTCAGGGCAAAGCATAACTATAACGTGCTAGTTTGTGCTGTGCTTTTTTTTTTTTTTTTTTTCTTAGTGAGGTATAAGATTACATCTAGGTGCTCTGCGTAATTATAGCAATGTTATGAACAGCCTGTCTGATGATACTCTTTATTTAACTCCCTGGTTTTCTCAGGTCTGAGCCGAGATACAAAACTTGCCTTGAGCTGACACTTTGCATACACAGTTTTAGTATAAGTACAACTTTTCTTTCCTATGGAATAAACTGTGTTTTAGAACAAATGAAAGACTGCTTAGAGGTCGTGTATTTCAATCCATTTAGATCATGCTACAGTTTCTGTTCATCGTTTTACAAAACACTTGTTTAGATTGTTCAGGGTTGTTCTTGGCTACTGCTAAAAACCTGTGTTTTCCTGCCAAATAAAAACTTAGCAATAATTATATTTGCCTGATGAGTTTATATTAAAAATGGTGTTAGGATCATGCTGTATCGTAGAGCTTTGTAACTGCAGCTCATACAATCTGGGCTGCTTCATTTCACCTTTGATACAGCTCCTGGTTGACAGCTAACTTGGTTAATAACCCACCATCCAGGCAGAGATGGTAGAAGACATTATTATTATTCTTGGGGTGAAAAAACCTGTGTCTTTGTGCCTCCACTATGAAATGCATGAATGAATTTCCTGTCTGTAGAGTCCTAGCCTACAAGCTCTATACAAACAGGTTGAGGTGGTTGGAAACTATAGAGTATATACCATAGGCTTTGGAGAAGTGAGCGCTGGGTTCACAGGTGGGCTGCACTGAGGCCTGGCACTACTGGCTCTGGCAAGTCCTGTTCATTTGATGTGTCTAACTGTTGTAAATTTGAATTATTCCGAAGCGCTTGTGCCAGCACATGCTTGTGCCAATCATGTGCTGTAGTCCGGGTTTAGTTGCTACTCTGGAACCGAAGGCTAGTTCCCCCCTGCAGATACAGGTCTATCAAAGTCTGTGGATCCACTCATCCACCCATACGTACAATTATGAGTTTCTTTTTTATCTCTGTCAGTCTTTCCTGAATGAACAGTAATTCATTCTCCCCTTGGATGCTGTCCTACTCTGCAGCATTATTTAGTTTTACTGCTGCAGGTTACAATGTCATTAATCCCTCATGCTACCTAATCCTTCAGTTAACATGTGACTTGGTTTTTCTTACACTCTAGTACGTTTCATCATAAAATTCTGGTGAATTTAGTGGTTGTGCAAGTAGTTTGGTAAGTGTTTGGGGAGCAGTTGGGTTCTTTTGTTGTTTTTTTTTTTATTATTCTTCAGACTAACTACATCTCCTTGACCATGCTTTTTGTGACAGTACCATTGGGATTAACTGTCAGTGTGTAGCTCCTAACAAATGAAATCTCTGAACAGTTAAAGAGTGTGAAATTAACTGTGTGCTTTTTTTTGTTTGTTTTTTGGATGTCATGTGACTAAAAATGACGAGTTTCTAAAGATTAGGCGCAGCAACGTGATCCTTTGTGGCCTTGACATTAAAACCAGTCAAAAATGAAGCATGTTGTCTACCACAGCCCTTGTACATGAAAATTCAGATCACTGTAAAACAGGAATGGACTTTTCTTCCTCTGTGGCAGCCCATGTGAAGGGGTGATTTATGCCTTAACCTGTTTGGTTATTTTTTTTCTTTTTTTTTTCTTCCCCCTTATCTATCACATGTGTTCTTACCTGTAGACTTCATGGAATAATAATGTGGTTCTCTCCAGGACAATTAATTGGTTGTTAATTGTAACTTTATTTGAATGTAATAAAGAAATAAGAGTCCTTTAATCTTATTTATACTTTCGGATACGTTTTAAACATTTATTTGGTTATTTTTTTATAGTTTTATGCAAACAAATTTTGTGTGGCTGTTTCATTTAAAATGAACTGGTTTACTACTTTTGGTAGCACTGTAGATCACAAACTGAGAATGCATACGTGTATGTTTGTCTTTAAGGCCATGGTAGGTGAGGAGTGTGTAGGTGCCATCGTCTGCAAGCTGGATATGCACAAAAAGATGTTCCGCAGAGGTTATATAGCCATGTTAGCAGTGGATTCCAAATACAGAAGAAAAGGAATTGGTAAGAATAGCCTTTTTTGTTATTTCTTACTTAAATCCTGTAGTTGGGATAACTGTAGCTGTCATAAAGGTTTATGCAGAACTGAACTTTTAGATGTGGTGGTTTGTCTGTCATCCCTACCTTACACGACCACACAGGCTCCCCAGTGCTTTTTAAAATTTTGTTAAACTCGCCTGAAATGCCCTATGAGATTTACATCTGGGATACCATAAAACTAAAAAGAAAGGCAGTCAGCAGCCCCTTACCTCTGCCTATTACCACTGTCAAATAACAACAGTGGGAATTGCTTTGCTTTTTTATATGTGCCCTCACCACTGTATTTCTGTGTTGTGTTCAGTCTATCTTTTTTCAGTGAATTTACCTGCTGACTTGTCCCTATCAGTTAGGCATATATTGCCTGTTGGGGAGAACATATAGTTCGTTGTTGTATTAATAAGTGAAGAAAACTAGTTGTGTATTGCTATTTGAATGACTGAAACGGAGATCTGTTTTTTTGGGAAGTTACATGATAAAAGAAATCACTTTTGCCAGGGGGTTTGCCCTCCCTCGTTAATCAGTTTTGCCCCGATGAAAGGATGTTTCATTCTAGCACCAGTTATTCTATCTGGCTTAATTAAAGATTTGTTCTTATGGAAGGTTTTTTTGTGTGTGTTGGTTATTGTGAAATTACATTTTGTAACGTTTTAAACGTCAAATGTAGACGTCAGCTTTAAAGACTAGAAGAGTGCTTTGCCACTTATTCACACTGAACAGCTCATACTTTTGTGATTAAAGACAGAAAATTACTTGCAATGGAAAAATACACTGATACATTGCAGAATGGTACCATTGTGTTTGTTCTCTTCATTAAAAATACCAACCAAAACGCAAAAAATCTTGAAGTACTACATATTATCATGACTTTTCAACCACGTGTGGATTTTTTTTTCTCCAGTGCAATTCAAAAACCGTTGTAGGTTTCTGTACTGGAGCAGAGGGAAGAAGATACTGAGAAATCCCTGTCTCTCCTTTCCTTTTAGCTGAGTCATGAAGGAGCCTGCCATAATTTAATTGCAGGTGCTTGGATTCATAAGTAAATAAGAATTAATGCTGTTATGAAGATCTCTGCAAGATTTTTCCCTTGCTTTAGTCAGTTCATAATTTTAGAATTATATAAATAGAATTTGTATTTAAAGCCTTGCTTACTTTAGCATTATGTATGTTGACTTTTTCCTACATTTGCCACCTTGCTGTTTCTCAAAGTGTGCTGTTAATCTGAAGATTTGTTTTATATGTAGTACAGTTTTGTCATATGTTCAATGAAAATCTTAATTTATTAAAGTTTTGAGAATACTTTAAAACATTCTCTAGATTCCTTGGGGTTTTTTTTCCTTTTCCTTAGCCTTCTTATGGAAGTGAGATTTATGCAATTTCATTGAACAGCAGTTTTTTCCACTAATAACTTTGAAATCAACTTTCAATTTCACCCCAATTCTACAGACAGGTAGGGATATTACATTTGTAGAACTGTTGTGAAATAGATGAAAAATAATGATAAAGAATTAAATTAATGCTTAACCGAGGGGAAGGGATGGGCTTCAACCATATTATTAGATACTAGCAAATCCAAATGGGAGTCGGCCCCAAGAAAAGTGGTTTCATAAGTTCTGTTACTAACAGAAGTATTTGTTTTAGTAAGAGGAAATTCCCTTGGAAGATGAATGTCCTTCAAGTACGTGCCAGCAGATTTTGACTTTAAACGCAACAAAAAGGAATGAATCACATCTTGGAAGGCTATATATAACACTATGTTAAACATAGAAGCCTGTTTCTAATATCCGTGTGTTAGAAGAATCTTGCGCTCAAGCTGAGTCTCTGGATAACTTTACAGATTATTTTAATGTTCAAACTTGAGACTGCAGCTTGACTGCAACTTCTTGTTTCTTTCTTCCTTTCCTCCCTGCTTTCCCCAGGTGTCATGTCATGTAGGTAGCACACGTTAGTCATATATAAACCAGCATCTTTTGCATTGCAACTCTGACACTTACTGAAATCTATATTTCAGGTACAAACTTGGTTAAGAAAGCTATTTATGCTATGGTTGAAGGAGATTGTGATGAGGTAAGATTTTATAATCAAAAACTTTCATAATGTAAATGGTTTTCATTCTCCTGTATGTGGATTCATTTCACAGGTTTTTCTTCTACAGAACTGGGGATTTTTTTTTAGGTGGGGAGTGGGTTGGTAAGAAGCTATTCCTTTTATAATGAAAGGAAAAATAACCTCAGAAAAACATATGGCACAAATAGTAGAAGGATTTTCTAATTTTGTCATAAGGGCTCAAATTCAGTGTTTCAGGTTTTGGTTTACTTTGCAAAGCTGCCTCAGCCTCTGGTCGCAGGCACATTTTCCTCCAAAGACTCTACTTTAAGGTGCTGCTGACCAGTGTAACTTGCATGGTGTATGTAATACTTCCATACTTCTAGAATACACCGAGGTCTTGGCACAGGACATGCTCTAGTACTGCAGACTGTGGTTTTATCACAGCGAGTGATCAGGACTGTTCTGACAGTGCATAGCTGTATTGCGTAGCTCTGACAGATCTCTAATGATTTAGCATGTCAGTGAAAACTTGGAAGGAAAGTGACTGAATCACTGTCAAACTTTCTCAGGCCTGTATGTTACTAGTCTTTTACCAGATTAGTCCCTGCTTTTTTTTTTTTTTTCTTTTTTCTTGGCATATATATAAAGCAACTAACTATCTTTATATGTGCCATGTTTAACTTGTGAGGAACTCTCCCTTCACGAATCCTCCTTAATCTGGTTATCTGTCCCTTTAACTTTCATCTCCTTGGGACAATGCAGTTGTTAACTTGTTCCTGATAAGTGAGCACTGTGTCATTTCAGTGTGTCACAGTTAATGACCCTTTGTGATCTTGTTTCAACTGCTTCCTCAATTGTCCTTCTGCAGTGTGTGAAGTTTCTTATGCAAAACAACAATTTTTGTTGCAGGACTCCTGGCACATACTCTGTTTATTCTTCCACTTGTTGTGTTACGCCTCTTGCAGCATCCCTGCATATGTTCTGACTTCATTCATTGTTTGAAATATTTATTCTTCCCTTCAGATTCCTTCATGCCTCTGCTTATTGGTGTTGTCTTCCCCCCAAATTTATGTTGTACTCGGGCAGTATAGTACAGTCTGATAGTTCTGTAATTCTTTAAGTTCTTTGTTTTGGCTTGTTGCTTCTATCATCGTATGCAATATGCTTTGCTCTAATCTGTTTTACTACTGGCTACATTAAACTAATAAAAAAATTTCCATTTTTTGGTTTGTTTGTTTTCCATTGCTTTCCACTATGGTCTTGAATTTATTTGCCATTGCTAGAGCATTCCAGATTAAAAGAAAAATTTAAAATAATGAGGAATAGTATCACACTGTTCACCTCACAGTTGGAGAATTGAAATGCAGAGAAGTGAATTGCCTACTGTTGTTAGAGGTGGTAGTAGAACTGGCTATTTCTGGTCAAGCTACCAGAGTTGCAGTAATTACCATGTGATTTATGAAGGCATGTGTACTACTTCGCACATAACTACATTTCTGAATTGGATTATCTAACAGGTAGATGCATAATCACCTCTCCTGTGTTTTTTTTTTTTTTCTAACATTGTAATATTAGTCCAAGAGTGTTTCTTACTGGTTTTTATCTTCATCAAAATGAAATAAATATGATAAGGATTGCAGGCTTGTCTGCAGTGAGACCTCATTAAGTCTTAGTCACAGATTTTCATCTATGGTGCTGTAGAAATGCTTTGTACTAAGTGCAGAGGGCATTTTTCAGAGGCTACTGTTGTCCCTCTTTAATCGAAGGTGCTACAATTCAAGCTCCTTGAAGTGTGTGCTGCTGGATGGGTGCAGGCAGGTTTCAGTTCCAGTTTAGAAGCTGTGTAACCATGTTTGTGGGCTGATGATTCTGAACTAACTATGTCCTGCTTCTTGGGGGCTTTTCCATCAACTGAGTCTTGTGCTGACCACAGCATTTTGAAATGGGGGCTCGTTATGCACAGGCAGCATGGAACGCAAGCAGAGTGTATTTCTGACTTTCTACACAGGTCAGCAGAGGCACATCCACACTGATTTTGATATATTTATGTTCTTTTTCACGTACAGGTTATCAACAGCCAAACAGCCAGTGTTTTTGTGTTTTCTTCTTTTCTTTGCCATCACGTGTAGGCTTCTTCCAGATACATGTGGTACAAAATAATGATGTTGATTACTTGTAGGTTAATGGGTAGATTGCCAAGTTTTCAATCATGACCAGCATCTGAAAAATCCACCTAGCCAACCACTAAAAGCTCTGTCTGACAGAGCCAGGACACCAAGACACTTACCCTCACAATAGTTGTTGGGAGGACGATTTCTGGCTGTCTAATTGATACCTAGAGCTGATCAAACATGAAATAGTGCATCAGAGTAATTTATCTTTGTGAGGTGGGTGAATAGTTTAATCATCTCTGCAGCTCTTAAGATATTTTTTTGCATCCCTTAATAAAATCAGAAGCATGATGAAAATAAAAAGATGCTGCTACTTGATGAACTGCAATTCAAAAAAAGGCTTTTTTTTCTTGGAAAAAAAGAAATCCTTGGAATAGGATTAAAAATATTAATATGCAGCTGTGGGTGTCATGAAAAATTTCCAAAGGCTGCTTGAAAACTCTTTCCTTCAATCTAATTATGGAATAAATGCAGTAAATATACTTAATTTTAATACCTTCTGGCGTATAATCTGATAAATGTTTTGTTCGGTACGTTGCTTTTCAAAGTACCATAGACTGGACTTTGAGGTATTTGCATTGAGTCCTGAAAAATGAAGGATTTATACGACACCATAGATGAAAATCCTGAAGTCACTAATGATATGTTAGCAATTAAAAGTATGCTGCGATATTTTAGTGATTAAGGATTTTTTTTTTTCTTGTAAGCTAATTTTATGGGAATAAACTAAACCAAGACTATGGAACAAGTGATTTACAGTGCAAGCTTCTGTGTCCAGCCAGCTGCCTAGGAGGTAGTTTATGCTATATGCCATGATTCAAAGCTGAGAGGCAATATCCTCCAGTCAGAGGTTGCTTCCTGGCTTGGGGAAGCTGTGGGTGAGTAAGTGAAGCAGTGAATTGGCTGGGATGGGATCTGTGTGGAGGGGAGGAGCTGGCCATGGCCTACAATAGAACGGAAAAGAGGGAAGTGATCTGATGTTGGGGATGGGTCGTTGAACTAGAAATAACCTTCAAGCCTGAAGAAAGTACTCAACAGCATGCTTGGAGCTGGAGTGTCTGGATATAACATTACAAAACTTGAGGGATATTTGATTTTTTAAAATTTTTTTCTTTACTTTGGTGACTTTCTCAGGTATTTGATGTTAATGAATTCTGATTGGGGTAGTAAACTGAAGGTTTTCAAGATTATAATAGCCTGATTTTCCAATAGGTCACAATGATTCAGAATAACTTTATGGGCTGGTTGCATACAAAATGTGAACTATAGAAATAAATCAGGTGAAGGTGAATAGTTTTGCTCCCATCTTCAAAGTTTTGAAGAGATTTTTTTCCAGTGTGAAAAAGGAAGGTATGTGCAAGTTGGGTGTCTGATTTTTGTATGTTGGCTGAGGTTTTTACTGACCAGCAGTTTTCAGAAATAGTACTGCTTAAGACCTTCATGTGGAACTATTACATCCCTTAATCACAGTGAGAAAGGAGGAGTTGTTCGTTCATATGTAGGTCTTCCATCTGTAACAAATGACTGTAATCTGCATAGATTCATTCAGTTCGTATTACTGAAATAATGCACCACGTAACTGGTAACTAATCAAAATAAGACTCTAGTAAGTGGAACTCTTAAGAGCTTTTTTAAGCAAAATGTAGAATGTGAAAAGGAGTTGCAACTTCTCATGAGAATCCCCATTGAAAGTTTAGGGTGATTTAAAGTGTATTTTTTTGACCACAACAGTAGGTGTGTCATTTTAATTCAATATCACACTTATAACGATATACATTTAATTTGCTTATAATCCTATTTGAAATTATCAAACGATTGACAGTTTTTTCTTAATCTACAAATCATCTAAGGTATTAAATGTTAGATTTTTGGTGCTACCTTTCCTTAAAAGTTAAGGCAGTTAAACTGATGCAGGACACTGGACAAGCACCCGTAACTTGAATCTGATCCTATGCCAGACTTACAAGAATAGCAACCTCTTCTGTGAGTGCTGAGAGAGTACTTTCTTCATTTGCTTATTTGGTTTGGCTGTATTCATTCTACGACTCGATTTCTAAACTTCATTCAGAGTTTGAACTGAAGAAGCAAAAAATCTTGACCTCTCTGTTTATCTTCAGTTTAGGAATAAATTCTAGTAATAGTAATAAATGTTGAGCTCCACTCTTGCTATAGAAGGTTTCTTGCTTCTAAACGCAGTTAAAATTAGAATGTTAGGTTTATGAAACTCAAGATGTAAGAGAAAGTAACAGCCTTCAGAAAGTTGCAGAAAATGCTGTTAAATCCAATCGGACCTTGCTGGTCTTCAGGGGAGGATGCAATTGTGTTGTTAGAGGATTTAGCAGGCATATGTGTATAGCAAAATAGACCCTGTGAGACCAGAAATAATATAATGATTGAAGGTTTGGAGCTTGACTGAAAATCTCACACAGGAAGAGATGAATCCTTCACAAAACAAAGCTAATGAAATTTGGATGAAATATGACTGTTTACTTTTTACATAATAGAAACATGTCTTTAGCCCTTTGAGATCAATGCAACATATTGAGATCAGGGAATTTTATTTTTTTTTCATGGTGACAAGTCTTCCTTAGAAGTACTAGAGCAAATCTCTTGCATTTGCTTTCAAGATGAGCATTCACTCAGGTAGTGGAATTCCAACAAACCTGAATTTCAACATTTAACCACTCCCTTAAATTCAATGATCTGCACTGTTGGAAGTCTTTTAGCATTGCAAGGTGTTCAAGCTTGCAGTTGAATACAGACTTGTTATATCACTCTGCTAGGTTACTAAACTTTTATGAGAGTGAATGCCATTTGTAGCTGAGAGTTCAAACAATAGTCTTCTGCACTGTGGATTTACATGGGTCAGATTTCTTCTTTGGCGTAACACTTTGTTTTATTTTGAATTAAGAAGTTGTACGATACACGTAATTGTGTAGAAAAATAGCACTCCTCAGGAAAACTATTGCACTTCCATAATTTGTTATAAATTAATAGTTACACATTTCAATGGATTAAGGATGTTAAGAGTACTTGATTAAGTCACAAGACTTGATAGTATTCTGTGAGGTACCGGGTAGAGAAATTAAATCTCTTCATTTTTACCATAAGACTAAGAATTACATTAGGTTGTCGTAAGTGTGCAGGTACAACAGACTGTCCTGCTGTAATTTAAGAACTCTGACTATCATTGTTTTAATGTGTGACTCTTAGTTCCTTTTCAGAAAGCAAACATCTTAGTCTTATGTTGTTCATTGGGTTGTTAGTCCCAGGTTTACTATTCTTCCAACATTCTTATACGGAGAAAGCGCAGGGGGGATTATCCATTGGAATGTAGTTAAGGTGGCTTGAAACTTGAGTAATGATCAAATATATACATTAAATGGATTTTAAAATCTCATTAAAGGTGACCAGTCTAACTGATGGCTGCCTCCCTCTTTTACATTGGCTTAGCCACTCCTCAGACTGCAGAAAACAAACCTGATGGAGAGAAAAAAGAAAGATTTTCTACCAGATTGCTTTTTGAAGTAGCTCAGCAGCAAGCTTAGTGAGCTGGCAGAAGAGGTGAGGAGGAATGGAAATGTGTGCCTGAAGGCAGTAGGACCACAGACTCCATAAAGTAGATTGACTTATATTAGCCTGTATTTGTAGAGCAGTTTTTTGTTCCTGATTTTGAGGGGGCAGGGGGGATGTTAACCAGTTTTCCTGCATTTTATTGTAGGAGAAGGGAGTCCTGGGTCCCTGGGTTTTGAGCTGGGGTAGATGACTCTTTGTGGGCTCGATGAGGTTTATGTATATAGTCCTAACTACACAGAGCAGGTATCAAATGCTGGTTTAGAAATAGCCATTAGTGGACAACACCAGCAGTGATCACTGTTCTGCTGCAGAAATTGCTTAGGCTGTATTTTCATTGTATGGTCTTTCTACAGTGTCCATCAGCTCTTGTTAATATGTGAATGTACATTGTCATGGGACGGTATGTAGTCTAGTCAGCTTATTAGTTCAGCCTGTGTTCTTGCACAACCATGATCTGTCCTTAATAGCAGAATCCTTAAATAATTGAGTTGGACAACAGTAAAGAGGCAAAACAAGTTTTTAGCATTTGGAATGGGCACAGGGCTTACCAGTTATGGCAGAGCTCTGTTCAGTGCATTTGGAGACAAAAGGGAAAAACAATTCAGAAGGACATACTTCAGGAGTTTTGTAATTAACTTCATGTTAACATCAGTGTAGTTTTTTTTTGCCTGTGCTTGAGACTTCTGGGACAATGTTGAGTCGTTACTTAATTTGGACTACTCCTACACTTGGGTTTGGTCTGAGCTACTTACAGCAGGTCTTCCTGCAGCTGGGGTCTTACCAACACAGGGGGAAAAGAATGGAGAAAGCAGCTTTTTTCTTCCTGGTGTGCACTCTGATTTGAGTTTGGGATACTTGCGGTGAGCACACAGTTGCAAACATTGGGTCTGATGGCCAGTTGTAGAAGGCTGAAGCCTGTATCTAGGTCTAAATCTATTGAATTGGAGATCAAAGATATTAAATGACGAAACAAACCCCATGTGCCAATTCTTGTAACATGCAAAAGTTCAGTTGCTCATTCAAAATTCTAAGTATGTTTTGGACCCTGGCCTGTTTGGTAGGTTGGGTTTTGAGGTTTTTTTTGTTTGTTGTTTTTTTTTTTGGGGGGGGGAGTATTGGGAGACAGGGGTTGTTTGTGTTCTGTTTGTTTATTTTTTACCCTAGCTATTAGGAGTTGAAATACTATTTACAGCAAAGAACTAAAATCTTAATATGAATTCAACTTGTTTACAATTACAGTTGTTGGTTAACTGCTTTTTTTTTTTTTTTAATGTAGGAATGGAGAAGTGTTGCTTGAATAAGTCAGGACAAGAAAAACTTAATTCCACTCATTGCTAATAAGTGTACCTTGAAATAAAAACTTTGAAATTGTTTCAGTGGTCATGTAATTCGAACTGCTTTCTAATATGATATGGTTTTTTTCTTTTTTTTTCCTTAAAGGTTGTATTGGAAACAGAAATCACAAATAAGTCCGCTTTGAAACTTTATGAAAACCTTGGTTTTGTGCGAGACAAGAGGCTGTTCAGATACTATTTAAATGGAGTTGATGCACTGCGTCTTAAACTATGGCTGCGTTAAAAGAAACCATCACATCAAGCAACTGACGTCCCAACAGCGCAGAGTTGTCCTTTGCATGCAATGCAATTTGTACAAAATTGCTTTGCAGGTGGACTTAGTAATTTCCATGCAGCTCTTTCTGTCAGTGTCTCATTGAGTGTCGCACATATTTGTTGCACTTTGGCATGGCGCGTTTGTTCAGAATTAAAACCGATTGTTTCAAACGTCCGAGTTCTTTTGGTACCAGCAAGATGTGCCAGTTGATAGCCAAGATATGTTCATTCATTTGCAAGTCTACTGACTGTATGACATACACAGTGAACATTTTATCAAAGAACCTGTATGTGGAACGCAACTTTTGGTTCCAGAAAAAAGCCAATGTAGATTGTAAAATTCTATAAGTATACTAACATTTCATACAAAAATTGCCATAGTTTTCTGGAAAAAGGCTTCAATTTTAGGTTTTATTTTTCAATATTGAATTTTCCATTCTTAAATATTGGTACCTCAGTGATTAGTGAATGAAAAAAATGTATTGTAGGGTGGGGTGTGTGTTACAATGAGTAACAGTAACAATTAAATTGCGTCTGCCAGTGCCTGTATAGATAAGTATATTTGTCTTCACCTCTAAGTTTGGAGTGCATGCTTTTATTCTTTTACTTTCTTCAATTGTCTTTGCAAGAAAATTTCTGCTTTTATTTAAATTCTGGATTTGATAATAAATTATTTCAGATTTTTATAATTTGGATACTTCTCCCAAACGAGGGTTTGGAAGGCCCCCCTTTTCTTATAGCAAGAAGTGTAAGCTATTTTGAAAACCTTGAGTAGCTGCTAAAAGAGAACCCAATGTCACCAGTAAATCTCTGCTGGTTTTGGATGCACTTTTTTCCGTTAAAAGAGTGAGGGACTTTTAAAAGAAGATATAGAAAATTAATGTAAATTGGTATGATTTATTTAATCAAAAATTATTGCTAGAAGCTCTGAAAAACGGCTATTTTAAGATAGTTGGAACAATTTTTTTTTTTCAGATTCAGATTGCTTTGCTTCAGTGTCCTAAAACGCTTCAATCTTTGGTTCTTGGTCTTGGAAATAAATTTCAAGGTGTATTGTATCCATTTTTAGCTGCTCTCATTTTCTCTAAACTTACATGAGCTAAATTATTGGGGGATTTTTTTCCCTCCAGAATCAAAGCAGTGGGGAAGAACTTCTTTCTTTCCCCATTTCTCGCATTCGCTCTTGCTCTGTTTTTCTCCTTTTTTTTTTTCTCCTTTCTTTAATTGGGCTTACATAGGTTTTACCAGTACCCATCAATTTTTTTCAGTAATTACAGTGTCTAGGCTTTCTTGTTCAGTGTGATTATATATCCCAGTTCTATGAACCAGTTGGGTTTTTTTCACTTGGAAAAAAAAGAAATATTAGTTAACTTGTGGAAGAACCTATGTAATCTGTGAAAAAGGATGAACTCTCAGTGAATCCGCTCTTCTGTAGTTGAGCGTACTCTTAAGATTTGCCTTACTACACTTTTTTTTTTCTTTTTAGGGTTTGGTTTGAGTCATGGATTTTATTTTTTTTTTTTTGCTAATTACTGTACATTTAAAAACAAAACCAACAAAACCCCTACCTCCAGTAACATTTGGAAAAGAGCCCTATGCAGGAAAACTGGATTTAAAGGAAAGCCTTATTTTGCACAGACCAATCGCACATGGTGATGGGCATTTCTTACCATGTACAAATTATGAGTTGTATTTGAAAATAAAGATTTTTAATGGAAATTGGCCCTTCTGAGTTTTCTGCTTGTAGACACCATTTGTGCATTTAAGGGGGTTTGTTCCCCTCAGTAAAGAAAACTCATATATAAAATGGTGCCCGAGACAAAGCGTTACAAACCAGAGTCTGTCATGCACAGAGCATGTTGGAGTTCAGGGTAAAGCCTGTGTGTTGCCACTACTGCCTTGTGACATGATCAAACCTTTTGTTCGCATTACGCCGATCTCTCAGGTTTGCCAGTTTTTCTGGGTGGCTTTTCAGGAGTCGTTCATAGTTGAGACTTAAACATTGGTAATGTTAAATCAGTCGAAACAGGCTTCTCTCAGCCGTGGTCCAGGACGTAGTGACTGCTCTTGGCTTGCTTGAACTAAGGAGACAGATCGGGGAGGTTTCATACCTTGTTAACAGCTGTTGGACTTGTATCACAAATTGCAAACTGGGCTATCTTGTGTGTCTGCTGATGTTTAAAAACTGAAAAGCCAGACAGGCAAGTTTTCTATTGGTTAATATTTAAGCCGTGGGTGTCTTCAGATTCAAAAGCCGACTTAGAAGTTAGCCGAAATCCCTTTTCACAAAGGCACTGCCAAAAACATAGCTTCTGAGCAAACTTCAAATACAATTCTGTTTGTTTATTGTAAGAAGTAGTTGTTGCCATGCACGTTTTGAAAATACTGCGCAAAATAGGTGCACGTATCTTTTAAAAGAGTACATTGCCTGAAAGGTTCTGATCTTTCTGCTGTGTAACACACAGTTCACTACGGAAGATACTGAAGCTGTATGTGTTGGTTCGTATTAAAAGAAACAGATTTGTTCTCTGTGTTGCTTGGGATTTGGATATCAAGTGGGAAGCTCTGAATTTGCAAAGAGATGAAAATAAGTTTTCAAAAGAAATCTAGCAATGAAAAGTTGGTTATTTCTCATGTCTGTTGCTAAAACACAGTCCTCTCCCCCTCACCTTTTGTATTGACAAATCTAACTAAGGAGTTGATCGTTCTTATGTTTAAATTTGCCCAGATGTTGCTGTTGGCTGACATGTCAGTATGGATGTTTGCATTATATTGTTTTTTAAGAAATTATCAGGTTCATCACCTTCGAGAAAAGTAGGCATAATCTAATTGGTGTTGCATAGTACATCACAAACTATTTTTCAGGGCACTGCAAGACATTGCTAAAACAGAGTGCTATGTTAAGAAAATTTCAGGTCTTGTATAAACATTGCAACCTATATTGGAGTTCAGGTATCAGGTGGGCATCTACGAAAATACCAAGTGTATCTCAAAATACTGGACTGCTGTTTTGAGTGGATTATATTCTTCTGTCCCTTTATCCTTTTTGATGAGAACAAAAACAGTGGGGTTATGAAATGTACAAGCTGTCTAAATACAATGCAGTCAAATAAATGGTTAAGTTGTTTATCTATTTCCTTTTGAATGGAAATGTTCTAATGATTGTTTTGCTTTGTCTACAAAAATACCTTGGTTTTGTTTGTGCTTGTTTTTGAGAGCAAAATGGTGGAAAAATGTTTACAAGAGAATTGTTTATCACTACTTGATTTTCATTTCCATGCCTCTGCTAGAAGCATCATGAACAACACCTATATGAACTTCAGTTTCACAGCTGAACTAAAATGGATCCTTTTTTCATGTCTGTTAAGTTATGACTAATGTAGTCATCCTGGACTTTCCTGGGAGGTAAGGGTGGGATTTTTTAATTATTTTGGTTGTGGTAAGCAAGAGTTGCGAACTGCTTACAGCCCTTGCAAAGCTGAGAAAAATCTCTCTTAAAAGTGTACAGGGAAGCCTGTGGATTTTGGAAGTCCTTCTTGCTTTGTTACCTCTCTTAAAACTTTCCAAGAATTTGCCGGCGAGTGTGGCTGTGTGTTTGTAAGAGGTGTGCAGATGTCTGAGGGTTGTAACCAACTTCTGCTAGAAATTGCTGATCGCCTGCCAGCAGCTCCAAGTCTTTTGTTCTTCCAGCTTCTTTCTGATGCCTTACAGCTAGTCTGTCTGATTACTGGAGTTCATTATGAATTAAGGCTTCACAGACATTTTACCACTTCTTACACTTATTTCTACTTGTCCCAGTAGTAGGAACTGTTGTAGGTAAATGGAAATGAATTTCTGACTGGAGGAACTGGATGTTGAGTGTTGCATGTAACTTTTTACCTGGTCGTAAACCAGTGACAAACAGTCTTTCTGCTTTTTAACTCCTCCAATTCCTCCAAGTATTCAATTCTGTGCAGGATAAGGGTTAGATTATTTTTCTTTGTCTTGCACTGCAATCTATTCATAGTCCTAGTATATCTAGTTAGTATGCATGGGCTAAAATAGATTTGGAGAGGCCTAGCATTCCTTTTAATGTGAAATTATAAGAAGTGTTTTTCTCACAGATAATCCAGACTATGCAAGACTGGTTAGGTATTATTTTTAGGAATGAGCGTTATATGTGTTGCCCACCAGTGTGCACTTTAAAAATCTGTGATTTCTTTAAATACGCAGTGCAGAGGGATCCCGAGCTATGACTCCTACAGGGAGAACTGTCTCTAGGTCTGCAGAAAGGTTTTTGGTAAAGAAGCAGAGGCCTTTCTCCTTCCTTTGCTGTCTGAGTCCCTGGGGGGAAGGCAGGACTGTGCCTGTGCTTTACACTTGATCGTTGCTCTTCATTGTGAGGCTCAAGGGTAAGGGAAAACAAGTGAAATTCAAAAGAGTTTAGAATAGATGAAGTATTGATCTTCTAAACTTGATGTCCTCCAAAGGAAGACAGTTCCCCTTCAGTGGTGTGAGCACTCTTCAAAGGAAATTGTGGATACCTGCAATTTCTGTGGATTCAAGGAGAGACTGAGCAAATCCTTGAAAGAGGGATCTGTTGAGAGGTGCTAAGTAGACAAAAACTGTACGAGGCTCGGGAAACTTCCAGAGCTGAGAAACCTCAACGCTGGGGAGACCGCTGGGCAAAGCATCACCTGCTATGTATACTTGCCCCATCCTTCCTTTTCCCAGGATATCTCCTTGTGGCAACTCTTCCTGTATTCCCATTTTATGGCCAGGACCTGAGATGAGAGAGTGGACTGGGTGGACTGGTCTGAGCCAGGGTACCAGTGTAGAGCAGAGCGATGCTACCGCTGGCAGAGAACTGGCCAGCTCACAGGGCTGCTTTCCATCTTTGCAGGCGTTAGAGACTGAAAAGGCTCTCGATTTTGTAGACTTTGGATCTGGGGCTCTGTAAGACGAGTAGAGCTTTTGTTCAGTAATATTCCTTTGCTCTAATATGATGCCAGGAAAGCTGCCTTGGGGATAAATAATTTTTCTGTGCATTTTCCTGCTGGGCCAGGGGTCTTTCCTTCTGCACAGAGATTAGTGCAATACCCTGTTACAAATTAAGAAGTGCTTTCTGACCTTGGGTTTTTCTAAAATGTACCTTATTAAATGATGATCAGTTTTTGCACCTTGCTAGGATTGCATTTGGTGCATTCTATCGCTGAAATACAATCGTTTTCTTACTTCCTTCACTGAACATCTGTTGTCATTTAAAAAGCACAGCTACATAAAAGAAACATCCCCTCTGACTCAGTGCCAACAATCCCTATTGATCTTTCTTCAGCTGCATAAGGTAGGAAAAAGGTCAAATCCAATGTGTGATTTATGGTCTGCACAATCCTCTGCCAAAGCTTGAGGGCAGGTCACTGCCTGCTTTTGTTGTATATATTTGTATTGCCCGTAGGCCTCGGGTTGATGATTCCTTGATTTTAGATGATTTGAGTAGGAACTGAGACACTTTGATTTAAAAACCTCTATAGAAATGTGAATGTACTGAAAAGTTTTAGTAAGACTTTTTAAGAAATTCTAAGGTCCCTGGGACACACACCCGCCCCCACCCCCCACCCCCATCAGATTCAGATTTTGCTAAATTTCAGTATTTAAATTCCTTTTAAGCAGAGTTGGAGAATGATTCGCTGAATTTTTAGCCATTGCCTCACAGGTGGCTGGAACATGTAATCTCCATGTGGGAGACATGGATTTAAATTCCACCTCTCCACTGTCAAGAAGTTCCATCCTGGGCCTAAAAAATTCTCTAGCAATCAAACCTGAACCCAAAAAGTGACCCAAAAAAATTGTCCAAAAGATTTTTTTGAATTGTTCCGATAGACCTTTTTCCTGTGGTTTGGTTTTTTTTTTTTTTTCCCCACTAATGCCTTGAGTTTTTGAGGGTTTTTTAAAAAAAAAAAAAAAAAAAATGCAAAAGTAGGCACAACTCCAGGTGCTGGAGAGTGGGAGAAACTGATAAAGAGGAGGTTGTGGCTAAAGATGTAACAGGGCAGCTTAATAGTCACTGGCTTCTACTTTTTTGTTTCTGTCTTGTAATAAGATACAAACAAGAAAACGAAGCAGCATGTGGTAAGTTACCAATAAAGATGAAGGTTGAAAAAGTAGGTGACTGAGCAGCTTTGCTAGGCTAAGAAATGTTTATGCAAAGCTAAAGTTGCTACTGATAATATAAAAGAGGGGGCAAAAACTGTTAGCTATGCAGCCCCCTTCCAGCTAGCACTTTGAAAATACATGTTCTGTCCACGTGAACGTGCTCCTTTCAGTGAGTAATTTAGAGCAGACAACTAATTGAATGTTCTTGTGTTGCCACAGCTCCCTCCCGAGGGATGGTTGCACTGGAAAAGGCTCTTAGTCGAAATCAAAATTAGTCTTTAATATTGGAAAGAACAAACAAATGAGCCCTCCGAGTTGGATGCGTTTGATGGAAGTGGTTGATGTGTCGCTTCTGAATTGCTCTAAGTGTGCTTCAACCTCATTGACAAAGCATAAGGGCTTGCTGGAGGAGCTAATTCTAATAAGAAGAAAACCAGCTGCTCTTCAGCCAAATTAAAGATGTCCTTCTTTCTCATCTCCCTCCTCCACGCAGCGACATGCTGATCAGAGGGTCCTGCAGCTTTCCAGGGAATGAACGGCACTTTCAGGTGTGCAAAGCTGCCTCCACCTAATTAAGGGCTTGCACTGTCCGTGGCTAACGCTGCTGTTCAGTGATAAAATTCACCAGAAAATGTGATTTTTTTCTAAATTTTTTTTTTTTTCCTGCCGTTTTTCACACAGCTGACTTGATCCAGAAGCCTTTTGGTTGTCGGAGGTCCGAAGTCTCTCTCACGCCCGGCACAGAGTGCATTTTTGCAGCTCTAAACTGAGCATGTTGACTTTGAGTGAGCTGGGCTGTCTGAAAATGTAAACAGCCTCAAAAAAGTAGATAAATTGGGAAGTGGTTCAAGCCGCAAATGGCAGTGAGAGTCCTTTTCTGTAAATTGCAGAGATTTTTATCTTGCTATCTGAAAGTGACATTCAAAAAATTGCTCTCCTGGGGCTGGCAAAGAAGTTCTTCATTACAGAAAACAGGGTTGGATATGATTAAAAAGAGAAAGTGTTCTCCTTGGGGTTTTTTGTTTTATTGAAGTGAAAATTGAAAAGCTGGCAATCTGGGCTGTCAATGAACCAATGATCACTTGAACAGTTTCATCTATAACCTGACAAATAGAACGTGTAGAAGGCATCTACATAGGTGCTACCTTGCATTGAGCAAAGTTAAGAGGCTGCTATGTAGTCTCAGTATACTCGATCCTCTGTACCTTATGGAAATACACCAAAAATACATGTATTGAAATGTAAGACTTCAATGTTTTGGCTCTGCCTGTGTAGAAATAGCTTTTTTTATCTCTCAGCAGGAATGCTGTAGTTCTCTGTGAGGTTGTTTTGCAGCAAACTATGCATTCTTGGAAAGTCCTTCGGAAGAAGTGCGCTCTGAAAACTTTTCCAGCGTCAGAATCCCAGGAACATTTTGAGACCTACAGAAAGAACCCTTTTTCTTTCGCAGATTCTGGGAGTGACTTCTGGTTTTTGCTCACCAGCTAAAGAGCTTAGTAAATACTTCCAAGCATGGAAATAAAGATTTGGAAAAACATTTTTAAAATATCTTTTTAAAGATCTTTTGCCAGCTTCAGCCTCCTTTCACTCCTGTTTGAGCTTCGCAAACTTTTAGTTCTCAACCTGTTCTAACATTGAAAGAATGTGTTACTGTGAGTTTTCCTTGGTAAACAGTTTCCAGGGAGATTTCAATTTCTTCTAAGCTGCGAATTTCTGATCCTTGAAATTCAAAGATAATTTTTTGAGGTTTCTTTCAATTGTATCCAGCCCCAAAACTGTCTTCTGTTAGTGTGCGTCAGAAATCTAGAAGTATTGCTGGGGCTGTTTTACGCTGAGTCGCTTCTAAAGCATTCCCTGTCATCTTCTGGTGCTTTCAGAAGGGACAGCATTCCTGCAGGCAAGGCAGTGAGCACCCACCCCACCTCATCCGCGATGTGTGTTCACTTGGATGCGCTCAGCATCGGACAAATACTTTAGGGCAGGTTAGGAAAGAGCTGCAGCCCACAGATGGGGAGGAAAAGAGGAAACCGAGGCGGGAGAGTCTGGCCATGCTGTTGTCTATCCTTTGGATATGTGACTTCTGGAAATCAGAACCGCTGCGTTTTCAGTGGCGGGTGCTGTCATACCTTGGAGTAAGTGGATTGTCTGAGTGTCGTACAAGCAGGAGGTTTGGGATACACCGTGGGGGTGTATCCTCAGGAAATCTGCAATTTTCATCCTCCGTGCTTTTCTTCTCTCTGTACAAGAAAGAATGACTTCACCTAACATTAGCCTGCTTAAACACCGGATCATACGTTGGTGGGGGAAATGCATGAAAAAACGTAAAGCCACAATTTGGTTTGGGAGTTACCCCTGGTTGGTGCTTAGTCATTACAGGAGCCTGATCTCCTGGACTTGGACTAAAGCAGTTTTTGTTGGGAACTTTATGCAGTCATGGGGATTAATCCTTAAAGCTGGTCCTGACTCACGATGGGGCCTCTGACTCCTGTGACTCGGATGAGGCTCAAGGGTTGGATCACCTCCCATCACCAAACACAAACCAATTTTTTCTTTAAAATTAGGACTTTAGGGAAAAATGGTGAACTGCGGTAAGTTATAGCTCACAGAACGGTAATAAAACAAACCATCCTTTAGTGGTCACCTGAAATAGCAGCTACATTAGAAGTTGTCTCAGCCTGGGGAGCTCTCAGAACCTTTCTGGAAGAGGCAATAGCTTAAGTTAGCATTTCCAAAGCCCTGCTGCCCATTCTGGCTGTAACCCTGCCTTGGGATGCTGCTCCCCATTACCTGGCAGTGATAGCAGAAGGACCTCCTGGCCATGAAACTACAGCTGCAGTCACACCCCTGGGTATTTTGGTTGTTTTCCCCATTTCTTGCCGTTGTCCAGCAAGAGGTTTCATCAGGGTGCCTGCAGACCCGGGTGGTGAAGGTGTTGAAACAGATACGGGGAATAGGGTTGGTTTCAAACGGCAGCATGAAAAAGTGTGTGAAGTTGAGGAAAAAGGAGTTTGGTGGGTTATTTTCACCATATGAGTATCAGGTGTAGGTAAATGTGCAGATCCTTTTAATGGGAAGTAAAATAATCTCTCTTAGAAATCTGGTCGTTTCTTAGTACGTTTGGCAAGCTGAATTTCATCCCCCAAATTTGCATGTCACGGTGCTGCCCTAGCCTAAGCCAGTTTACCCACACACACACACATGGATTTAAGCGGTGAATGAAAGCTAAAACCACCTTTCCTAAACCTCAGGCTATGCATGATTTAAATGGTGCTCACAGCCCCACTTTTCCGTAAACCAGCCCAACTTGCTTAGAAATGAATAGAAAAACATTATTTATTTTTTTTTTTAGTTTAGAGGCTAAGTTGCAGTTCTCAGACACAGCGCCGTGTGTTCGCTGGTCTCTGACTGCTTGGCTCACTGCAGATTATGAGTGAATTTTCAAACTCTTCTTTATCACGGGCTTACATGTTTAATTTGGTTAATTAGGGTCGTCTGGCTCCTCTGACCACAAGCACAGCAGCATCCGTTTGACTGTAAACACCTGGATACAGGGCTGGGGAGCTTCAGACTTCCCCACGTCCTTGCTCTGAGTTCCTGGTGGTCACTCAAAAATCTCAGGATACAGACCCCATACAAAGGATTTATCTTTTCAAGAGAAAAGTTTCATTCAGAGTACCCAGTTTTTGCTCAGTGTTACCATGTGCGTACCTTTTAAAGACAAAATTTTCTGCAGTTCAAGATTTTTCCCCTTTCAAAAGGCTCTGTAAAGCTTCTAACTGCTTTACAGTCTTCTGGTTTCTACGACTGTGCCCCACACTGCTCTTTATCTAGTTGGACAAGTATTACCAGGCTGCTTTCTGAAGATCTGGAGTATCTACGATGCATCTGGATTCTGCTGGGAGTCTGCTCCACTGCTGCCTGCACAATCCAGCTCGTAGGTGTTAGGTGAATAATCTGCAGCAGCAGCGGTCTGGGCTTGCTGGCACGACTGATAAGAGCTTTACATAGAAATGAGGCAAGAGAAGCTCGGGATACACAGGTCTAATCTCTCTACTTGGTTTTTAATAGGAAATAAGAGGAAAAGCAGGTAGGCAAGGCTGTGCCTATGGATAAAGCAGTACCACAGGGCAGATGAGGGAGAGCAAGGACAAATAAATCCTGTCTTTTCTTGTGCTTTACACACTAGGGTTAAACCAAACCTGGTTAAACAGTCTTCCTTGGCCTTAAGTGCTTAGTTACCCACCCCTCAAATTACCTTGCAGGGGTGGGGAAAAGGGATAGGGACTGGGGATTGATTAGGGGAAGAAGGCAGCAGCAATGGGAAATCAGAGGTGTGGAGCAGATGAAATATCTCCTGTGTCTTCTGCATGCATGGAGACGGGCGCTCCAGCTGGCTTGCAGTGGGATTTGACAGATAATCTGTGAGCGAAAAGCATGAAAACGTGATGCCTGTTGCAGAGGGTTCAGGAGGATCTGCATTTAAAGGGCAACACTTAATTCACCTGAGGGGCTGTGTGTGGTCAGAAGGAGATACTGAACAAGTTGAGAGGTGATGTCAGGAAAGACGAGCTGAAAAACACTGAGCTCTTGGTGCAGAAGGGGAAAAACAGAGACAGGGTGAAAAAGCTGTCCTTTCTGTAGACCAGGCGTGTGCCCTTCTCAGAGAAGATTCTATCCCTTGGCAAGGTTATACACACTGTGATGTATTTCTGCTAGGTTAGTGACCTGGACCAGCTCACGGAAGGGTTCTGCTAGCAGAAGAAAGGCTGGGAGCAAAGGAAGGGAGAGGTGGACCTCTGGACCATCCCATCTGCCGGGGTGAATCGAGAGAGCAGCTCAGCCATCGTGAGTAACTTCCCCCGGAGACAGTTCAGCTCTCAGCTGAATGCTGACAGCTCTAACTGCCCTGGGTGTGTTCCCACTGAGTAGCTTCCAACTGGGTTGTAAAATAACCCAGATTTTAAACCCAGATTAAACCCTGCTCTTGTGTACACCTCCTTCAAGAACAAAAATACCTGCCCTTCAGCCTCAGGGTTTCCAGCCCCCTCTGATTAACCTTTCTTCCCCCAGCATGATGCGGCAGCGAAGACTCTCCCAGAGGAGGAGGAGGAAGGCAGAGAGACTTCTCAAGAAGTTGCCCCCAGGTCCTGTGTCCACCACGTCCCCTGCCCTGACATACACGTGGCCAGAGAAGGATCACATCCTCCTCGTACAGGCATGCTCTGGGTGCTCCGACCTGTTGCAGAGAGCCAAACCTCCTCTGGGATGGTTTAAGCAGGCAGATAAATGTTTTCATGTTTAAGAGCAGGGAATGAATCACACCCTGCCAAATCCTTCTTGGTAAATAAGATTAAGCTTTACCAAGGAAACCTGAAATTATAAACCCTACTTTTCCATCTGAAAATGGAAATTTCTCTTGTTTCCTTTTAGTAAAGCTTTTTCTTTCTCAAGAACACTTTTGGGGTTATTGTCTGGTTCTGGCCAGTCACTGGGATGTGAAAAATACATGAAAATTTTTGCAAGAGCTCTTTCTCCTTCAGGTAGGAAGAGCCACTGTAGGAGGTGTGGGCTGTGTCCCTTGAGCCGGCTGCATTCGTTCTGAAGCATTACAGGGAGAGGGATACCCGGGGCTCCCTCCTCAGAGCCTTCACAAAGGCCACAGCTTTACTCATCGGCTTCAGTCCTGAAACGTGGTGATTCTAAAGTCCCTCAGGAGGCCTCTAAGGGAAATGGAGCAGCAGTCCACATACATCTCTGAAAAAACACCATGGGGAGAAATACATTGGCTATAAATGACTGAGGAGCTATGACTCTTAAACCTTTAGGAAGTGTATCACTGCAGCAGAAGACTTTGCAGGTTGGGAACTTGGACTGAAGCTGAACAGCCTGAAATAATGTCACCTCAGGGGATGGGGAAGAAACCCATGTGGTTCTTTCAAAGCAGGCTCTGCTCTCCTGATCTTCCAGCATATTTAACCCAAGATGTCTATCTGGAAGAAAAGGCTGGGTTTCATGTCAACAGGCTTTAACTGTGTGGGTAATGCGCTTTCTTCTCCAGGTGTTGGGTTACTGGCTGCCCTCTGGAATCAAAGACGTTTCTCTTCAAGGTTAGGAGCTTCATGTGCATTTATTTGTCTGGTCACCAAAGTAAAACTTTCTTCTCGTGACAACGGGAAGGTGGTGGTGCTTTCCATGCTGTGCAAAAAGTGTCAGCAGAAAACCTGAGGTGGTGTTGTTCACACGTTTGGGGACAGTTGTTTGTTTTATTTTTCTGTCTGGGATCTTTTTGTTTAGCTTTTTAAAAACAGTCATCTGTCTTGGGCTCTTTGAAATGCACCAAGTGGATGATTAACTGCAGGAAGCATCCAGTCTCTGGGCGTGATTTGTATGCTAATCAATGAAACCAGCACCGCTGAATCATATTACACTGGGACATCAAAGTGGGCCATTAGGGAAGGGCTCGAAGATGATAGCCATGGGCTCGGAGCTGGCAGCAGTGGCTGGTGGCATCCCCACAGGAGTGGAAGTCCCGGTAGTGACGAGAAGGGTAAGACGTGACTTTGTACCTGACCCACCAGTGCTGTCTAATAGGGAATCTGCATATGGTTGGCAAAATCAATCACTGAAGGGAAGTAACTTCAGGGAAAATGTTGCCCTAAAAGCATTTCATTATTTTTCTTATGACGGAAGCTCTCTGAATAGAAGCACTTTGGTACGTTGAGTCAAATTTTATAACGGCCTCCTCCTCAATTTTGTGAAACCTTCTTTGCAAAAACACCACAGTTTCACAAACAGCCCTTAATGTCCATCAGTCTCACGAACCCCAAAGGCGAAAAGCTTCATTCTGTCCAAACAAGAAATACAAATAGGTAGGGATGCCATAGGCTGGTGTTATTTCCTCAGTATGGGGCCTCAATCTGAACACATCTGGCTTAAGAGTAATGACTTGCTTTGGAGGTTTTTGTTTGCATGGATACGCTCCCTGCTCCAGATCTTGGCACCCCTCTCCAGTTCCTGGTGTGAGCACAAAGGCAGATCTTATTGTGCTGAACTAGAACATCAGCTACAGAATCCAGTCACTTCAAGTCTGGGAAATGAAGAGGTAAGACCTTGTTCATTTTAACTATTTCCACATCATAACCACTTACATGACTTTTCTTGATGATAAACAAAAGCTTTCTCCCTCTCTGCAGCTACCTAATTCCAACTCATGCAGATACTTAGCACTCTTCTCTTACTTTTTATCCTAGGTGGCTTTTTTTATTTTTATTTTTTTAGTGTTTTGTAATTATTTTTTTCCTTCTTACACAGATTAAGACTGTGGTCTTGTAATACCTGGATCAGAAAACTCATCAGTGCATTATATCAGAAGAGTGAAAATGGTGGCTCGCCTTCTACTAGGTGCAGCTGAACATCTGCAAGTGAAGCGAAGATGCATCACACTGGCCGTGTCCCAGGTCCTGTGACATCTTTCTGTAGAGGCCACAGTTCTACAGAGAGGAGACCAAACACCTGATCCTACAGCTGCAAAATCATGGGCTCTTCAGCTTTACTTGAAGGGAAGCCCTCTGCCGCCTTCATGAGCTGACATACCCATTGGGACCGTCATCAACCCCCACGAGCCAGGTGCTCCCACGGGGCCGTAAAGCCCATTCCTTGTTCTTGCACGTCATTAGCGACCGAATCGACACCAGCCAGTGCACGTGTTCAAAGGGCCTTTGCCAGACCAAGGTCTTTTAGAGGGATGGAAGTTGTGAGAAGGGAACTGATGCAGTGGTATCTCAGCATCGCTCTTGGAGTAAAACCCCAAAGAGATTGAAGTGTTTCCCCAAGCTCTGCAGAGCTGCTCTCCTTTGCCTTTAACCTAACTGTGGATTTGCACTCTTGACTGTTTTCCTGGCTGTTAGCTGAGACGGAGGGAAACCTCAAGTTCAATACCCCGGAGATGGGAGGCTCAGACAGGAGCTTTTGCCACAGGACAGTAGAAAGTAATTAAACAGGGCAGAGCTGGGAAAATAAGTCAGAGCAGCGAGCACCTGGCTGGCAAAGCAGAAGCTGGGCCTGCCGCCAGCCCTGTGTAGCCTAATTTTTGAGCCACAGCCACCACGCTGCCCAGGTCTCCAGCACCAGCAGAACCGTGGTGGCTTTACCTCCTCATCGCACTCTTTCTCTAGGAGATGGTTTGTCTCATCTGTGCCTGGAGCCATCCTGTATATTAAACCTCAATGGGAAATCTGGTTGCTTAAACATGGAAAAAGTTCTCCACTTGTATAGTTCAAGAGTTGGTGCCGTGGTGTGAGATGCTGCAAGTGCCTTGACAGGACTGGTCCCCACCATGGAGAGGTTGGAGCAGCCTGCCAGGGCCAAGTGCAGCGTGTGGGTGTAACAGTCAGAAAGGGAGGAGCCCCTCATCCTTAGAAACTGTACAAGGCTGGCTGCCTTCAAAGCAATTTCCAAACATTAACTGAGCTGCACAAGATCCCTGCAGGTAGTTAATTAAGTATCATCTTCTTTTGAAAAATGAGAGGGAGGAGGAAAAAAAAAAAAAAAATTAGGGCAGAGCAACGTACCATGCCTAAAGGATGAAGGAAGCAGTTATCAAAATCCAGAGCAGCAGTGGGCTGTTCCCAGCTCCTTGTCCTTGGCTTCAAAAGGGGGCTGGGCAATTTGTTTTTAGCAGGTAATCCTTCAGCAAAAAAGATCCTAAATCTTTTTTGCTTTATGGCTACTTCCAGTTCTTCTGCTCGCAACCACAAAGCAGACATGGAGAGCCTTGGGAATGAGAAAACTCAAAAGTTGAAAGCAAGGATTACTGCAAAAATTGGGTTTAGAGATTGAAGAGACTTCTTGGTTTCTGCCTTTTTTTTCTGTTCTAGCTTTAGCACAATACTTTCTTCCACATTTCTGTGATTATTTTTAGTGGCATCTAGCTAGATCATTGTGACAAATTAGCTTTACCAAAATAGCAACAATAACTTGTGGCTAAAAGGTTTTCAATAAATTAAAACCAGAGAAAAGCTGCTCTTAAGCTTGTTTTGGTTTTGGTTTTGGTTTTTTTTAAAGCGTGGCCGGTTCTCAGGGAAAAGTGCAATTTATTTTCATCTTTTTTGCAAGACCTACAGACACATTTTGAACAACACAAATCTTGCTCAAAATTATACCTACTTTTTAAGTATCAAGTTTGGAAAAATATCCAGAATCATATCAGCGACATATGCTAATTTTCCATCTGACATTAAAAAAAGCTTTAAGCGTGTTATTTTATCAATCCCCATCACACTGAAGCAGTAATGGGCTCACAGTCACTGTATAGTGCAACATAGCAAAATTAAGTTTCAGGAGCTTTTTTCCAAGACAGAGGAGCACTGTAAGAAAAATCAGCTCCAGCAAGTCCCACAAGGGAGGCTTTGTGTGGCAAAAAGCTGTATTTTTAGGTCAGCTTGGCTAAACTGAAGGAGGTGATTTGTGTGTTAAATAGAAAGACCGCCTGGCTTTTAAACTCGGACTTTTTTTTTTTTTTTTTTTTTTTTTTTGGGTGCAGGCATAAGTCATGAGCCACTCTGATTGCTTTTGGGTGGTGTTTGTAACTGGGAGCAAGTGGCTACCAGCAAGAGGCAAGTGCTTGGTCCTCAGTGTTTAATGAAAGGTGTTTTTCTGCAAGGGGTGACTGCAAAACTGGCACTTTTCTTGCTCCTCTTTTCTCCCAGAACAGTTGTTATCTAGCATTTTAATTGAGTACCAAGCTAATAAAGTAATTTTGGATGTTAAATCATATGCTGCATAAAACCTGGTGTGATTAAACAGGTCATTTGCAGTCTGCCTGATCACCAGCTAATGCCAGCACGGCTATCAGCTGGGTCTCAGGGTGATTTAGGAGGGACAGGGAAATTCAAGGCTGGGTCAGCAGCACAACAGGGTTTTGCTGTACCCCATCACTGAGGGTGTCAGCAAAGCACGCTGCTGATGGGAGTGAAGGAGAATGCACTGACCTAAAAGGGAGAAGCCCTGAGCAGATGAAGGATTCCCCAGATTTGAGGCTTCCCAGGAGCAACCCAGGTATCTCTTAATACTGAGGACGCTTTGTAAAGGCTCGTATTTCTGTGATACCCATAATAACCATTTGTTCACAGTTGCACAAAGAGGTTGCTTATATATCCAGCCTCATAAAGACATATTTTCAATACACGGTACCTTGCCACAGTTTAAGCAAATAATTTATATTGTGCTGTTGCCACTTCACTGTAAATTCCTGTTGCTATGTATCCCTTTGTGACAAGCAAGTTATTTTGGTCATCAACATCTTAATGCCATCAATGCAGAAAAGACCTGATTTGATACCTGTCTGTCATTTCTGTCCTCAGCTGTTCCCATACATTCAAGCCAGCCTGGGCCCTGCTTCCTTTTTTCCCCCTTAAATACCATAATTTCCTTATTCTTCTCCCTTGTCTAAAGAGTTTTTCTCTTGTACACCAGTCTTCTGCTAAGTTTCTCAACTGTTATTCTCCAGTATGTTCAAAATATTGCCACTATAGAAAGTAGTTCCCAACTAGACTCGTACACTTTCTCGTTTTGCAAAGTTCTTGGTCATACTTTTAAGTCCATACGTTGTCTAATTTTCACCTATGCTTACAGTTTCATGTTCTTACATCTGCTCCTGCTTAGCAACAAAGTCAGTTTTGACTTAGTAAATTTTTAATGTCATTTTTGTGTCTCCTCCTGTGATGCCCCATTGCATAGAAATATTGATTCCTGAATCTCTTTGCCTTGCAATCAGGAGCCTTTGGGAGGCCAAGGGTGAAGCGTGCTTGTTAAGGACAGAGAGGAGTCTGCTCAGCTGAGCTTCACTGCAATTCTACGAGAGCACAAGAGCCACATCAAAACTGTCGCTGCAGAGACTAGACCTTATTCAGGATCCCTGTCAGAAGACACAAACACGTGCGTTCAGCTCCCTCACGGAGGCTGAAGTCCACTCTGAGTAATGAATTAGCACTATTAGCTTTGTGCATTGCTTAAGCCATCAGAACAGGATTTAAATGAAGCTTAAGCAATGAGCAGGGTCCTGCAGAGACCTCCTGTCCTCTGACCAGAAGCCCTCAGCAGAGCTAAGGAAGGGTCCGTGGGTAAGGGCGAAGCCAGGCAGAGACTTTACGGGGAGGTAAAGGGAAAAAAATAGATGAGCTGGGGGGAGAAACCAAGGGTTTGTTTTGCAAGCAAGATGAAGGATTTCTCCCATGTTCCTTCTCTGTGGAATGATGAAATTAAGTGCTCAAGGGATGGGGCAAGGAGGGAATTGTAGCAAGGAACATCTGATCAGTTACATGTTGCCCTCCTATCAGTGTGCCGAGTGCCGTATTTACTGTCGCTTTTATTTTTACGACCCCCTGAGTCGATGCAGGATGCACTAAGAGACAGAGCCAGCGCAGGACTAAGCCTTTCTGCTGGAATTCACAGGATGAGCCGTTTCCACAACATGTCAGTAGGTGGCAAAAAGCTACAACTGTTGTGCTAAGCAAGAAATAAATATTTTTTTCCTGCTCCTGCAAGAACGGGAGGTATCTGTGGGCAGCTCCATCCCATGGGTGGAGATGGATGGTGGTACCCTTGGACCAGAGCACTTCTGGGAGGGGGGGACATCCCATATTGGGAGCAGATAGAGCCTCAGAAGAGAAACAGGAGCTGTCTCCCTCCTTTAAATTCATCAGGGGACCCTTGTGCCACCTCTTGATGTTGCTCAGGAATTATTTAAAGACAGCTGGAAACTGTAAGGGCTTAATTGCTGTTTCCAGCCCTGGAAAACAACAGGTTTAGGGCTGCGTTATCGCAGCACAGTCTGAAGATACCTAGTTAGACAAACCAAAACATGCCACAGCTTATATTTTTCAAGCTGATGATAATACTTTAATCTTCATGTACAGCCTGAAAAGGAGCTGCTCAAGTCAATGTTCTTGGGCGCTTTTTTCTCACGGCTTTGTGTAAGCAGATTGAAGCAATCCCAGTTGCTGGTCACACACCTTCCAGGGAGGCAGGGCAGATAAAGGGTTTAATAAGGTTAGTGGATATATGCCAGCGCCTTTGATGGTGGTTTTTTTCTGCTTTTGAGCATGTGCATGTCTTGGGGAAGGGAGGACATTGCATGATGCTGAAAACTTGCATTCCTGAGGAGGTTAAATACTCTGAGCATCAGGTGGGACAGAGTGCAGGAAGGTTAGAAAATCACATTAATCCAGACTACTTGATGAGATCCAGTTACAGCGTGGCTTTGTTTGACTTTATTTACGTAACACCTCTCTTTACTAAGTGTAAGTAAATAAATTTTCTGCTCAGGAACAATAACAGATATTACAGCAACCCTGGCTGCAAGGTCTCTGAAATACCTTCCTGCTTTTTAAAATACAGAGGTGAGGTTTGCTGACATTTCCTCTCATGAAGTTGTACATTTAATTGCTGATTTTGCCAGACATCAACTGCTGGTGCTGACTTTCCCCAGCTTGGTTGTCTCCTTCAGGCTGAGCATTATAATTTTGTTGTAACCTTTCAGCAAAACAGGTTCAGCTAAACCTGAGCTGGAGGAACTTGGGTTGCTCTGGCCGTGTTCATACCACCAACAGAAACATCCTATAACCATTTCACTGGGAAGAACAAATCTCCTTGTGCTTTGGGGCAGGGATCTATCTGACCTACATCTTCCCTTTCTTTGGGGCTGGCCATTTGCTGATACCCGTAGCCACATCATTAACTGCGTAAAATCTCCATTCTTTGTCATTTTTGTGAAAACTGGTGATGTGAAGATGCTGAAGCTGAGCTGATCAGCTTCTGCCTCAGCACAGCTCCTGTGTGGAGAGATGTTTAAGCAGGATGGATCCAGCCTTGCCTCAAAGCTGGGTGGGTGGTGTGAGACACAGAAACACCTTTTTAGCCAGCAGGTAACTCACCCCATCCCAGGATAGACACCACCTGGAGATACCCCTTACTTCTCCTCTCATGCTCTCAGCTATAAACAGAGCAGGTGACTGTTTTATATCAGCTTCACAGTCCTTAGATATCCAGAATTAGATCAGAAAAATCTCACTCTGCTTCCCCACTCTGAAACCTTCCCTCTTGGCTCTTCCTCCTCTGCCTACACATTGCTCTGCACCACTAAAATCAAACCCCATGCAGGTTTCCTCTTCGTTATCCTTTAAAACTCATCCTGCACCCGTGCCTGCCAGGCGGGATGCAGCCATGCTCCCTGGGGAGGCACGCTGGGGTCAAGGCCAGGGGCTCTGCTAAAACACAGACACTGGTTTCTTGGATTGAAGCTGTGTGTGCTCGGTTATGTTGTGGCAAGGTTCACCCTCTCCATAGTTGACTCTAATGAATCAGGCTTCAAATGATGAGATAATATTGAGCATTTGGAATCTATTCGGAGAAAAACAGCTCTGTAAAGTCTTCCTTGCTGATGCACACGCATTGTGGGTTTTTTTTCCATCTTCTGTAATGTGTAGAAATGTCTAAGTTTCACCTATAGTAATAGAGAAAACATTTTCATTCCCAGCCTCTGGAAGGATGTTTGAAAACATGAGAAGAGGATGAGTTGCCATCTGCCTCTCTACAGGTTATGATGAATTAATACAATCAAGAGCAGCACAGTCAAACAATTTTGAGCACCAGGAGTGGGAAGTGGGTTTGCTGATTTTATCGCCTCCATAAGAGCAAATTTTGCACACCATAAATTGATAAATTAATGCTCTGAGTCTCTTCTCTGCACAGTCTGCGATATGGATCGACTGGTCCACATATACTTCTCTGTGGGCAGCACTCTTCCCCAGTGCTGGCAACATGATTATTGGAAAACTAATCAGCTCTATCTGAAATAAATTGCATTTCCACCAATTATAGCTTAATTGTTGACAGATGGGAACACAGAAGGGAGATGTGTCACATCATTAAGAGAACAGGTGTATAGACAAGTGCCAGATTAATTGTTCCAGCCCATTAAATCATTGACCTTTTCAGCATACCCTCAACGTCGAATTCAAAGCTCTCGCAATATTTCCAGCTCACACACGATGACCATGTTTATCTGCAAAGTTCTCAGGGGTGTTTTTAAAACACTCCAGACACGGACTCATTAGCCACAAGCAGTTCTCCTTTCTCATTAAAATAATTTCTCTTCTTCCCCCTTCTCTGCATTGGGGTTTGTTTTCTTGGCTTTTCAGTGAAATCACGCATGGTGTGTGGGATTTCTCCTAAGAGCGGTTTTCTCCATGAAGCTGAGAGACGTGCTGTAATGGGTTATACGTTTAGGGATGTCAAAAAGAGAGAGGTGACATCGGGACAGAGAAGCTCGGTGCTGGGCAGCTGTGCTGAAGGCTCCAGCTTTGATTTGGGACTTTGGCTGTGATTTCTAGCTCCTGCTCTGCCTGCGATTTTCAATAAAGCTTGTGAGAGACAAATAGCTAAATACCATTGAGACTGAGTCAGCCATGAGTGTCCAATTACTCTAAATATGTGTAAAAATGTGTCTCCTGCTCTTTTTCTGGCTATGTAATCCAGGAAGCTGAGGGTGCAGCGCAGACACATCCAAAACAGCTTTGTGGGAGGCAGCACAGGTTTGAGACAGTGATGCAGGACATGTTTCATCTGTCCTGGATAATTGAGAGCCGACTCCAGATCTAGTTATTCTGGATGTCCTGACTGGAAAAATTAAGTTTTCCAGCTGAAGGAAATGAAAGTTGTGTGATGATAATTGTATTTGTTACTCCTGGAGTCCCTGCCCTGTGGCAACGAGGTGATCTGAAGATGTTTTAACCTCTGGTAGTTTTAGAGAGACCAAGTGGAAAGCAACCTGGGGAGACAAGCAGGAGGCAAGAGGAAGAGTTAGCGCCCTTTGCCAGCTCCGCAGCTTCAAATGGAGACAAAATTGATGGTGGGAATCAGACAGGTAATTTTTCCCAGGGCCAGAGCTGATGGTGGGTTCTCTCCCTCCCCTGTGTAGCACCAGTCCCTGATATAGCCAGTTTGTCATGGTAAAGTAACATGACATGTAACCGAAATCTCATTTTATACGTGTGTCTGAATGTGACTTACTATGTTCCACAAAGATGATGCACCTTTAATGTACTTTAATACAAAGACAACCAGGTAGGAGACAGGAGAAATAGGTGAAATTCCCTCTCAGATAATGAATGATTTTATAAGGAAAAGTAGTTAATTTTATGAAAATATACATTTTAGGAGAGACGGAAACTGCAAGAATCTCTTTGATAGATCTGAAACGCTTCATATAACCAACTTTTTTCAATATGCTTGGAAATGTCAGATTGCAACAGGGGCAGCTTGTTCAAATTCTTTGTGGACACAGCAGCCTTGACCAACACCACCAGGGTATGTGTGTGCAGGAGATGCTGGAGATCCCTCGGTTTCCACCATTCCTTGTGCAACACTGAACCCCAGACAGAGAAGGCAAACGAATGAAAGGCAGCTTTTCCAGAAAGTTTTCCATAAACCTGCAGGTTAGTGCTGAAGAAAGTGCATGTATTTCTGTGTCTGGGGCAGGGGAGGGGAGTAAATTTTAAAAAAATGTCAAAAAGGAATTTTAGAAATGCCAAAATATTTATTTTAAAGACTTCTTAAATGAATCGTTTTACTTTGCATTTTAAACTGCTTTTGTGGTTAGGAAAGGATAGAGGGTTAAAAACAAGTTAAACACAAAGGTTGAGTAACCCAAAGGCAAGAAAAACATTTCATTTCAGCTACAACTTAATACTTGGGGTTAACCCAGAATATTTTCTGGCTTCTGCTTGGGTTTTTTTGCCATCCTCCTTCTCCCCCCTTCATTGTTGCTCATTCCAAGCCATTTTCTCCCCAGGTATTTTGATTCAGCCACACAACCCAGACAGTCTTTGCTCACTCTACACCAGTGATCTCCCCGCTTCCAGCGGTCCTTTCCACTGGCCCCTACTCCCAGAAATGCCGCTTACCACAAACATCGTGTCTCCACCCTCTGTCCATCCATCTGGGGGGGGTTCAGCCCCACCAGAGCTGGGCCTTGTTTCTTCAGCACGTCTCTCTCACCTCAAGCCATGCCACTAGAAATCCCTATCAAAGAAGTCATCAAAGAGAGAAATTCTCTCTGTCTTGGTTCTCACAAGCGTAGGTTTGCGGTAAATCTTCTCTTTCCCTTCCCACTCCTCGGAGCTTGTGCTGGAGGTGTCCCAGAACAGATCTTTCCTCTGTGGCTCCCTGCAGAGCCACAAGTTAACCTTCCTGCTCCTGCCAGGAGAGAGTTCAGCCCCATTATGCTGCCTGGAGAGTCTTCCACCCCACATGTTTCCTTGGGGAGAGAAAAAAAAAAAAAAAAAAAAGAAAAAAATTATGATTTTGCAGAGCTGCATGCACAGTTCCCTACAGTTTATCTGGAAATGGCTATGGACAGCTGGAGGCAAGTGAAGAAGTTCCTGAGAGGTACCTGTAAGACCAGATCTGATGCTCAAGGCTGGGCAGGGTAAGGTGTAATATACTCAGGATTGTATTTGTTGAAATTATAGAGTCTGGCAAGAGACAGTATCGTTTTATGCCCAAGCAGAGAGAGCTGAGGTGAAGAAACACAAGGGAATAGGAGCAGCCAAGTCTGTTCCCCTTTCTCCTGGTGAAAGTTCACCGTTCAACAAGTTTTTCACTGATTTAAGCCTTTTTACCCTCAGTGATACATTTCCAGCCTGTGCTGAAGGTTGTCACCTTGTGTTCTGCAAGCAAAGCAGAACAAGGCTTGTGCCTTGGGGGCGTCCGTACAAAGCGGTGGTTGAGATCCGCTTTGATTTCCCTTTTGCTGGGGACACTGAGGTCACCTTGTGTGCCCTGGCATCTCCAGCCCCCCAGCTGCTCCCCCAGCCTGTGCCAACCAGGGCCCTGAACCTTAGATCGGCATCGCGGCCAAATCCAAAGCACCTCAGGTCACCCCTCCAGATCTATTCTATGTCCATTCCTGCTGCTCGCCCGTCCTGAGGCGTGCGGGGGAATGAGAAGCCCCTGCTCAGTGTTTGGTGGCGTCGCTGTCACACAGACCGTGCTGTGCTCCCTCCTGGGCTGCAGCAAGACAATGTGTCCAAGAGGGGCTGAGATCTGTCACCATTAAATGAATTTCACCGGATGCGTTTTTCACATCAGACGTTGAAAGTAACACGGAGCCGTGGCTGGAAATCATCTAACCAGGAACACCTCACCTTAATTACACATCACCCAGAGGGATGTAAATCTGTGATGGAATTACCTGGCTCTGGGCAGTGGGAAGCGGTTTCCATATAAAACTAAACCTAAAAAGTGATTAACCTCAGTGACTGTAACGTTTACCCCGTGGTCATTTAAGGATGGCAGGAGTCCAGAGTCTACACCATGCATACGAATGCAACGTATTGGGGGACCATGCAGTGATGAAGCCAGGAGCAAATCTCTGACAGCTGTTGCTCAAGCAGCTCATTCTTCATTTCTTTCTCCTGTTGAGCATGGTTCCAGCTTCCCAATGTGCCCAAGGGTGCTCTGTCAGAGAAGACTTACTGCAAGGTTCAACACCACAAAATTTATGTGGGTACCTTCCTTCAGTCCTTCATGTGTGTCAAGAAGAGGCAAGGCTGACTGTTTGCCCAAAAAACAGTGTCACAAAGCACCTGAAAATAACCAGCAATCTCAAATCATCCAGATTTTCCTTTTGCTGGAAGGGAACATCAAACTTCCTTTCTCCAGAGCAGAAAAATTTGAGATGTAACCAACCTGGTGGAGTAGGAGAGCTCTTCTGAAAGCCACCCTGCTTGACCCCAGCTGAAGATTTGAACTGGTTGTTTGCATCCCGTGCCCTGGTATATTTTGCCAGGGAGCCACACAGTTGTGTACCCACCGATGACTGCAGCTACCAGGGGTTCAGCCCTGTGCTCCCTCCAGGAAGGGATCGGCTCCGTGCCTGTACGAGGCAATCACTGGGTCAGTGTGGGGCTGGGGCTGGGCTTTGGATCCTCAGCTGAGGACGGATGCACGTTGCAGTATAGACGTTCTGCTAGAGTAACTCACCTCTTGTGCTTGAAGGAAAGCTGGCAGGGCACATTTTCATCAACAACTGCCAACCCTGCCAGAGTGACCACTGTGATGTTGTCATAGCCTACGTCCCCATGAGCACACCCCAGGCTCGGGCAGGAGGTGTTCAGTGCTGGGGCAGAGGACAGGGAGCAAAACCTGGTGGAAGGCTTGAACTTCAGGCAGTTATTTTCTGTTTTATCTTTCTCTTTCACCCCTTTGGCCATCATGTTGGTGGAGCTTCAGATGTTCCCCACCAGCCTGTGTGTTCACCTGAGCAGCAGTCTATATGCTGACCTCCTGGGATGCTTTTGCCTGATGGACCCCCTGACTCTCCAAGGACGTGGGACCCCGGGGACACCCTCTGTGCTCATGCTCAGTTTGCTGTGCAGGGGGTCTGTGGGACAAGCTGAGGCTCTCTTCCCAATGGGAACCTGCTCCTTCAGGGGCCTGGCCCTAAGGACTTTGCTTTTACACCCCTGTGGCTAGTCTGTGGCTCTTAATTCCCATCTACTCAGGTCTGTTTGGATGCTCTCAGGGAAGCACTTGCACCTCATTCTGATGCATCCCAATGCTTTGCTTTATGAGTACATCTCCCAGCCTTCTCCCCTGCCCTGGCTTTTTGAACTTGCACTGTGTTACTGCAGGAGGTGGAGCAGTGGAAGCAACTTCCACAGGGAAAATTTTCTGATGACATTTAAGAGGCTGGCAAATTTTACATCTCCTTGGAAAATTATTCTACTTACCACGGTCATCTCCATGAAAATGCTGATTGTGCTCAGCAGGGATGAGGTCTTGGCTTTCAGCACTGTTGCCTCTCTGAAGAGTGTCAAGAACTTTCTTCGGGCTGAATTCCTTGATTTTTTGTTTATTGATTTTTGCCTCCCTGTGGAGATTTTGCTTCAGCTCTGCCTGGGTTTGCAAACGAGTCATCAACACAAGCAGCAGAGGAGTGAACACGTTTTAACAGCTCGAAGTGGCATATCATTAGGGGGTTGGTGCTGAAAATGATTATGCAGCTAAGTACCTTAACCAGGGCAAACAGCATTTGCCAAACTGGACACATGACAGAACATGACCTGCAGGGAGATTTTTGGTTTGTCCATGGGCCATGACCAAAAGAGGGCAAAGCATTGGAAAAATCAGAAGTAATTACTGATCGCAGGGGCCCTGGGGATGCTCCCCACCTCTCCTTGGCCTGACCCCCTGGGAAAGCTTCATTTGACCTTACCAGCAACAGGCTTTAAGCCTCCTGGTCCTTGGGAGAGACACCAGGGATGGGCAAACCCCTGTCCGAGAGGAGGAGCCCCAGCCTATCCCCAAATCCATCTCAGCATTACCTCTCGGCGCCTGCGGATCAAATCCAGCATCTGCAGCTTGTGCAAGTGCTGCCGCCTTCCAGGGAGGTGTCTTAGGCTTTTCCCCCTCTTCTCCAGAGCCTACAAGGTGTTTAAAAATGTAAATAAATACACCTGCGCTTTCTGAAAGAAAAAGGAACAGCCACCAGCTTGCAAACCCACACCCGGCCCCTCGGGCACTCCCCGGATAAAGGCAGCAAGCGTCTCCCTGAGTAGTCAACTTGCAGAAATTTATCACAGATTTCCACTGTGCTAGCAGTTTATCTCACAGCTCTGGGGCATGATGGAAAAAAATCTTCATTAAAACAATGTATACATGCTTCTGGCCCCCGGGGTGTTACTGCTTTGAGTTGGCTGCTCAAGATAATCTCATGATCCGAAGGGAGGAACCACTTCAGCATGTTTGGGGTTGCAGGGGGTGTTTACAACACACAGCACTGGCAGCCTTCTCCCTGCCAACTGCAAGGGATGAGTGTTCAGGTTGCTCAGCCATTTAAAAAAAGTGGTCCTTAAACCTTTAGCCTCAAAAATATTCAAGGTTCTGGCTCAGCAGATCCATCTCATCCAGGGAACAGTCATGCTGGAGATTCAGAAAATTTCCCCTTATTTTGTATCCTTTCACCCACACACCAGTGTTTCAGCTGGTTCCCGAGCTCAACCAGGGACAGGAGCGCAGCTGGTGTAAAACACCAACTTCTGCTCTTTGGGGTGCCCAAACCCCGAGATCCTGCAGCCGACAATGACCCATGCACAGAGCTCAACCCATGCCCTTACCTTCACTTTTGGGCTTGCAGCCACTTCTTGCTGACTCCAGGGCTTTTCAAGAACGATTGCTTGTGGAGGGCCAGCGGGTTCAAGCCTCTGCAAGTCCCAATATTTATAGTATTCAGCATTGCTTGTTCCACACAATCATAAAACCTGATATGAAACTACCTTGACATTTTCCCAGATCCAATTCTAACCAGGCTGCATGGGATACAGGAAGGACATTGGCATCTCTAGCAGATGTTCAGCAAGACGAGCATCTCCTTTGGTCCTTCAGGAGTGGACAAAACTGGGGAAATCTTCTGTGTTACAGTCAAGGCAGCAAAACCCCAGTTTGACATTAGTTTCATTCCTGTAGGTATTTCTCTTTGAGCTTCAACAGTGCCCAAGGCTCCAGCTAAGACCACTGAAGACAAACCTCAGCCCAGATGGCACCATGTCAAAGCTGAAGCATGGCAAGGTACCATAATTTAATATAAAGACTCATAAACAGGTCATCTGAGGGCAGAGCACAGTTACCTGAGACCCAGAGCCACGTTCTCTCTTTTATGTTGGCCTAAGTAAGACATTTCTCTGCAGAACTCTGCGTGATACAAAGTGCCTTTCCTGGTAGCTAATGAAAGCGGGCAAAGAATTGCTTTACAGACTGCTCTAAGCATGGATCTTTATCTTAAGGAGCTAAGTTGCCTCCTTAAATCATGCCAAACTACTAGATCGTACCAAGTCATTTCATGGCTTGATACTGCTAGTGTCCTTTTCTAGGATGAGAGCTCCATACGGCTTCCATAAAAATTAAGAGGAGCATCATCAAGGACATCATCAGTAAGACCTGACTTACTTTATGTGAGGCATCATTAACTCCTTGATTATAAACCAGTGTCCCATAAATGATGACATGTCTCTGCCTGCGCTGAACTGCTGACAAAGCCTGAGCTGCAATTTTGAAGCATCCTGTAAATCAGTGCAAAAACACAGCAGAAAAAAAAAAAGTCAGGTAAAGGGGGAATTCCCAGTCAGCCCCAAAAGCCAAGTTCACATGTCTCAGCATCAAAAAAACCCTACAAAACTGACTAAGAAGCTTAAAAAATGGCACTAGATGGCAGCAAGTGACACCACAAACTGCAGTCTGGGCTGTGCATCACTCCTAGATGCCACCAAGGCAGCCAGCCCGGGGTGGCTGAGGGCAAATCAACTCCTGCATCTCCCAGTTCATCTCCCTGCGTGTGGCAGGGAAGCCAAGTTTCAGGCTTTCGGCTAAAGTTGTGTCGCAGGTTGAAAAATTGACTCTTTTCTTTTGTCTCTGTGAACCTCACAGGATTTTTCTCTGGAAATTTTCTCAGACCGAAATCCTCTAAAAGTCCTTCAGCAGGCCACGTCATCCTGCTCTGCCGTCTTTGAAAATATTCCTGCAGGGAAAAGGGCTTTTGCTGGTGCAATTTACACTCCCTAACAGCAAAGGCAGAAACATGGTGTAGGATTAACACTGTCATCCTGCAATGAGTATTATCAGTGTTTTAATAATACATAAATATGGCCATAATGGAAATAAGATCAATGTCAAAAAATTACATGCTGGTAGGAGATTTTAAATGAGGCTGGGATTCCACATGATAGCTCACAGAGCATAGCTGGGCTCATTCCAGGTGCTGCTGCCTCATCCTCCCACCAAATCCAGGGATACATTATTCAATAGTTTGTTCTCTCTGAAGCCACCAGTTTTGGCCAGTGCCACAGCCTTGAGTAGAGGGGTTTTAACTGACATTGCCTGGTGGCTATTCTGTTCTTTATTATATTAAAAAAAAAACCTTAATCACAGCAAGGAAGGCTTGGGCAATACAGCCTTGCTTCGGTGGGTTTGCTGCTGTGGAGAGGGTTTGTCACCAAATTTTGGGAAAGTGGAGATGCTCTCAGGGAGGTCTCACAGGGAGGTGAGAATTTCTCCTAAGGATTTGAATTGCAGGGGGTTAGATAGGTGCTTGGGAAGGAAGATGACCAGTGTGGGCAGCTGAGGGGCAGCTCAGTGCTGGGACAACCCAGCAACTACAGGAGGGCCACAGAGAAGCACATTTGGGGCAAATACACCTCTTTCATGGGTTAAACAGTCAATAAGTGTGTTTGCCTCTGTTTATCCCCAGCCACCAAGGACTGTCTCCAGCCACCTAATTAGACTACTGATGGGCCCTCTTAGGGCTCTCTTAGAGGGGTACAACATCGGTCCTTAATTGCTAATTGGAAGTCCTGCCTACATGAGAGCATGGTGGTGGTGGGTTATTCCCAGCAGCTGATCACCTCCCCAGGCAGAACATCCTGCTGCACCTGTGCTTGGAGGGGTCTGCTCATGTTTTCCCCTTTCCCTGCCTGATTTTATTCCTCTGAGCCCTGTTTGCTCTCAGTTTTAGAGCCTCCAGACCTGTACCAAGCAGCAGAGAAGAAATACAGCTGAAAGCTTCAAACAGGGTCTCTGACAGAGAAAGAACTGAGGAGCAAAGTGGGGAAGCTGCAGCTCTGGGGCATCCAGAGTGGGGCTGACGTCCCTCCCTGACCCTTTGTGAGCATCTAGTGAAGGAGGGAGAGCTCGATCTCAGCTAAACACCATCAGCTTTGCATCCTCAACAGCGAGCAGGTAAGAGATGTGAAGTTGGAAGGTGTCGCTGGCTGGTTTTGGAGGGTGTGGAGAAGCAGTGAAAATTCAGAGAAAGAAGAGTGCCTCTCTGAGTTTGGGTTTTAAATAACCTGATTTATGGCAAGAGTTGTCCAGCCCTGGTTAGCCCTGTGAGCGTGTGATGGGGTCTCTCCGAGGGCTGAGCCTCACCCAGGTTTTGTACTGTATATAAACCTCAGTGCAGAAAAATATCGGCACAGAAAATGGATGCAGAGGGGGTTTTGTCACTTTTTGAAAAATGAGATGAAACAACTCTAAGCCTTGTGTAGTATGGTACATTAGCTGTGTTTCTTTTCCTCCTCTGCACTAAATTATATGAATACAAAGATATTTCTGGAGCTTTAGTTATGCTGTGGCGACTCTTGTGTGTGGGAAAACCCTGACTGCCAGGTTGGGTAGAGTCATGGCTTTCAGGGCTTGGAGGGGAAGGGATCTGGGATGTGTGGGAAGGGGAAAGGAAGGAGGTCGAGGAGTGAACACGGGTGTTTTATGTTTGTTTGGGGGGAAACTTTTTTTAATACCTGGCTAGAGAGGGCTATGTGTGTGGACATGCACATGCCATGCTTTTGAGGGGGGGAGGTGAAGGTGTGTGTAGGCACACAGCATGTATAGCGATTCTTGAAACCTAAAATAATTGCTCTGTACTTTCACCAGCCCCTACTGCTAAGCCTATCTGTCTGCTTTACCTGCCGCTCTGCCCCTAAGGTGATGCCAGACCTTGATGGGGTATTTGACCAGAAGAGCTAAAACCAGCCCCACAGGCTGCAAGTTGGATCCCTTCTGCAAAGGGCTTGTTCTTGGCTGTGTTAGCCCCACGGGAGCGCTAAGATTTGGCAGCAGGTACTCAGACACCACAAGGGAAAGTGGGTCATTACAGGAGAGGGGGCCTCATGGCCAGAGCTGGGACATGTGTCCTCGTTGCGGGGTCTCCGTGGCACACCAGGGCTGGCCCGCAAGGCACGACCCACAGAGTCAGTCAGGAAGGCAAAGGCAGGGCCTCGCTGTGTTGTCCCCTCTCTGACTGTTTTTGAAAGATGAAGTCCTTGCCCTTGTGCTAATGAACCAAAAATAGCCTCTCTGTAGTCAGCACTCCTGCCCCAGGTATCAAACCTGGCCCAGTGATCAAGATCATCTGGTGATGGTTATCTAAAGGTAGGACCTCCTATTTGCACTGCTGTAGGATATCTGTGACACATGCCCATGTCCCCAAGCACAAAAGCCCATGTCAGCCAATCAACTGGAGCAACTCGTAGGAAGCTTTTCAAACTCGCCTTACTTGAGGTCTTCGAGGTGGGTGTTGTTTAATGATGCTGGTTTCTCCCTTTTCTGGCACAGTGTTGAAAGCAAGGGGCCCTTAAAGATTAGAGAAGAAATGAACCAAGTTACTTTTGGATGATTATCAACTGCTATCATCAAACCAGGGCAGAAAACCATCGCTGAGTACAGCCTAGCAGTTGATAAGTTGACTAAAGTCTCTCTTGGTGTACTCCAGTAAACACAGGGTATAAATTATTCTATTAGCTGTAGAAATAAAGTGAGGATGTAGCTGTGGTTTCTAACAACTGTATCTGCTGCATACCTCTCCTACTTCCCTCTACAACCCCTCATACATACTACACATGACAATAACCATCCTCAGTATCCCTTATGGTCTCCCCAAGTCCCTGGGGTCCCCGTGTGACCAAGGGTCGTCTTCTCCTCCTGTGGCCTGTGACTATCAGCTGGTCAAGAAACCTGTGAGCTTTGCTGCTTCCTCACTGCCTGCCCTTTTAAAGTAGGGAACAGGCAGCACTTTGGGCCTTTTCTTGCTGCTCAGTCCCTGAGACTTTATTATTGGGTTTTTTTGGTGGAACTGAGAAGTATCTCTGATGCTTTTACTGACCATGGCAGAGCTGGGCTACAGCCAGCCAGTGGATTCAGAAGTTACAGTCAGACAATCAGTATGATCACAGACCCTCATCTTTGGAAATCAGCATGAAATAACATGTTACACCCCAGTGATCACCAGTTAGTTATTAAAGCAGTGCTTTTGCTGAGGCCTGGATGTGATCTGGGCTCTGGTATGTTCTGCACTGGTGCTCTTGAGTGGGCACTGCTGCCTTTTTTTTTTTTTTTTTTTCTTGCACAAATAAATACTTATGTGCAGTAAGTATTTCTTTTACAAAATAGTTGCTCTGTCCCACCTCTTCTCCCCAAAAAACCCTGTCTTGATGCATTCAAATGCCATTGTATACATGGAGTTGAGTGAGGTGCTGCTGAGCCCACATGGTGGGACCCCAAGGTGGCCACAGGAGAGGACAGTTTGGGATAAAGCGCAGGAATTACATTATAGTTGGTGCCAAATTATTTTTCTTTTGAATATAACTATTAAATAACTTGGAGGTCACGTTATGGAGGCTTCAGTAGTCCCTTTAAATGAGCCCCATGGAGCATTGCCAAGGCAGGGCTCTTGGAGAAGAGACAGAAGGTGATGGAGGGTGTTGGGGTATGGGAGGAGATGGTGACTCCATCTGATAAATGATTGCTGAGCACTGGCAATGATTAACCTCTGAGCAAAGCTGCGGCTGCTCTGCACATGCAGGAATGGGCACGTGGAGTGAAAATATACAGCGCGGGTGGCTCCTCCGGAGATGGGCTTCAGCTGCCGGGGAGCACCCACTGAAATAGCATCTTGTAATAGCAAACGGGGGGTTATTAACTTACTGTCTCTCAAGCTGCAGGACAAATGAGTGCAGAGGGAATTTCTAAGGGGGAGGTAAAATGTAACGAGGTGGCTCATGGTGCTGGGAATGTGCGACCCAGCACAGGCTGGGCTGGGGGTGAGGAGAAGCTTGTTCTGGTGAGGTGTATGGCTTTGGGGAGGTTATTTCTGCCTTATGAGGCTTGATGGTTTGTGTTGTGTTTGGGTTTTGGTTTTTTGTGTTTTTTTTTAATTATTCCCTCTTATCCTATCCATGCATGTGTGTTACAGGAGATTTGCCCTTATGTTGTACAGATACAGAACTGGGAGCCAAGTGCTTGCTGTCCTCCAACCTGCCTAGTCCTGGGGCAGGGATGTTCCCTGGCACACCTGCACAATCCTGGTGGGGACGGACCATCATCCCTCCCACCGAGGGATCACGGGGCACAAGCTGAAGTTATTCTTGTGAATTTTATTTTTTCCCCTTGCATTTTAGCAGCAGGAGATCCTCCCCTCCCCAGTGGAGGAATCAGGATTTAACACAAGCCGAAGTGAACCCTCATAAACCACATAAAACCTATTCTCTTGGAGGCTTTGCTTATTTAGAGAGCAGCTCAAACTAATACATTGCTCAAGCCCTCTTGAGCATACTTTTTTTTTTTTTTATTTCTGAAATGAAAAGTAATAGAAAATGACATTTATTGAAGAGGTTTTAAAGTTTTTTATAAAAGTAGATAAGTTTTACAAGCACTTGTTAAATACCCAGTGATGATAATTTTCCAGAGCAGGAACATTCGGTTGTTCTTTATGTCATGAAGTACTTTAAACCCCCTGTTGTACAGCCAGGCCTGATGCGTATTTGCCCCAGGACCTCTGGCTCCAGGAGCATCACTACTATTACGCCAGAGGTTTATTTGCTTCACCTTTTCCTGATGCCTCTCAGTGGCAGATCCTGAGGGAAATATCCAGCCCCTGGTGAAGCAGCGGTGCTTAATGCTGCTTGGTGTGTCAGAAAATTATTTCTGGAAATGGAAAAGGAGGGTGCTGAAGCTGCAGATCCTCCTTCCTCTGCATCGCCCTTTCTCAAACCACATGGGCGTTCATGGGGGTTTCTTCCTACGCTCCCCTAACGTGGCTGTGGGAAGCCGTTTGTCACCACCCAGCTCGCTGTACGGAGCTACGCATCCACCTGCAGACGGGTGCAAACCTTCTGCCTCACCTCCGAGAAGAGTTTGGGTATGGATGGAGTTTAAAGCCTCCTGCGAAAGGCTGTGGGAGAGGCTGCACGATGCCACTTGCAGAAAAACACACACAGCTACGCTATTCACTGCCTTCTGCCTCTTGGCTTATGGAAATCAGCCCTGCGCAAGACATGGCTATAATTTATTTTAATGATGAATTTTACCTGCTAGGCACATTACCCAGGATCTAATTCTAATTAAGCTAATGATATCGATATGCCCAGTGGCAGCAGGTGAGCAGGGCGGCTGTGTAACCGGGAGTTATGGGGCTGCTGTACGAGGGCGTGCTGGGATGCAGGCATGGCAGGTGGATGATGGGGAGTGGGGCTGTTCCCAGGGGGACGACTGACGGGAGTAAGGAGCATGGGGTCTGGGCCCTGGGGGTTGAGATGCTTGCCAAAACAGGCTGGGGGAAAAAAACCCAAGTTTTTCCAAAGCTAAAATGTCCTGGAAATGGCAAAAATCTACTGATGTAGAATGGTGTGTGCACAGACCTACACGCACCCTGCACCGCAGTAAGCAACCCCCCAGCCCCAGCTGATGCCCCCGGGTCTCTGCCCTGCGCTCTGCAATAATTCACGGATGACCCCCTTACCTGCAGCGGCTCTCCCGTACCAGGTCTCCCGGAGAGGTGGAAGTTCAAAGTGAAAGGTGGGTTCTCCCCACTCGGCCCTGGCTGGTGGGTGCAGGCTGGGCTCTCCCAGCACGCTGGGCAGCCGGTATGGAGCAGTGAGAGTGGGCAGGTCCTCCCCGACAGGCATTGGTGCCACCTTGGTCACCTTGGGGTGCGCCTTGGAAGAGCTCAGGCCCATTCTGCAGCACGGCGGCTTTAAAAGGAGGAAAAACCCCTCGTGCACCTTCCTCCCTGAACATGGAGGGATCTCTGTGAGTGACTGCTGGGCCCAGGGAGCTTCCTGCCAGCTCCCACGTCCTTCCCGGGTCGGTTAAACATTGACCTGTCCCTGGTCATTCCTCCATGGGGAGGAGAGGTGGCTGCTGCTGACAGAGAAGTGGCAAGCAGCTCGGAGAGGCAGCACCAAGCCCTGGGGAAGCTTTATTTTTTTTTTTACCTATGAGTGATTTTCAACTATGGGCACCACCTCAGGTGGCTGTTGGCTGACCTGGAGGTATTTCTACAAGCAGATCTTGCTAAATCTTCAGGTTTTGGAAGGAAATTAAATCCTTGGAGCACCAGAAGGGTTAAAGCATCTCCCACCCTGAGTGGGAGAGGCAGACTGAGGACAGGGGCTGGCGAAGGAGCATCCTCCACCCTTGCTCCTGCCAGCTGGTGGCATTGCTGGAAAAAATGCAGCTTTAACACAAACCCACCTGAAAATGTCAGCCAAAGTGAATCATATTCTGCACTTTTGGAGCTGCTGCAGGATTTGGGCCAAACGTAACAGGATTGGTGCATAAGGGAAAGATCTGTACTTCTCCATCTGCTCCCAAGGCATATGAGGGGGTTCAGAGGGCACGGGTTCCTGGGAGCTGTAGGGAGCCACTCATTTCCAAGGTGGAATGGTTGGAAATTATGTAGGGAGGATTATTTATGCAAAAGATTAATATTGCAGGGTAGGTTTTGTGGCAGGGGTAGGGTTGTGGGAGGTAGCCAGAGCACCTGTGGTCTCCACGGTGAAACATGGAAAACAGCAAAGGCTGAGCGTGTGAGAGAGCCCAAAACAGCGTCAGAAACAGGGTTCATTAGTGGAAGATCATCCCACTGGGATTCCTGGAGTGATCCTGTATAGGTTTGGAGAAATTGGGGCCTCTTTTGACTTCTTTCTTGGGAGAGGAGTGTGAGGAGGAGGGTTTGCAGCTGAGCCAAGTGTCCAGCACTCATGGCCAGTAGATCCACAGATGGACCACTCAACTCCCCCTTGGTGGAAATGGGGAGGTTTTGAGCTGCAAAATGCCACTGGTCAGAGGTGGCACCTTCCTGAAGAAATTATTAATCCCCGGAGCAACTGAACTGGTTCATGTTTTTAGCCACAAAGCACTAATATGACTTGTGACTTTGCTTTACAACCAGTCACACAGGGCATGAGGGAGCAGAGTAGCCTAGTCTGTGGTTTTTTTTTCCTTCTTCAAATGAAAACATAAATGCTTCCCTCCTGAGTTTCTCAGTGCTTAATGCCATTTTTCCTTTTTTTTTTTTTTTTTTTTTTTCCCTTTCCTCTTCCCCTGCTGAGAACAGGTCATTCCTGTTAAGCAGCTTGGTAAAACAGTGAATTAAATGCAATGATGGATGTGCCGGAGCAGCAGAAAATGCCTGTGGATGTTAGAGCTAGTGCCTGTAGTGCTGTATCTGGGTGTTTTACCCGGGTGTGACACCGTGGCCCTGCTTAAGTCTTCACAGGGTCCTCCTGCTCCCTGTGTTGGCAAACCCCCTCTCTTGGCCAGGTTTCTTTCCAAGCCGTATGGGTTTCCCCGCCTGCCCTGCAGGATGGCACCGTGGCTTGTCGTAGAGTGATTTCAGGAAGGGGATTGCAAAGGAACAGACGTACCCAAGGTTGATGCTGTTCCAAGCACTCCATCTCTGGGTGAACAGATCCTTCTCTTTGCATTTACAGGTGATGCAGTATCCCTCTGGCTGGCTCATGAGCACCAGGTCCCACCTCCCCTGCTGCAGTGCCCCACAGGGTGTTAGCCTGGCAGCACTGTGCAACACCTTGATGCTGCATCATTTAATGACGAGTAATGACGAGTATCTCCCAGAAAATCTCCAAAATCTCAGCATCTGGGTACTTCAGAGCTGCGCTTTGATCTCCACACACCTCTACTTTGTAAAGCAAAGAGGGCCAAGAGGAGCAGCTGTGGGTTTGGGGTGGGGGGAGGAAGGCAGGCTGCAGAAAGAGACCCTGCAGATCGCTGGGGCAACCCGAGAGCAAGTTGGGGTTGTACTGGGTCCCAGAAGGGCCCAATGGTACTGGAGGAGGCTTCCCAAATATTACCACTTGCAGTTGCCGTGCTAAAATTATCCCTTCACACCTTTACCCAGGCTCCCTGGACCGTGGCTGTGCAGGGTGTTGTGTAGATGCTGGGGGGTTTGCTGGGTGAGCTCTGTGTGTGCAGTGATGGAGATCATGGTTATCATCATTGGCATCGTTTCAGCCTGCTCAGCTCAAGAGTGAGTGGTGCCAGCCCCTGCTACAGCACAAGTAATCCTGGTGTTAAACCCCACACTTAAACCTGCCTTTAACACCAGCCGATGGCATTTGAAGGGGGGAAGGATGGGTTGAGGTTCAGGCTGGTTTCATCACTGCCCCTCTGGTGATGTGAAGCTCATCCTTTTCTTTAACTTGGGGGGTTATTTAATGCAGCCTTTTATCTGTGTTTAAGGGTCAGTTTGATTCCCAACTGCTGTGCTGTAGAAACGTGGGGCTGGAAGGAGCTTTGGTCCCACGTGTTGCCTTTAGGGGCAGCGTGTGGTCCCTCTTAGGAGAGTTGGAAGCTCTTTGTACCTTGATTTATTGCCTGAAACCCTCCACCTGGAACCTGAAAGTGGTACAGATCTTTCCAGAATTGGATTTTCCAGCAAATTTGTTGTTGTCAGAATGAAATCATTGACCCCTAAGCACTTGGATGCCATTGTTTTAAGGAAGAAACAGGGAAAAGCCCAAGGCTAGTGCAGTGCCATGACTTGGGATAAAGCATTTTCCCATGGAGGAGCAGACTTTGTTACTCACCTGCACATGGAGCAAAGGGGAACCAAGGAGAAGATTCAGCACGGGGCACCAGTCTAACATCCAGCTGCAACGATGGATGGCCTCTGCCTTTAAAAAGTATTTTTAAACTACAAAAAACACAGGCACGGGAGTAGATGGGAAGTGGGCAGCACTGATTTTTGCCAGAATAATGCCTGGACTTTATGCAAATCTCGTGTGAGTAAAGCAGAAGGAATTGTAACAAAGCAAATAGGCTTGTTGTCATTTATTTTGCTTGCAGCATTTTTAGCTGGCCATGGCGTGAACAAATGGAGCAGCAAAGAGAGGGAAATAATCCAGCACCGTTTCACTGGCTGGGATACACACCAGTGCAGCTAATAGATTCTGTTTTTACACATCTGTAAAGTCAAGAAATGCAGTTTCTTCCTCCTACTGCTGCTTGTCTCCTGTATTAACAGGGGATGTTCATCTTATCCCAGCCAGGGCTGAGGATACCGGTGGTGCTGAGATAACATTGTCCGCAGTGCCTGGTCACTGAGCCCTCCGGAGAGGGTGTGCGCAGGCGGCGATGCTCGAGGCAGGTTTTTTGCAGCATATTTTGTTTTCCTTCCAGATTGCTGGGCCTTGGCGTGAATGAGAATCTGATAACGCAGCTGCTGGATCCGAAGTAGTGTTTTCCTGGGGTGCAAACGAGACAGCGCAGCTGAAATGAAACATTCACCTTGCTGCAGACGGTAGAAGGGCTCATCAGAGATGCCCACAGCAGCAGAAGTAACCACATCTTATCGGTCACTGGATGGGTACAATTACTGTTTTGCATTCCTCTGGTGGATCATCAACACCAGTATGCAAAATACCCTCATTTATTGTCTGATTTCTTAGGTTTGATGGGTTTTTTCTAGCTGAAAGGCTGAGCGGCACTCTAGGGAAAACAATTAATGTTCCTCACTTAATAAGGAAGACAAACTGCAGGTTGGGCAGTGGGTGAATGAGGGGGCTGTAGGGAATCGCTGAGGGGGATGAGCACCCCTGGAAAGTGTCTGGGCACGATGCAACTGAGGGATTAGGTACCTGTTTGCCTCTGGGGATCTGGGGCACTCGTGGCTACAGCATGGATGTTGCCCAGAGCTGATGGTGGGGGAAGGATGAAGGAGTAAATCCCTCCTGCCCACCTGCAGCAGGGGCTGGGGGGAGTGAGGTGGTGGCAGAGAGGGGAAAGCCTTCTGCAGCCCTGGTCCAACCCTCAGCGCTGTTTGCTGTGCAGGCAGCAATGTGGGAATGCTCACTCCTGGCAGAGAGCTGGGGTTGGGTTAGAGGATGTCTGTTAACCCTGATGTGAGGCGGAGGGTGGCTGCTGGGCTCAGAGCTACACTACATGTCTTTTCTCCCTGTAGAAATGTGAGGGTGATTGCTGGTCCCTGGGGATGGGACATGCACAGGGGCTGCTCGTAGAGAGTGACAGGCTGGCACAGTAACACGCTGTGCCCCTGGCCATGAAATGTCTCGAGAAGGGGAAAACTGACTCAAACGCAGGGGGTTCACGTGATTTTCCCTGCCGAATACTCAATGAGGTTCCTTGAAGGATCCAGTCTTGAGCCTGAAAATGCTGCTGCCATGAGGTTGCTTGCCAAAATGTACTCATCAATGCATACTAAAAGGAAATGTTTGTTTTTTCCATGTGTTCAGTTTGGCAGGAGCTAAAATTTCAGTAAAACACATCTCTCAAACTATCTAGCAATTTAAATGAATATACCAACTCCAAAATCGACTTGCGGTAGTGCCCAAGCTGCCATATGCTATTTGCTCTCAGCCATATCGTTCCATCAGTATATCCTGTTTGATAGAATTCACTTTTTAAAGAATATTTTTAATGTCTAGCTCCTTTCAAAAGCAGCAGACGAGGAGCTGAGCCCAGCTTCTCAAATGCTAGAAGGGAGTTTTAAGACTCTGTGTGTGCGTACCCAAATCTTACACCGCTGGGTTTAGTGCAAATGGGGATGGTTGGTGGGTTGGGTTGGTTTTTACAGTCTTAATTTTGCAGTTGTGTGATGAAAGAGCCCAGCTTTAGAGGTTGTTAGGGTGTTTTTCTAATATATATACAGGTATTTTGTTAGCTCTGCTGGTTGCAAGAAACAGTTTAGACACGAATAAAATAGAAATAAAATAAAAAACATCAAATAGACGAGAGTCAAATAAAAAGGTGCTTCTTTTTGCTTAGATGAAATATTTACATGAATTATTTAAATAAATTGCTTTGTTTGCAGCAGTATCAAGCCCTAACGGCCATGGGGACACACTGGCTGCCTGCCACCCTCCAGCCCTGTCACTGCCACCCCCCTGGGACCAGCGATGCCCCAGGACACTTCTCCAAAGCGTGGGGCTCAGGCGGGACCCCAACGGGCACCAGTGCAGTACAAGGGGTTTGGCAGGACGTGCTCAGGGAGAGGTGAGCTTGCAATCAGCCCCAAAGTAAGTCACAGCTTTGTGCTGGGTGTACTCTTGCTGTTATTTAAGTAACAAATGCAGTCGTTGCTATCATATAACTGGAGTTGTTAATAACAAACACTTCCTTTTGCTAATAGTTTTTTTTCTCTCTCGGCAGAAATACCATCAAAAAACCCCTGATAGCTGCTGATCAAACTCACAAACAGTGGGCAGGCCTATGACACTGTCCAGTTGTTTCCATTCTTCCTTAAAAAAAAAACAACCAACAAAACAAAACCCAAAACAATGTTTGTCTGCATATAAGTGCTCTCTAAAACTAATCTTGCATGGTCGATCCTAGGCGTGCTGCAAGAGAAAACAGCCAGCTTAAAGGACTCAGTGACAGGTTTAGGGAAGGAACTGGGTAGGTTGGCTGGTTAGTTTTGGCTTTTGAAAGGCTTTTCCACTGTGGAGTTTAAGAAAAAATATTTGGCCCAAAGCTCTAAAAAATAGGAACTGATGTTTCCCAGGGAGGCTGGTGATCTGGGGTGTTCATGCTCTCGTGAGAAGCTTGAGTGCAGCTTTTCTGGGAGAGAAAGATATAAATAGGCTATTTTTGGCTTTACTAAAGGCACCCAAAATCCAGCGCTGCCACTGAGAAGCTGGTGTTGGGAAGAGGCAGAGCTCAGCGTGGCTCTGGGATGGATGCAGGGTAGTGCTGGCACCTGCTGCCTTTCACTGGGGTGGTTTCAGGTTCATGGGATGTTGGCAGCCACATGGTCAGAAGCTGGAGCAGACCATGGGTGTCCTGAGTGGGGTCAGTTCTTTAGCAAAGGCTGGGACAAGGAGCGAAGCCAGCTCAGCTCAGTTACTCAGCTTGGGTGACTAGTGTAGGTAGAAATCCTACAGATCTACAAACTAGCAAAACTAGTTTAAACTATTTTTACTGGCAACAGCTCCAGTAAACACACTGTTCTACATTCAGCAAGAGACTCTTCCAGCTGTACTGGGGGGGGGGCGTAAGGTGTCTCAGCAGCTCCTGCCCTACCCTCTTCCCCGCTGAGGTGCTGGGTGTTGTGTGGGTTAGGACATCCGTACTACACCACGGATTTCCCCTGGCTGCAGGCGCAGTACGCAACAGAGAGCAGACAAGCTGGTACCACCACATCTCTCTGGGCTAACAGCAGTGCTGTAGCACATCCAGGTTATGTCTGAAGTAGCTTTCATCATTTATATCACAATAACATATCTCAATGTTTTGTACATCGCAGAATATTTATTCTGACCATAATTCCTAATATCAACGTGAACATCGGCCTCTTTCAGAAATTAATTCTCAAAAATGCTGGGAGAGATTTGAAATGGTCTCCAAAATTGCTACCTCCCTGAAAGGTCACTACTGAAAGTAAGGCGACATGATCCATTTTGAGATTTAGCTGGAAATATCCAAGACCTGTATCCTTGAGAATGGCCCTGCTTTTGCCAACAAGATGAGATAAATGATTTAGACTTGATCCATGTTTTAAACCCACCAGTTCAGGAAATCAAAAGCTGAAATGCTTTTTATTACAAAACATTTTATTGTAGCTATTTACACCCTTTCCTTGATAAGTGTATAAATGTAAACATTTATTATAGATGTATTTCTCTTATCTTACAGTTCATCCCCAGTCCAGAGTAAATGTCATTTTTAAGCATACAAGTAGTCAGGAAATTTAAGCTATATTCACAGAATATACATCTGCGTGCAGGTAAAAGTCCACCAGCCCTAAGCTAGTGGTATAGATACTGTCCCGTTAGCTCTACTTCTGCTTCTTGTGTGTACGCTGGAGTCTGTGATGTCGTCGGCATGATCCTCACTTTTCTTCTCTTTCAAGCTGTTGATGAACCTCAAGGTTATTTCATCCCACTCTTCAGGGAGCAGCATCAGCAGAAACCCAATACAAATGATGATGGTGGCTCCCAACCTCACTACGCTGAAGATCATTTTGTGCTTCAACAGATCCACAGCTGTAAAGAAGAAACACCACCACCATCAAAACTGCAGTAGGATGATCTACAGCATCAGAGCAGCCTGGCACATCTCTGTAACCCGCAGGTTGAACTCTGGCTGTCATACTGGCCACGTCACTCTCAATGCTCTAGAGTGACCAGTTCCTCGAGTTCAGAGAAGAGCTTTGATCTGTCAGCGTAGTATTGGAAGTGCCACGTCCCCTCCGTGCCTCACCCCTTTGTGCAGGCTCTGAGGAAGCCTTGTAGGGCTGGTCTAAGCCTCAAGGTTTCCATTCCTGCTCTGAGAGGGAAGGTAACTCTTTATCTACAGTAAATCTTTATCTACAGCACGCTGCTTCAGCTTAACATGTCCTTGGGCTGCATGGACCAGTGATGGGGAGAGGGCAGCTTGCAGGTCAGAAAGTTGATGTCTCCAGGCCCAGCTTCCCAACTCCACAACCAGCCACAAGAGCAAATCTCAGCCCTTCAGCAGCCTCTTACAGGTACTGTTTCACAGCTCTGACCTGCCTCCCTCTAAAAACAGATGTTTCTTTGAAAGCATGCTCGGATACATGGAGGGGTGAGGCTAACGGGGGAGAGGAGGAGAGTGGAAGAGCAGAGATGGCTACTTAAGAAGACAAGATTCTGGAGTAAACTTCCACGTGCTGCTGCCCGGCAGGGTACCAGCACAGTGTCGAGCTGCAGCAGCAGCACCCTGACCCCACCACATCTCGGCAGCAACCAGCAGCTTTGGGTTGCTGTCTGGGGATCGGCCTGCCCTCCCCTCTGTGTGGGACAGACACAGCCCCTCACTCCCAGAGAAAGGAGGCAAGACAAAAACCAAAGGCTCTCACCAACTGAAACACCCGCCATCACCAGGAGCATCCGTGGAAGCTGAAGGAGACTGAACTGCTTTTGAAATACGTGACAACAGATTTTGGCTAGTGAGACAATAACCTGCTTCTGTGTCTGCATGCCCCTGTGCTTATTTTTCTACCACCAACCATAGTACTTGTACCTGCATTTCCAGGGACGCTGAGCACTGTGCCGATAGAGATCAGGATGGGGTATGTAAGCACAACACCAACGTTAACCAGAATATTGAAAGCTGGGGGAAAAAAGAAAGATAAAATAAGACATGATTATGGGGGAAAAACTCTTGAGTGAGACTTTCTCTGCTCCACCCTGACCCTACAAGTATGACATATGCTCTGTGTGCACACCACAGTGATGTATTTGTCACAAAGTGATTTTAGGTTTTTTATATATAAGTGAAATGAGGGGAAGTTCTTCATGGGGTAAGAGGGAGGACTGTATGTCCTTTCACAGGCTGTAATACCAAGGTTATCATGCTTGTATTTCACAGCTTTGTCCAAGCTTTGATCAGATACCAACAACCTAGTTTTGCTGCCCTAAGCCATCATTTTTCCTCCTACCAGAAGGATGGTGATGCCAGCTCTCAGCTCAGAGGCTGTGCTGTCCTTGTTTTAGTGGGACATTTCCCTGATGAAAGGCCACACACCCCTCTAGCTGGACCACACACCAAAGGTGTTAGCAGCAGGAACTGATACTCTAAAGGACACTAAATACAATTAGCCAGTGAAGTTAACTGTGAACTAACCAGATTAGAGTGAGACCATGGTCTTGCTACTGTGTTGAAGGCAAAACTAAAGCTGACAGAAGTATAAATGTTCAACACCTTTCATTTGTGGGTTTTTTTTATGTGACAGCATTCCCTGCCAGCTCCTACTTCCTTGAGAGACCAAAAACAAACTGCAAAAACTTCCCTTTCACACCATTCCTTAGGGTGTTCCTCCAGTGCTTGCAGGCAGGGGCTGATGCTGTGGCAGGACCCCAGTTCCCCCCCTCCCCAACCTGGTCCTGCTGGTGAGTCCCCTATGTAAAAGGAGCAGGATGGTTTGCTCCGCAGGGCTGTTCCCTCGTGGTTGGGATTAGACATTTGGGTAGATCTCTGAGTGATAAATTATCCCTACTTTTTTGTCCCTTAGGTGCTCACAGCACCTCAGCTGTCAGCCTGACCATGGCTCCGGACGGCTGTGTGGATGGGCTGCGTACCAGGCAACGAGATCCTCTTTGTTTCCATTTAATACACTTGTAATGGAAACAAAAACCTCTTCAATTACAAGATAATAGAGATTTTACTAAAGGAGAGAATGTTGTTATATCTGGAAATTAAAACACCCCTGGGCTGAATCCAACAGATATTCTGCCTGGCTAGAGGCCAGCAACTGTGGCTCTGAAAGGGAGCGCTGTGGAAGGGCAGAGGGGAGGTGAAGACCACAGGTGAGGAAACAGCACCTGCCTCTGCAGGCTAACACAAAGCTCTGCCCAGAGCCCTGCAGCGCCCACAGGAAAGTGCCCCAGAGCTGTGGGCCCCTATGTCAGTGCACACACCCCCCACCGAGCATGCCAGGAACCGAAATGGGTACATGCAGCCCTTTGAAATTGGATTTATAGCAATCAAGGTGTGCCAGAGACAGGGAAATACCAATGAAACTATGGGAGGAATGCAGAGATGGAAAGTGGACAATTAGTATGACTGCTTTATGTTTATTCTCTGCTATTATTAGTAGTATTAAGGCTTCTTATGAAAAATATGAATAATTTCTCAAGGAGTACCTGTTTGCACTGGGATCAGATCTGATCTGTGAGAGACCCCTGCTGCTTAAGGGGGTGGCAGGGAATTGTTCATGCCTGAGGCTAATTTTGTATTGGGGCAGAGGGCCAGGGGGAGAAGAGCTAGAAAAATGAGTAATATTTTAATCACATACCTAACCAGAGGCCAGCTACTCCACACAGGTAACCCCACGGCACAGCAGAGAAGGGGGACCAGTACTCCACTTTTGTAAAATATAGTATGATCGGGGTAACAGAGATGAAAATTAAATTGAAGAAGCCCAGAGTAGAAACAAAATGAGCTGCTTCCCCAAAGTTTGCACTTCCAAGAAACATTTTGAACAAAACCTGCAATGGAGAGGTGAGAAGAGGGTTTTAGACTTCACGCCTGTCATGGGAAGCAGAGTCCTCCTGCACAGGGTCTCCACTCCTTTGGGGATAGCTCTGACCAGGACAGCGTGCCACAAGCCAGCCCTTTGCTACAGAAGAGTTTCACAAGGGGAGCTTTGGGCCAGTTTCTGTCCTTTTTCGCATTTTAGCACAGAGAGGGATACCGTGTTCTTACTGTGGGGATGGTCAAGTCTGTAATAATGCTTAATATAAAGTCATAACTGTAATAAAGCTGAATACAAAATGCCACGAGGAGCAAGTGTAACTAAGAACCAAAGGACACCATCATTCATGTAATGAAATGACAAGATTTGGGCTGTGCTTGGCACTGTTAGGATTTGTGAGGGGACTCCAGCGACTTCCACAGCGTAAACCTGCTGTGAGAGGAAAGCTGAGCCTGGAGGGAGTCACTTCAGATCCACAGGCAGCACAAGCCTCGTGGGGGATTTGTCCTACACTAGCCTGAATTCATGCACATTGAGTGACTTGTGAATGGCCACAACAAGTTTATTAGCGAGACAAGCAAAATCTAAAGCTGGGAGGTGACTTCTTATCCCACTACAACTAATTCCAAACTTCTGCTTCTCTTTTCACACACCTCACCCTCCCTGAGGTGACAATACATACAGCCACCTTTAGCCCAAGCTGTAACTCAAGACAACATCCCTGCTTCCTTCATCCCTCACCTTCAAGAGCAGCCACTACTTTCGAGCAGGGGGCAAAGCCCTGCGTGTCTCCAGTGCATCGCCTGCACCAGGCACACGCACACAGGGGCTCCAAGCCCCGGACGAGCACAGAATAGGCAGGAGAACTGCAGTGCAGCCCGGGGATGAGGCATCCGTGCCCCTGCAGCAGAGCGGTACTATCTGCATTCAGGCTCTCCTCCCCGCTGCGTATGGCAAACCCCTCAAAACTGTGTCGATAAACTGCGGCGGCAGGAAATGATTAAAACATGATCCTAAATTCCTTGCAGCATAGTAATGGAGATTTCATTAAAGGCTCATAAAGGAAAGTCATTCGGAGTATCTGGCAGCTAACAACTAATTAGCCTCATGGTAGATTTCCTGACATCGTGACATCGCCTGGTCACCACATGAATGCTGCAGGAGGGATGAATAAAATAAAACATTTATTTCACAGCGATTCACTCTGTACTCATGCGTTTTTAACATCCAATGTTAAAGAACATAAGAATACTAATAAACAGTTATGACCTACCTTATACAATGCAGATGTAGAGGCTGATCCAACAGCATATGCTACCCCGATAATTGAATCACCCTGGAAACCATCTGCATATGCCATCATTACGATTCCTGTGATTGCCATTATTGCTGCAACTATCTGCACAGACAAAGCAAAGCGATGTAAAGCTCAGTGCAATTTCATTACACGGGAAGAGATTATCACTGCGTGGGGCTTTAATGAGTGTCACTAGATACGTTCTCTGACTTGAAGCTTTCTTGCTTTCCCTTAAATAGAGAAAATTATGTACGGTTGGGAGAGATGTAAAACATAATGAAAGTGTATGCACTGATAGTGAAAGGGATCTGTAGCACTGCAAATTCTCCCGGGGCCGACTGACAGAACATCCATCATTAAGTATTTTATAAGCTAAACATCCACTTTGGAGATATGACTCCAAGATCAGGAATTTTTATGACATTATGCTCTACTGTACAACACAAGAAATATTTAGCAATGCCACCAATTTGACTGGAAATGCAGACATTTAGCAAGCTGACCTTCCTGGACATCACTCCAGGTGAGTGAGCCCTGGACTGTGGAATACCAGCGTACCACTGGGAGCTCTTCCAGGCTGCTCTGGCTGTGCATGGCATTTCCTAACAGCCCTGCCAGCTTCCTTGGACAGACATGGCCAAATTTTTTTATGAAGCCTTTACCTCTGTGCTTTTTAGCTTCATTTGAAAATCCCAGACAGAGCTTCTAAGGAGCTTCAGAGAAAAAGAACAGAAATAATTAACTACACCACATCTGAAATCCTGGGTCTTGACTCCAAGGACCTTCAAGGAAGTGGTAGAGATCCAAACATGTTTTATTCTTTGTGAAGCTCCTCCTCTCTATCTAATCACCCTCAGCAGGTAAATATGGAGTGTGAATTTCAAAGATGCTGAATACTGTGTGAGCTTCCACCGACTGCAGAGGAAAATGTGTTTCCTCAGACCTGGGGAAAATCACAACCCCATTTCTGAAAGACAGGGGCTTTAGAGAGATTTAAAAAAAAAAATTAATATTACATTAAACATCATTATAAAAAGGGTGTTCATGTACTAGAGCCGGGTGTAGAGCAGAAGATGCACAAATGCAGATACCCAAAGCTGGCTGGTTTTTTAAAAGCAGCAGCAGTTAAGGTTCAGACCCTGTTTCCTATTCCCAGATATCCATTAAATCACACAACTCCCCAGTGGAGAGGCAAAGCAGGCTCTTCCCATTCATACACAGGAAGAAACTAATGTGGTTCATCTCCTGCCCTCCTTCGCAGAATGACACAACCCAGCAGTCAGGGCATCCCGAGAGGGAGTTGAGTCCCTTCATCCAGAGGAGGGACATGGATCCAGGACTGTCATCTTCGGACACAGGGCACTAACCAGTGAGCTGCTGGGGAGGACGGGGGAGCATGTTCCATTTCATTAAATGAAAATCTGGCCTGCACTCCTTAAAGTGAGCTGGGGTGCTGGAAGACCACCCTCTGCTGTTCACCCTGCGGAAAAGTCAGGGCACATCTGGCACAGGACACCCATACCATCACTCAAGATGCAGCAATGCTTATTGTGATCCCTGAGCTTACATCTACCCAAGGACCTGTGAGCAGAACACAGTTAAATTCTCTTAGAGGAATGAGTTTCAGTCCCGTTCAGTGGAACAGTCTCTACAGAGCTTCTCCCTCCTGTCTTTGGTTTAGTGAGTAGTTCCTTGGTAATGTAATTGTGTACTACTGCTGTTCTCCTTACAGCTTATCCTAGGATACAAATAGCACGAAAGTCCAGCTTTAAAGCAACGCAGAATTACACCCAGGACCTCTCAGACATCAGCACGGCCCCTCCTATCAGTTTCCAGAAGCCCCCCTTGCCCTGCCACACTGCCTGGCTGGTTTTGTCTCGGGCTGCGTGATACATCTTGCCTTGCACATAAATTCAGACGTAGCATTTCAGCTGTCAGCTGGAATATTTCAGCTGTAATATTTCAAGCAATGTCTCCCACAAGGCAAAAGAGAAAAATGCAATGTAGTTATCCCCTCCTTCCAAGGGAAAGGATCAACATTTAACTCTTAGGGCACTCACTGCTCAGATCCAGCAAGTCCTTTCCTTACATCAGTGAAAATTATTAGATCCATCATCCCCAACTGGAGAGTCTTCCTACCCCTATATTGGGATTCCAGTCTTCCAAGTCTGACTACACCAAATTTAGACAGCCCGTTCCCTACTTTAATCAAATATTTAGAAAGCCAAACACTTTTTTTTTTTTTTCCCCCTGAAACAACTAAAATGATGGACACTTATGAAGCACCGTCTCTCAAGACATTAGATAAATAAGACCCGACACTGGAAAACAGCTAGAACATTATTTAACTTTCATGTTCAGAGCTCTTCTTGCAAATTATACAGCACTGCGTTAGCACAGTTGACCTCTGCTTAGCAATTGTCATGTGTTTGCTTTAGAAACCAGAGAGCAGGCTTCTGTAAGCTGACAAGCAGCAGCAAGGTCACAGTGAAGCAAAGCTGGTTGTTGTAGCTGACAGCTCGTTAAACAAGGCTTTTAATTAATGGAAGAGGGTAGTAACTTTCTTTTGGAGCATCCTAGGTAAGCAATGAAATTAGCCTGCCTCTTCTTTTTTTTTTTCTTCCTTTTTTCCCCTTGGAAGAGTAAGACCAACCAATATTTTACTCAGGAACATTTTTTTCCCCGTGTGAAGCACAGCAGAAAATAAGGTGCTGTAGTAAAGAAATCTGTCTCCAGGCTAGTCAACATTTCTGGGTGGGGGGAAAGTGTCCCCAAACCACTCTGTACCTACCTAATAAGCATTAATTCTGCTTCCTTGATGAAACACAACCAAGGGCTCAAACACACAAACATTTAAGCTCGTGGCTAAATCGAAGCAACACAAGCCAACAGAACTACTCAAATATGTGAAGTCTTTTAAATATTTGTGCTTCCTCTGAGCCAAAGCTATCTGGACTTCCAGAAGTCCCAGTGTAACATGAATACATTATTAATTTGTGAGATGTTCAGAAGTATCACAGAATCATCTTGGTTGGAAAAGACCTTGAATCTCCTCCAGTCCAGCCATTAACCTCACCCTGACCGTTCGCAACTCCACCAGATCCCTCAGCGCTGGGTCAGCCCGACTCTTCAACCCCTCCAGGGATCCCGGGGACTCCCCCCTGCCCTGGGCAGCCCATTCCAACGCCCAACAGCCCCTTCTGCACAGAAATCCTTCCTCAGAGCCAGCCTGACCCTGCCCTGGGCAGCTTGAGGCCATTCCCTCGGGGCCTGGCGCTGGCTCCTTGGCTCCAGAGACTCATCCCCCCTCTCTGCCCCCTCCTGGCAGGGAGTTGCAGAGGGCCAGGAGGTCTCCCCTCAGCCTCCTCTTCTCCAGACTGAACCCCCCCAGTTCCCCCAGCAGACCTGTGCTCCAGACCCTGCCCCAGCTCCGTTGCCCTTCTCTGGCCACGCTCGAGTCATTCAATGGCCTTTTTGGGGTGAGGGGCCCAAAACTGAACCCAGTCATTGAGGTGCAAGCAAAGAGGATTACAGTGCAGGCAGGGGTTGTGCTGTGTTTCCCTGTGCGGGGCAGCCGGTACTTCAAGGTACCTAAGGTCTACCTGCACTACTTTTATAGGTAAATAGCTGTACAGTCATTGCTGTATATGTCCTTCTCATATGAATACTCTCTCCAGCTGGTGGTTTTCTCTCTCAGGTTGGGTGGAAGCTTCTGCCCACGCTACAGCACCACCACTGAGGGCACGTGGCTCTCACTGCAGAAGCTCAGTCGCAGAAAGGTTTGTGTGCAGCCCCCTGGCAGCTCTTCTGCAGCCAGTCAACGCTTCCACGGGCAAGATGATGATGTACCATAAAGGGGCCATCAGGACAGGTATGTCTTTAGACAATCCATCTGAAAATCCAGCCCCACAGCCTGGCGGGTGGCTGCTGTCCGGGGTGTGCGGGCAGGGGAGCCGAGAGGCAGCCGGCCCTGTGGCTCCCACACACCTGTGGGCATCCGGCGGCCCTTCCGCGACCAGCAACACCAGGCGAGCAGGGAGCTGGTCACGCTGGAAACCTGCCGCAGAGCCGCTGAGCCCTGACGGCTGCTGGTTCTCAAGCCCAGGCAGATGAAAGCTGTCTCGGGTACACAGGAGCTGGCTGCATCCCACCTCCGATGCGCCGCAGACGTGCCCAACGGCTCTGAAGCTCTGAGAGAGCTGCTAGTTGAGCTCCTTTGAAAAACTGGCTGTGCTCCTGGGCGCTGAGTGCTTCTGCAAAAACACGGGCTCAGAGTATGTGATTAAGCCCTTATTTCTTTTTGTCTCCTTACTGTCCAAATAACCTAATTACACTTGCTCTCTGAGAGGTTGGGGGGTGAAAGCAGTAGAGCCATTCAAAGCACAAAAGGCTGGGTCCATGCTGCTTGGTCGTATTTTAGTTCTCAAACACTCTCCTGCGTGGTTATTAACATCATTAAGTGTTATTCTGGCAGGAGGGCTGCTGGAAAATGATGCTAATTACCTTTGCAGCACCGTGCATCCAGAATCTGCCAGTTAGCAGCAAAACCCAGTTTCTTTTATGTGCAGGATTTGCTGCTCACTTCTGCCAGGTTTTTCTTGTGCAAACCTCATGGTGTTTACAGCACTAATACTAATACATATTTATAGCTACTATATTTTAGTCAGTGAAAAATAACTAATAAATGAAAATCGCTTTAGTATTTTTCATCTAGCTTTCTTTAAGCAAGTAGCCTAGGAAATACAACAGCTGTGCTCTCTTCCTGAAAGAGGTTGCATTTAGACAAAAATTAGCTTAAGGGGATCAAAATTTCCTATTTTTTCAGCTAGACTCAATATAATTTTACACAAGTGAGTAGTAACCACTGGAAGCTGAGATTATCAAGGGCCAGAGGAGGGAACTACAGCCCCAGAAATTACCACTCCTGTTGATTTCTGCAGAGGAGCACTGAGGATTTCAAGCCCCGCTTAGTCATCAGCAGGCTGAGGGCAGGTCACATTCACCTGATGCTTCTATACTTTAAATTGTATATGAAATAGATACACAGGTGTCTGGCTTAGCACTGGAAGATGAATGTCTGTGTCCTTACCTTCAAGGGCGCTATGGCTGAGGTCTGTGAAACACGGGTTCATCTCCTCAAATTTGCCTGGTCTGGACAGACCCTCCACTGAGCCAGTCCAAAGAAACCTCACTTGTGTGATGACACACAAGTCTTGGGGTTCTCAGGCCCTGTGCTGTTACTAACTGCCCAGCCAGCCCTGTCTCACCAGGAAATTAGGGGAACTGTTTTACTTTAAACAATTTCCTCTTCCATTCCCAACCCCCTAGCACAGTGCTCTGCTCAGCGTGCCAGTGGCTGCTCCAAGAGCTGGATCAGATGTCTGTGAAACAGGATGCCTTTTCCTTTCACTTCTGAACCCTTCTATCACACCATTAAGCAAAAAAAGCCGCTGTACTAATTTTTTAAAAAACACTCACTCAGATGAGTGTCCTGATCCATCATGCTTTCCATGGAACTTCAGTTCAATTGCTGGTGGCCCCTTCTGGTCACAGGCATCACACCTGGCCCCAACCAGTCCCTAACGAAGTTCAAGGCTCTCGACAGTTCAATCAGGATTGTACCCAACACAGCCATCAGGCCTTGAGTCATTTCAGGGGGGGAATCTACATCAGCAGAAATGACAGGATGTGTAGCTACTCCTTAGCCAAGGTATAAAGTCAACAGTTTTAAACTGCTGCGTATTAGGAGATTTGTGTATGTAAGATTTCCCCCAGATCTAGGTGCACATCAGTTAGCTCATTCTTTCTTTTCTTTTTGCAGGGTCTCTATTACTGCCAGTTAGACCTATAACTCTTTAGTACAAAATACACCTTCACGCAAAACAGTTGCTGTTCCTTTTAAACCAAATTTGGCACATGCACGTGTATACATGTGTGTAAAAACCTATCAGGTGACATTAAAGTACAGAAAAGTACATTGCACACTGAAAACAGCTCTCTACCCAAACAAGGAATAAAATTGTTTTGGTTAGAACCTAGGCATTTATCACTAAGTTGAAAATAAAATTAATTGACTGTACTTCAGCACCGTAACCCAAGACAGAATAGGTTTACAAGAAACTGGAAGTCCTCCTATTCTAATTCATCAACTTACACTTAGCTGTAATAGCTTCTTGAAATTCCCACATCAAATTACCTCTGGAGCCTGAGATCTCTAACTGATCTTGAGGCTTAAGCTTGTATCATAAAATTAAATGAGAAATGGTTTCATGCTATATATATATACACCATAATGCAGCAGTACTACAGCAGCACAATAGCTTATGGATTTAAAGGCAATTATGAAAACAAGAGAGTTGAAAATCAGGCATGTCATTACCCTTGCTCCCATGAACCTGTCTTTCAGAACAATCCAAGAAAGCAAGAAGACAAAAGCTTTGTTACAACAGAATAGGGCAGAGACGTCTGTGGCTGTCAGCTTCTTTAAAGCCAGTAAATACAGGTAGTTAGTCAAAGTCCAGAGAATAGAAAAGGGAGCAGTCCTTTTAAGAAAGAGTTTCAGCGTCAGACCATCTTCACCAAAAATCCGACTGCATTCCCTATGAAAAGAAGAGAGAGTTTAAATCTCAGCTAGGATTTTCCTTAGCATTCACACCAGCACAACAAACATTCATTAGACTTTTATCGCATTCAATTAAGTGCTTTTCCTAACTACTCCACACACCCGCAAGAATCTATTGCTTAATTCACATAGAGAAAATAACCTGCGATCTTGTTAAAACAGCAATTTTGCAAATAGAAAAGTAGTAACTTACCTGGAATAATCACACACCATGCAACAATAATCCCAGGGACTCACACAGAGAAATGAAGGTTATCTATAATGCACCGACAGTTCTCAGACTCTGCCTTCGAGGCCATGAACACTGGGATTATAACCACGATTTTTTCTCTTGACGAGTTTTTCTTGCTTAGCTCAAAAACCTGTTTTTATTCTTATTGAAATATATTCTCACGTATGGCCAAGTAAGCTTTAAGAATTGCCTAAAGATACTCAGAATTACTGCCAGACACATCACCATGGTGGGAAAGAGAGCCACCAGCCAGTGGGACTGAGCCAGTCAAACAAAAGTGTAAGAAAAGGAAGGAAAGGGGAGGGAAGGGTATTTAATAGCTTTATTTTATCACACAGTGAAAAGTTGTGCTTGCTTAGAGACATTTTCGTGTGGATTAAATTGCAAACAAAACCTGTAGCTTCTCAAACACTGTGTCACACACAACTTAAGGGAGTTGTTTGCTTCTTAGGATTTCCCAAAAGGGAAGGGTCAGCTCCAAAGACACTGCTTTGGGGGACAGAACTCCTGTGCAAAGTGGTACCTGCGTGGGCTAAGGGGAGACCGAGTACTCAAGCATGCAGCTTGATAACGGGCACATCAGTGCACCCCTCCTGAGATATCTCTACCTTCCCCAAACTGGGAGGGACGTTTTTTAGCAACTCCACTGTCTGCACTCTCAGTTCAAGGTATTCCTCAAGATATTCCCAGGACGCTTCATTTCTTGACGTGGCAGGCTGACATGTCTGTTTAAAACATGAGGGGTCCCACAAGCGAATGCTTCATACAACCAAAACACCCGTGGAATGAACCGAGGTACCATCAATCTGTAACACATCCTTAAGAAGCAACATTAAGGGACTAATCTAAATGCCATGAGGCCTCGGGACTCCGACGTATTCACATCCAAATATGGCTGTGTTTGGAAGATTGCTAAAACACTAATTATGCAGAACTAATTAGTAACTTCAAAGATTGGACTGCAATGTGAAGTCAAAACCACTTGGTATTAGTGGGGTGGTGGTGTAATAATTATGCTGATTTTGCTTTGCCTTTAAAGACAGAATTGTTTTCAGGTCTCCCAAACAATTTTTAGTAATTCTGAGAAATTCTGCTGTTAATAAAAATTCAGTTTTTTCCTATTAGGAATGGAAACTATTGCTCTCATTTTGAGGAAAGCAGAATAGTAACATCTATGTAGTACATGAGATCAGCTATGTCTTAACCTAAATAATTCTATGATTCCATGATTCCACTTAATAACCATTCATTCCCTGCTGCCACTAAAATGACCTGGGGTACAAAGCAGTTATTTCTGGTAATAAAAAATTTATTTCTCAGACTCTGTGCAAAGGTGTCCAACAAGCTAACACTCAGGCAGGCAGATCTGCTAATTATCTCCTTCATTCTAAGTTGACCTGGACGTTCTCAGAAGTCAGCCTGTTCTCCAAAGATCAGAGCAGAAACGTTATGCATAGAAAGAGAATACCTAGTGGTGTGTATCACTTATCTGAGATGCAAAGCAAATACTCAGTGAAGCAAAGCAAATAAATTAAAGCTTATGTTTGACCGTAGGCTTTTGTATCACTGATTTAAACAGGAATTAAAGGTGATGAGTTTCCTTATGTGAGAATGGAATCACTGGTAGCACAGACTTGAATATTTGTTGATATGCAGATACAGCAGTTGACGTTTAAAAGATGTTTTTCTCCCCTTGAGACTCAGGTGGATGCAGAAGGTGATTCTGAGCTCAGACTACATCTTGGTCCAAAACAGGTGGCCTCTGACCCGAAGGCACCATGGCTGTGTCACCACTACATGACACCAGAGCCAGGGTGCCCTGTCTCCTGACAAGAACAGATCTGCATCGTGAACTGCAGACCTGCATGGAGCCTGTGCTCTCCAACCCAGTGGGAATTCTGCCATTGGTTCTGATGCACAGTTGGATTGTTACACAGTTGTAAATCCAACCTGTCTCAGAAGCTGTCAGGATCTATCTTAGAGGAAACAAGCTTGTGCTGTGTTAAAACAAGAAAGGTGCTTGGGCTGCTGACAGTAATGCAGGGCACAGTTAAGTACCCCAGTGCTATGCTGACAGCGTACAAAGGCAACAGCAAAACCATCCAAGCACATCACTCTGGTGGAGTCTGCAAGGCAGTAGGAAAAGTTCTTCTACAAATGTGCCACGGGAAATTACACCCCTGTCATCCATTGTGGCCCCCACTGCCAGGGAGATGCTGGGAATAAGCCTGGCACTTCTGCTCCTCCATGGAGGACGGGGGGCTTCCAAAGCCAAAAATCCTGCAGCAGATGCCAGAGCGGGTCAGGTTTTGTCATCCTGCTGACCTCTGGGATGTCTGCACACAGACAAGCTCAAAGCAGAGTCAGGAGGATGGAGTCCAAAGTTCCCTGACGGCAAATCCTCAGAAGGAGGAAGACTCTGTGCTTATTATTTTATTCTGGGTTGGACTCTGTAGGCTGGTCAACTGTTTGGGAGAGGCGGTTGTGGCAACTTCACAAATGTCACTTACCTCCGAGTTCCCAGAAACAGTGGGAGGGATGAGCAGAGATTCACAGTTAGGAAAAGAAATCTGGAAATGCTTCACACGCCCCAGGCAATGGGCTGTTAAAGCAGATGGAAGAGCCTCCAACACACACAGCAGTGTACAATGACCAGACAAAACAGGGGCCAGTGGTTCCTCACTTCTCAATTAAAAATAAACAAAAGACTTGTGATAGGGTTGTGCTGAGCAAAACTTGAAGAGTTCACCTCTGTGCCTAGGAGAACTCCATGAATAAAGCCCAGCGAATGAGGAGAAAGGAAGAATAGTTTATTTTCCCAGTCATGGCCACAGCAGATTGCCTTGGGCTTTATGAAGACTGGTTGCTCAGTGGTTAACTCAGCCTCTTTGGCATACAACTAAAATTAAACTTGGAGGAGTCATCAGACATGACAGTGATTAAAACCCTGGACCCAAGAGAGAGGGCTCCATGGATCCCTCCCCATGCCAATAATATCTGTAGGCTGTTGACTTAAAGGCAGAGACATAGCTAAGAGCAGCTGACCCTGAAACTATGACACAAACTATTTCCAAATGCACAAGAAGTCTATTTAAAACCTGCCCTCTAACATAAATAGCTCTTTTTATTTGCAGGTAGCCCTCAGCCATCAGCTCTGGGCAGCATGCCATGCTCTCAGGAATTACAGCACCTCAGGCAGTCATGTAGCTTTGCCTCTGGCACCCACTAAATAGCTTGCATCGCCTCTTAGTTATTCTGATGCCAGCCCCTGCAGAAGAATGGGTTTATTCACCCCTGACGCACAGCAGCCTCTGGAGTGTAACACAGCAGCTGGTTTTAAAACAGCTTACAAAAAAACCCAGATCTACCAGATGCTACCTGGGATAACGTGAATACAGCAAATGTAATTACATCACCCAGAATAAAACTTGGCAAGGCCACCAGTGACATTATGGTAGCAAGAAGCACCGCAGGACCTTTTGTGAGCATAAGTTGTTACTATGTCATTTGGTCCTTCTATGTAAATGATGGCATCTGCTGCAATAAAATATCTTCCATCTCCATTTCAGGAGACAGACATCAAACAGAGTAATGGTGGTTAAGCAACTGGTGAATTGTTTTCCGGGTCTGACCGAGTCTGAATATTAAGAAAGAGCCTGTATTTGTCTGCTCAAGAGTGGGAGCAAAAGGAAAGGGAACTGTGCATGAATCTCTCACATAAACAGTGTCTGGTGCGGGGGGCAGCACCATGGGAATGCTGTCTCCCAACAGGAATGGTCCAAGGAAAGCCCTGGGTTTGTGCTGCTGCTCTTCCCCCTACTGTTGAGCTATTCGGCTTTGGAGCAGCTTCAGGCAACAGAGATCCTCATCCCTCCTCTGAAAAGCCCTTTGTAGCGAAGATGCAGATTTGCAGTGATATTCCATAAGTGGCTGAGGAAGCTGGACTGAGCTACTGCTGCAACCTAGATGGAGAGATGTGCAGGTGTCAAACTTGCAGATGACAGATGACAGCAAATACCAACTACTTGTGGCTCAGTTTTTACTTCAAGTGACGCTCACATCTTGTTATCCTTTCTGCTAGAAAACCAACTCTTCCAATTATGTTCGTACTTACTAAACCTGCACCTACCAACACTCTTTGTAGCCAGTGCCCCAAGGCTGCACAGCACCTGAAGGACTAACCTCAGCTATTACGCTGTGGATATATTTTGGTAGAAAGCTGCTGAATGTCACAGTGTTTGTCCTTGAGAAGCCACGACAGCGGATGGGGAGGCAAAATTTATTCACCTTGAAAATATCATCCACCTATTCCAAATCGTAACTCTATTAGGATCCTACATCAAGTCTGTGGAGTGTTTTCTGCTGTGGTAAATACTGGCAGGGTTATTGCTGAGCTTACTGAGCTGCAGATCATTTTATTCACCACTAATGCAAGGAGTTTCAAGCTCTTTATGTGGACATACCTTTTATCTACGATACTGAGGGGATACCAAGTGTCTTCTGCCTCAAGACAACCAAGATATTTTACTGAAATGCAGCAGCAAGGTAATAACCATGAGTTAGTTTCTAAGACCACAAAATTTAATCTCTAAGGTAAAGCGTGAAAAGTAAGAAATACACAATTTACAATCTCAAAGATTATAAACCTTTCAGAAAGCCAATCTAAAGTTGAAGATTGAAACTTCTATCCTTCCAAGTCGGATTTATTAAAAAAACAGTGGCTCTATACAGCTTTGCCAGCCTGGGGCAGCACTCTGCAAGTCACTCCCGTGATCACTATATCTCTGCCAAGATATCATAGGCACTGTTTGTTCTGATCCACCGGGAATATCTGCTGGACCAAATGTCATATGTCTTTAAAGCTCCTAGTGACTAACTACATCCTCCAGAAACACAAAGACAAATCACCTCTGGACTCTGAGGCAGCCCTGGAATTGCTACAGCTTGGGCTTTATTGACGAGAATTAGCTACTCCGCTGAAAGAAAACCAGCAAATCAAGCAACAAGGAATCTTACAAAATGTAGTAAAAAGCCTTGTAACAGGAACAATATCAAGAACATAAACAAAGCAATTATAAAAACAATTGATCTAGTGTTGAAAATAATCCTGTTCTGGGTAGGAGGCTGGGTTAAATGACCTCCAAAGACCTTTTCTGAACTAAATCTGTCTGTAACTCTCTGAATCTAGAAACTACAAACGATGCTTTACAATGAAATCATCAGAAAATCAAGCACTCATTCTCAAGAGATGTCCATTCCTATACCCAAACTAAAAGAATTTGGCTTGTCAAGTTGTAACACGGCACAGACCAAGTAGCTGGTCCCTGTCACAAAGTCAGTATTTGCCAGCAGCTACCTCCTCCCTGGGATGTGAGCTCCTGAAATATCTGGGGTAGGAAACACCCTGGCAACATGCTTTTCCATTGGCCTATCAGCTCTAACACTGGTCTTCTGTTTCCACATATTCACAAAACTACTTCACATCTCTGTGTGTGCAGAAACTCCTCAGGGCATGTAAGCGTGTGTCCTCAACTTTAAAAGCTGAACTCCTATCAGCTTGGGAAACGTATCAATTATTTAAGCATACTTATATTATGCATTGCCACAAATGTTTTGCCCAAAATTTTGCTCTGATGGATATATATAATCAACCAACTAACTGCAGAGGATCTATCAGCAGGGATATTTACTCTCACCTTCTTCCTTATCTGCTGTGCATTTGTTATTACTTTACCCCATAACCAGAAGCCAAGCTGACACTGTTAATGTTCGCACAAATACTCCAGCAAGAATCTGAATGAAGGCATCATTAATGCACAGAGCACTAGGGTTTTCAGAGAAGCAGTTAATTAAGTGCAACCGTTCAATTTCAGTCACACTGATTTGACAGAAATTATAATTTAGGGCCAAACTACATCCCAGATCCTGGCAAAAGCAGCCGAGGGAAGAATTTGGTCCTGCCACACTCCAGCCTGACAGTCACAAACTGAATTCCCTGTGTGCTCAATGACAGCTGTGCTGAACCCTCTGTCAGCAGGAGCAAGGTGTGGGCCACACGCTGGTTAATACCTTGCAGAACAGACAATTCTCCTGAAGTCAATAGCATTGTTTGCAAAGCAAGTCTGCACCGGAGTAACACAATTGGGTCCCAGCTCAAAATTATCCTGTGAATTTCTTCCCTTCATGGGCAAGGTGTGTTATCTCTTGGCAAGCTGAATTTAGTTCCATCCTTTAAAGCAGTTTCCACATCACCATCAGATCAGTAGAATAATGGAATTGGAGGAGGAACTGTGAAATGAAGTGTCCCAGAACATGGTGGTACTTCCAAGTCCTGAGGACAGGTTAGATACAGTTTTCTTACAAACTGGCGAGGGTGAAGCTAAGCCAGCTTGGTCCTGCTGCAGTGCTGGTGGTTGGAGCAGATGATCTCTGGGCTTCCCTCTAACCTTTTATTTCTAGGATTTCACCGTGGCTACTGAAGAGGGATTTATAAACTTCCATCTCTGCAGACTAATGTTATAGTTAGTACTATGGACTCCTTTGCACTTGAGGTTGAGTTCAATTACAGCATGCAGCCATGTGGCGTAAGGAATGGCTGGAGTCAGAGGCATGTCTTCCCCTGGCTCTTGCAACACAGAGGAAGAAGTATTTCCATGTGGAGCCTGATGGAAGATGAGACAAAGCCTTCACTTCATTCCCTCAGGATGACAGCCACTCAGCTATGCCAACTTACCCCTCAGAGGTACAGGGGGAGGAAAACCAAGAGTCTGCAACCTCTTTTAATTCCTACCCCACACAAAAGAGAGCAGAGAAGGCTACTAGGATGCTCTTCCTCTATGCTATGATCCAACAGGAGGAGGAATGGGCAGTTTTCATCCTGCTGTACTTGCTGAGCGGAGAGAAGCCATGGTTTTCCACATGGAAACCATCTCCTCAGCTTTGAACATCTTTCTTCTCAACTATGAGTTGTTTTGGTGGCACTTTACACTACTGTTCTATCATAAATGGACCAGAACAGATTAATTGATGGCCTGATCGAGGCAAGAACACAAAATATAGAGATATTAGATAACAGCAAGCTTATAAAAAAATTACTGACCTTTTAAACTCAGTAAACAACTCCTCTAACAATCAATTATTCTTTTATTCAAGCATGTATCACTCATCTGTTACCCTTCTGTAAGTGATTTATGAATGAAATTTTCTGCAGCATGACCTTTATTCTGCCTTCTGACACCATGGGTCAAACTGAGAAGAGCAGTGATCTCAGTCAGCAGAAATCAGGTTGTTTAAAGGGATATTGCCACGATAAAGCCTACCTGAATTTTTTGATTGGAGACTGCTTTTCCTGCGTGGTTGCAAGGTGCCCAGAATAATAAATGGGAAAAACCATAATGTTCCAGTTTGTTGAGAACCAAGTCATGAAAAAAGGACAGTCAAAGGTCTCATAAGTGATTTTGACAAACTGCGTGGTCCCAACCCAGGAGGAAGAGACGGACAAAATGATCAGAAATCTCCAGATAAGCTTGAGAAATGTGGATGTGCAAGACTGGCATCGTGTCTGTCCTTCAGCTTCTTGGCTGCTGTTCTCTGTATGTGTTTGTGTTCCTTCTTCTCCTGAAGAAAAAAAAAATAGAAAAAGAGAAGAGTTGCACACATAATGAATGCATTCAAAACAATTCTTGGTGAAATCTCCCCTTCTGATCCAGACACAAATCACCCATTGCCTTCTCCCTATAATTCTTCTATGTCCCACAAACACTGAAAGCACAAAAATACTTCAGTAATACTGTCTCTGCATTTCAAGGGGATAGGAACAAAATATAAACACAATACTGAGGCCGGAGGTAACAGCATTACGGTTAAGCTGTTGCCACTATTCACTTTATCAGCCCTGCTTTCCTTCTGTCAGCCAAACCTCTAGAATAGAGCTACATCCCCTGGAACCAATGACATTATAAAGTCAATTACTGTGCATGTGTACAACATAAAAGCTACCTTGAGCCTCTATATCTGAAGTCAGGAACCAGTTCTTATTATTTGAGAATTTAACTCAAGAATCACATTTTATTTGCAAGCTGGGAGGGGAAAAAGAAACAGTTTGGTGGTTTTATATAGCCAAGCAGAGAAAGGCTTTTTTCAGTTAAGTTAGTGTATTTATGTTTTTGAAGTTAAAAAAGGGAACTAGACGAAACTGAAGTTTGGCATCCCTAGAAATAAACCTCTACACATAAACAAGGAGGAGCAGAAAGCTGTCATTTCCCATTTTAGTACGGTACTTTTCAGATCTTATCTGCAGACCACTGCAGATTTCCTAACAGAAGTGTAAAGAACTTAATCTTACTGACTGGTGCCTTGCTCTCCAGACACATCTTCCAGGGATGCAAACCAAGAACTCTATTTTGATTGCACAGATCCCAGCTGAAAACAAGAGATTGAACTGTGCTGGATACTGAGGAGCACTAACACTGTTGCCCCATGAGCTCTTGTGGCAGCATCGAGCTCCAACCATTTACCCCATTAGACTGTATCAATCAGTCTGATAGAAGAAACAGGAGTTCCTTCCAAAAATAATGACCTGCTGCTATTCTTAACTATGACTATCAGTTATCAGTCACAGCAACACATGATGTGATTTAAGAAACAATATAATTGTTGATGTTAAGAGGCGCTATAGATCCACTGTAGTGAGAGTGTACACTGTCCTACATTCAGCTTAAATGAGGAAAAGGTACCTTTCAGACTCGGGTTTACTTTCCTTTTATATTACTGTTTCTGCTACAGCCATAAAGAAAAGTCAAACTAGGGTTCCAAGTTATTACATTAGACCAACATTACATCTAAAAAACGATTCATCATAGCAGGGAGTGCATTTGCAATCAAGAATTTTCCTAACCAGAACATGGAGCTTTTTGTAATTGTAATTGAATGGTGTATTATTTTCCTAAAAATAATCAGTATTCAGTGGCTTCATTGTTTAGTGGTGAATCAAGAATTTAAATAAAATTACAGGTTTATTAAAAACGTGCAGAGGATAATCAGACACAGGTCTGAAAAGGCAAGCATCATTTAGCATTCTCTTTGGCTGCTGAGAGAAAATAGGTATTTTTATGGTACTAATAATAACTGGCATCTTCTATTAAAAGGTAAATTACAGTTTATTTGCAAGTTAGAATGGCTTAAAAAGAATATATTATGTAACATCTACTTGCAGGTTTTCCTGCTAAGCAAAACTACCATGCAATTAGTCCTTCTTCAGCTAACAGTTAAAATAACCATACAATGATAAAGCACCTTTACCCATGCTTTCTATTTTTCAATTATCAAATAACTATGTAATTGCTGTTTCTATGCGTGACACTACCATTAGCATTTGACTTGGATTTTACAGTCTTAGGTTTGAACGTCAGGGAAAGGCACAGAAATATACACTTGTTCCAAGTCCTACCTTGGCTTTAAAGACCTAAGTCAGTCTTAGCCTGATTAAATGTGCAGTGGGGAGTTTTTTTAAGTGCTTAATGGGTAGGATTCATCCCACATAATGTAGTTAGAAAATAATTGTGTATTCAGACTAAACACGTTGCCTAAGGCCCCTTTATATTTAATGATAATGGACAGGCATGGTGAGAAGGTAGTTGATTTCATCCTCATATATATCTAAGCCCACTGGAGGTGCTTATCTCTCCCTAGACTAGATATTTGCATTTAATTTCAGTGAAATTGAGATGGATCCCCAGCCAAAGTGATGTATTAGTTTGAGAGTTGCTTTCAAAATCCATGGGATGTGCACACCCAAATCTTGGCAAAGAATCAAAAGGCCAAGATAAGAAATATCTTTAAAAATAATTACAGGGCTTGAACTCAAAAGACACATGGCAAGCAGGCACACAATTCATACTAAATAGGTTTAAGGATTTCCAAGTCATGAAGCTGGGGGCTGGAGTAAGCTAGAAAGCAGCACTTGTGTTCAGATACCGAATGATGTGCTAATGAGGAGGAAACAAACTGATCAGCCAAAGTGGTTGGTAGATAGCATTTTACTATTAGCAAGGTAGTAGAAATGCTTGGTGTCTGCATTTAGTTCGGTCTGAAACAAACCAACAGGCTTAACCAGTCAAGAGCACAGGAACAATCTGAGAACTCATCAAGGATGAAATGACAGAGAAAGAATGCAGATGAAACTGCAGGTGACACATGGAGATGACATTGGTCAATGGCAAACTGCGTTGAAAGGCAGCTAGCAGAAATACCCCTGCACAGTTCTTTTGTCTGTGACATAATTCTTGCTTGTGATGTCTCTGTGAAAAGATGGTAACAGATGAGCCTTTTGCTTTCATTTTTCAGAAGAGTGAGGTGAAGAAAACCAGCTTTTCTTCTGAACTCTTTTGACTATTTGGCAACTACATCTTAGAAAATAGTATTCTTTATATTTGTTTACCTACCTGTCAGTTCAGTCCTACTTAGACCTCACTGATAAAGAAGGGAAGATCAGGATAAAAAGGGAAATTGATAAATGTAAAATAAATGTTTAGAAGAGAATGATGTCAAGGCACTACTCTTTTCTCAAGTGGCCTAAAGTCCTTTCTTAGAGAAGATGGATTCTGATTTTGGATGTACTCTCATGCCAGCATGCACAGAGTTATTTCAGCCTGATATCTGCAAATGTGAGAATAGATCGGTTTTCTGGTATCTTAGATATGATCTTTACTGCAAGATGCTGTATCATCTACTCCTTGCAGCAGTAATCACCTTCAACATTTTTCTGAGGGTTTGCATCAAGAGAGTACTCCTGGAGTACGAGATCCCTCCATTTTCCAACACAAGAAGAAAATGGCTGACTCTTGCTGCCATCGGTGGTGAAGTGACAAGAGGAAGGTTCATCTCTCACAATTCCAGTGTGCAAGGGAGATTTTTTTGCTCATAGTATCTACAAAGTCTTCCAAAGATCTTGGACAGTTAAATTATCTCAGTCATTTAATGTCTCTCTCCTCCTCAACAGTACAATTCAGCAGACTCAAGGGCCTGTGGCTGCATACTGTAATTGCTCCCATCCCATCCCTGTTGGTGATGGATGGACATTATGGTGAAGAAGCCAGTGTGCACCCTACCTACAGGTTCATTTGAGCTAAACTTCTGCAGTAAAGTGGGTGACACATTCCTGATGGAACCGCCCTGACGTGTAGCTGATCGATGATCTGAACTGTGATGGTCTTCCCTAGATATCCTTCCACCTGTTGCTCCTTCTCTTCCTCTTCATCAGACCGTCCATGGTATGAGCTGAGACTGTCATTGTCTTTGAGAAGGAATATGGCTGGCTCTTAAGGGTCCCAGTCTCTGGCCAGGCTGAAGCTGAGGAAACATAATCAGTCTGTAAAAACTAACTTGTGTGCTAACGTTAATCATCCTTTCAAGATCTTCGGTGCCTACTGGCCTTATGATTTCTCAGATATCTAACACATTACATGTACCAACTGAGGCCCAGGCCTTTTCCTCCCATCCTTTCTTCCTTCCCGCCTAACCCCAGTTTGCACACAGGTACAAAGGAAGGACTTTCATGTGGCTTTGCTGTTCGCAGCACCGTAAACCAACGTCAACACGCTCGGACTCTGCCCCATCTTTCAAAAGACAGACGTAAGAGGCCTTTCGCAGGCATGCGGTGACGCCGGCCGTGCGGCTGTTGTGCCTACCTGATCTGCTCTGCCTCTCGACTCTGCTGTGCCGACAGATTCCCGAGGGACTTCGATTCTGCAGCTCAAGAATGGGAGCAGCAGAATCTTCAGCAACAGTTAGAGGGGAGAGCTGCCTAGTCATGCCTCTGTGTCTGCTGGGGCAGTTGCCTCCTGGCTTGCATTGGATGACAGATGATCGTGAGGCACCTGAGAAGAAAGAGTTTGCATCAGTTTGGCTGTAAACTCCCTGGAGGAAAGCGGGGCTTTCAAACACTCTGTCAGTGAAATGCATACAAACGATTCAGCGGGAGAAAGGAAGCACACTGCAAAAATCAAGGTTTCAGCTCTGGTCAGAATAAAGTAAATAAGTAAATAAATACTTAACTCTCTCCCCCCTTATAGAAAAAAAGGTGCGGTATGAAAACCAGTCTTTCCCCTGAAGAAACGAGAGCCCTGTGCTGCAGCATATTCTCAGCCCCACGGCTCCATCCATAGGGTCTGAACAGGCAAAAGAATTTGTACTCACGTGGGACCCTTCCTCAGCACTGACACTGACTCAGGTAAAAGGAGAGGTCACCGTTCTCCCTTAGGGTGGAGAGGAGAGCGAGGAACCACTGCCTCCAGGGTCAGTGCTGAGAGCCTCTCCAGAGGAGAACTACCTCCTTCCATCCTCCAGACTGGTCCTTGGGGCTCTTGTATGGAATGAAGCCACAGTCGCTGACAAGTCTTTTGGATGAAGACTTCTGCTAAACCATTGAAGACGCCAGTTTTTAAGCCTTTACGTGCACCAAATCAGAATGTCTACATCTTCAGAGAAGTTGCTTTTTCTTTCTTCTTCTACTAGGTGCAGACAACACCAAGATGCTGCATTTCACATGGAGGCTGTATAGAGGCACAAGGCAGCAGAGAAGACCCAGGTCCCAGAAATACCAGTGGTACCAGATGAAAAATTTTCCAGTGAGTAGGGCATCACATTTTACGAGTAAGAGTTTGAAGGACTGGATGAAGAACCAGAAAACAACAGAAAAGAGTGCAGTGCTGGAATCTGGCAGAGTGTGCCTGGTGATCTTGCATTTACTCCCAAATTTGCTGAAGGTGCCTGTGTAAGAGGTCAACACATGAGCAGCACAAGAGACTCCTCTTCTCAGTCGGAAAGTCAAGATGACAGGCCATTTTGGTGTGTTCATGGTCAGTTGAGATCACCCCCTGTTTATTTTGCGGCTGCTATTTCAACTGGTGACCATCTTACCTAAACTTACGGAATACACATACCCAGAGCAGCCACTGACCTTGCCAGGACTTGGAAGGATTTAATAGGATAATCACACCTATTTCACATTGAAAAGAATACAAAACCAGACACAAACCCCATGTCTAAGGTGCCAAATGTGCAACAAATATGGCAGACATCTCGGAGGACAACATTCTTTGTTGCAACATGAGCCATTCCAGTACACCTCATGCAAGTAACTTCATGCCAAACAACAACACGAAAGTATATTCCGAAGCAAGGACCGTATCCAGGATTCAAGAAACTGCATGAATCAAGTCAACACTCTCTTGCCAGAGGAAGCTAGGGTTAGTCTTATAACCTTCAATAAACTTAAAGCTATGTTTGATTCACCAGGTCTAACTACAAAGATCACAAAGGAAGAGATGTATAGAACATACTGTACAGTAAATTCTTCTCTCAGACTATTTAAAGCCCCCCAGGTTGTTTTTACCCATCAAGTAAACAAGTGATGAACCAGCAGCTAAGATCTTTCTCAAAGATGCTCCTCTGTCTCTCCTTTGTCCAGATTGAGGGAACTCTGACCCAAGAGGGACACTCAAGTCTAAGTTCCACCTTGCCACATAGTCCTACACATTTGATCAATGCAGCACACAACCCAGAGTCTATGAAGCTTAGACCTACAGAAGTTGACTTTGGAAAATTAAGACCTATATGATGTCTAAGCATGGTCTTATCTCCCCATTGTTTGGTAAGCATTACTCTTACAGAGCTTTTAAGAGCCTACTGGACATTTTCAGACTCTTAAAAAAGCACTCACCTTCATATATTTACTTTTTAGTGGAGAAAATAATGATCTAACAGCCGCACAATTCCCTCCATGACTTTGTTCCACTCGTTTCGTAATTCCAAGCGTTATTTCTCCCACTTGTCAAACAAGGATAACATGACCTATTTCATAAGACTTTGTAAACGTTTTACAAGTCATTCTGAGGTGGAAAGGTACATTAGAAACAGCAGTCCCTGGCCACACACCCCACTAGAAGAGCATAACACCTTTATGTGACAGCTGAAAGTTAGTTCCAGCTTCCATGAGGTTAAGACAATCAGTACTTTTTGGGATAAATATTCAAAAAACCTTACAATTTCTCAGGTCCTCAACTTAAAGAAATTTTATTTTGAGAAAGCATTTGCTGACTGCCTGTCCTCAGGTAAGCAACCACCGAGGTTCCCTGACCCAAACCACTACTCACTTTGATATGCATCATTTAAAGAGATCTCATTAAGTTGAAAGACACATGCTACATCTCAATTCAGATACGATTTAGAACAAGATCAAGATTCACATTACACTCGGTAGAAGTCTAGCAGATGATCCACAACTAAAATTTCCAGGAAATCTATTTTTCCTCACATGCAAAAAGAGTTCAGAGTTATTTCTATTTAGTACAACAAAGCAGCATCAATCTTTTCCTGTACATCGAGAAACTCAGTAGTTGAGACCGAAACTGCAATTCAAGAGATTGCATTTAATTGAAAGTCACTGCTTGATTTACTGAAATCTTCCCTTATACTTGAAAGCAATCAGATAGCACAGCAATTTATCAATATTTCATTGTTACAGCTAGAAAGCCTGGGCCATCTAATGCTACTGAATCTGAACATATTTTAAGGATATACTTTGACAGGGAAGGTGAATAGATATATGCTGGGCTAACTTATCCAAACCTGGTACCAGCAGCAAGGACAACAAATCACCATTTATACATCACAGCAATGAAATCTTGCACATGTGCAGTGTGACCCCCTGTGAGAAGAACGGAAGGCGAACTCATGTAACTCCAGTTCTCTGTCTCACACAGCAATTATTAACTATCAAGCAGAGATGCACTAAGACCCTCCAAATTTAGAGGGATCAAGAGCAGCATTTTCCATTGAAGTTCCATACACCTTCTTAAATCCCACATGCTTATGGAGACCTCATGGTCTTAGGCAGTGAGATCATGTCCTCTCCAGCAAGGACAACAGCAGGGTTCTGCCACAACCTGCCACATGCAAACAGAGAAGCAACTATGTACTAAAAAGATACCATAATACACCTCCTCCACAGCAAAGGAAGAGTGACACTGCTCAGGTTGGATTCATTTGACTTATTTTAGGTGTCAACCTTAGGATAAGAAAAATAGTGCCTGGGGACTATCTGCCTCTCCCTGTGACTATACAGGGAATAAGAGAATCATAGAATGATTTGGGTTGGAAGGGACCTTTAAAGGTCATCTAGTCTAACCCCCCTGCAACGAGCAGGGACATCTTCAACTAGATCAGGTTGCTCAAAGCCCTGTTCAACCCGATCTCAGACAACCATCCTGAGCAGAGATGTTTACACTGGGTGGGGCTTTTTACCTGACTACTTTATCTGACCTGCTTTTAACCTGAGTACTCAATGTAAGAGCTTGCACAGATATCTGCAACTCAATGTGTACAAAAGCCTCATCCAGTTTCTGTAGTCTGACACAGCCAATGCTGAGCATCAGCACAGTTCATGGCTTTAGCAGAGATGAATCACAGGCTGAGAATGAATCTAGATTTTAGGCATCATCTGATATTTCAAAGGAACGCTACTGGAAGAGATTGGGAAAAAACTAACAAATAGGAAAAAGCCTTGCCAGACTGCCAGATTGTGCTGCTAGAAGCGTTCCTTCATTACCTGGAGCTTATAATCAAGCGTCAAAGCAACACTCAGCCCATGAGATTGACAAAGGAGGAAAGGGCGAACTGGAAAGGACCACACATGATTGCATCAAGCACATCTTAATGGGTCAAATCCATCTGGATGACTTTTCATTATTGGATAAACACAAACCCCTGCTCTTTCCCATTTTTAAAGATTATTTTTAGTTTATTATTCTGTTTCAGCAAATATTTTTCCTTGTCCTGCAAATGTGGATGCTTTATAGCATAGGAAGTAAAGCCATTTCTCTGCACATGGAGCCCAAAGGGAAACCAGTAAGGGGAACCTGTGGCTTTCCACATGCTTCTAATAAAGTCTCTCCTTGTCTTGCTTTAATTATTATATACATATCCCAGTGTATTTCGATTTAGCAAGGGAATTATGCTTCTGACTAACCAAATCACAAGACTAATATCACAGAAGTCCATGCATTTTCATGTTCTTGACCACCACTCTGAGTCCCAGCTGTGGGAGGAGGTGACCACCATGCGCTGCTGCTGACATGCCCGTTCAAACCAGGAACCAGCAGCATATGCCTTGTCCCGATAACCATTTTCACCATCCATCTGTAATCTATGCACGGATCCCTTGCCCCTGAACCCTCTGAAAGATGCGAGACATGACTTGTGGCTTTTCGTTCATATACGTTTCCATATGCAGCTCACACAGTGAGAAAATACATCCTCACCTTGGCTAGAAAATCACTTTGTTATTTTGCAGGGGGCTTGGAGAGAAGGGATTATGTTTGGAGATTCAAAACCAACCCTTTTCAGATTATCATCATGTATATAAATTATTTAGCATGTGACAGCAGTGCTTGGAATACAAAAAACCCCCATACCACTTCATTTGGCACAACTTTTCTGGTCTCAAAGTTGTTCGTAAAAATGGATCGAATGGACTGACAGTAAAATAATCAATGCAACATAAAAATACAGCCCTGGAAGTAATTTTTTTATGGCCAGGTCATCACAGAATTGATTTTTACTTTTTCTCTTCTTTTTTAACCAACTACCCTGATGGAAATTTAGAACCTCTCAAATATTATAGGTAACTGAATTCCCTTTTGAAAGCCATCCGTGCATTCCTGACACTGGATTACCAACATGAAGTGCTGTCTTATTTATTTAGAGACAGCAACATCTGTTCCCAAAGCCCTACAGAGCAGTGGTCACCTGTGGCTACCACTGTAGTCAGGAGAGAGACCAGCTTTTCCAAAAAGTCAGTCAAGGCATCTACAATTTACCTTTTACTCATTCAGTATTAAAATATGCTTATTTTACCATGTCCTCAAATTCTCAGCTCCTAATAAGTCATTGGTTTTGCACTGACAAAATGATGCTTCATACCACTGCCGTGGAAACAATTCCTGGGTTTTGACAGATGGATGGAGGTAGAAGTCAGCCTGGTGTTATATGGAAAGTACGTCAATTCAATGTTCCTGCTAAATTGGGCACCAGTGAAGGAATTGACAGCATTTCCTTTACACTGCAATGTTACCTGTTAGAGTGAGCATCCGCGGCGATGACGGACTCGTTCACGCATCACAAGACTATAGTTTCCAGCAGCCTGTACACACGCTCATGTTGATAACAGTCAGTTCACGATCGTGACGGCTGGAGAGTTTTGCAATGAAATTCCGGTCTTAATGCCACGCAGTAAGGAGAAGATGATGTGAATTTTGGGGCCAGGGAAATAACAGATGCACATGGACCTACTGGAAAGGGGACTGAGTTGCATGCTATTGGTAGAGGTGAAGAGACCTTATTCTACCCATTTTACAACAATATTTGGTTGAATTAGCCATGGCTGTAATTGGATTGTTTGCTACTGTTAGCACAAAACTGGGTGCAGGGTATCCAACATCATCAATCCAACAGCAAGGTATGTCCATAACTTATTTTATTTCAGCCAAAGGGACTCCCTGTAAAACCAAATCCTGCCCTTCCTCATGCTGGTGTAAACACACCGCAACTCAGTACAACCAGCCGAGCTGTCTGGGCATACACTGACATACCTGAACATAACAATTGACCTGGGAAGTTAAGGTTGAAGGGCAAACTCTCCCCAACTTTCAATGAGCTCAGAACCAGCAGTTTGACTCGGGACATAAAGCTGCAATTACATTTACTAAAAGCAAGCAAACAAGCGATAGGGACGGTTTCTTCGTAGACAGTGTGCTACAAAGGTTTGAGGAATAAACACCTCTTGTTCAGTGAAGAAAAATCATTTCATCATGTCTTGGACGTCTTGAGATGATGTTCTCCATTTAAACACAGCCTTCTGAGACACTGCAATGGTCTCAGTGTACTAGAGCTATGTACATATGTCTGTTCACAGTAATACCTTGTTCATTTACTATTTGCTTGTTCTGGAGGTTTTTATGTCTGAAGGGGATAAGAAGGTTAGAACATTTTTTTTTTTTTGTCCTAGGGGAAAAAAAGATTTTCAGATTTTATTGAAAAACAAATTACTCAGTGATGGTGTACAGCATTTCTCTTGCACTATGATTAACTATTGTCAAGAGCAGAAAGCAAAAAAGCAGATAATTTTGTTGTAGTTTAACAGTGACATCCATCAGCAATTTCTGCCAATTACCCCTTCAGTGTCTGTACACAGCCATTCACTTCAAATCAGCAGACAGCAACTTCACTCACAATTAGAAATCTCAACAACTTCCATGTGCCCACCTATCCTTGCAATAAAATAAACAAAGAAGCAGTAGAGGGAGTAAATAATTTTCACACCCTATAACTAACATAAGTGCCTGATCAAGGGATGTATCACTCTACACCCTTGCACCTAATTACCCTTCCAGATGAGCAGTTCCAGTCTAATTATCAGGGGAGGAAATCCAAGTTAGGCAGTCAAAAAGGTACCAAATCTCACCCACACAAGTTCTCACCACCCACCTCTCTGAGCACTGCGCTCCAGATCAGAACAGACGCTGTGACAACAGCGCCACGGTCTCTCCCTGTTACACCATCCAACATCTGGGGAAAGACCACCCCCACATCCCACAGCACGCATGGGGAGAAGGAAAGCTCTGACCACAGTGACCACTAAGTGCCTGAAAAATTATCTCAACACAGAGACAAATGACAGAGATACCTGCCAGGGATGGTCAAGGTGTATCCAAGTTTGCCTTAGAGGAGAGATGACACAGATAATCCCTGAAGTCGCCTTCCAGCCCTGCACCTCCTTGGCTTTATGACGGTAATGGTGGTGGGACCTAGTCCCAAGGTGCTAACTTCTCCTGATTTAAGATCCAGACTGCTGAACAATAAGGCCATGGACCTTGATTCCACTTATAACCAAGATCTCAAAGAGAAGTACAACAATCTAAACCAATATATAAACAGCAAGAAAATGTGACAATAACTCGATAGATTGAGGATGCACCATTAAATCACAGAGAAAAGATGTGCCCAACTCGGCCAACTGCAATACCATAAGCCGGTTTTGAGCAAAAGAAATATAAAGAGCTAATGAGAAGGAGTTGAGTGCATCTGCATCTAACCCTATGAGATCTGGCAACTTAGGGAATTCAGAATGAAATTAAAACAACCAGAATTGGGCCATCTGTGTATGGTCCACATCAGTTGTGAAAAAAACCTGGTGACTGGTCCTGGCACCTGCTGTGTGTATTCGCTCCCAGCTTCTTTGGTTGCCACACAGAAGATGTTTTGGACTGCACTGCCAATATGGAAGCTACATCATGCTACTGTCCCAATGCCTGATATGATCTGCTAGATGAAATCTGCTGTCAGAGCATCAGTGACATCTGTTCTTATAAACTTCAAGGTCTGTGAAAGGCCCCAGCAAGACAAGGTGTAGCATTGGTACACACTGGCTGTGCTGGGAATGGAAAGATGGTGAGCTCTGTACACAAAGTACATGCAAATGCACCATGTCGTTGTTAGAAGCAGAAGTAGTAGTGCTGAGATTTAACACACATATATCGAAGAGTCAAGGAGCTTCCACTTATGCTGACTGCAGCCAGGTCATATGGGTAGATATATATACATGATTATTCACCTTTTGCAGATAAGGAAGATGGGAAATAGTTGCTAAGTAAGTTGCACAAAGGCATCTACTCATGCAGTGGCTGATTCTCATCTCCCCAAATCCCCACAGCTGCTGCTGATCACTGAGACTGGGGTTCTCATATTAATTGCCATATGCTTGATGCCTTGGCTTCTGCACACAAACCTGATAAACACTTGCAAGTCTGTAAATCCATCTTTCTGCTCATCAGCTACATGTTCTTCTTATGAAGAACCTGCTCCTAGATGGATGCTTTCTGGGCAAACCAGGGAATAGGACATGCACGGTCTGTATCCAATGCTGTGCCCTAAAACCTCCGACTGGGGACTGCAGCACAATACGAATCCATGTTCAGCAGCTGCAACCATTAAAAAATAAAACAAAGAAAGACCTTTGCAGGAAGCATAGAAAGGCTTTGCTGGCTGTAAGCAACTTGCAGATCACCTTTTCAGGAGCCCTGATGCATGAACCTAACAGCCAGCTATCTCTGGAGGAATTTTTCTACTTGTTTTTTACTGAATTTAAGGGCCCCTCTTTGTCTTGCTCCGTATCAAGATCCTTCCTCAAAACACACAATCTCTGAATTTCTGTTCAAATCTTTGTTCCACTTGTTCATCCATCTATATTTTACCAAAAGTATAGTTAAAGGCATGGAAATACTTTTTCCCTGTTTTTTTTTTGCCTCCTTACTCACTTTAAGCCAAGAAGACTTTTTTCTCCCTTCTCGTTTCAGCATAACTCAAACAAATTTATCACTGCTTCTGTTTAAGCACTGACAAGGAATTCCCTTGGTTTGACATAAAAAATAATAAACCAGCACTAGTGTGGGGGTGTCAGAACAGATCTTGGAAAAAAAGTTTATTTGAGAACATCTGTAGTAGAACTGGCAGCTGGAGTATGTATTTTGAAATGTACTGGCTACATATATCTTAACGTTACTGGGTGTGACATAACATATTTTGAGTTTTAAGCAATGTAGAAGAAAGTGCTGCAAATGAAAAATGATTTGTTTATGTTGAAAGCAAAACTTCCACAACTTCTACACAAAACAATCTACCTTGATCTAGAAAAAAATATTTAAAACATCTGTTTGGAGTGGAATTTTTTGGATTAGATTCTGTTGAGGGCATCTCCACTCAGCCTGAAAAACAAACGCTGTGTCAACATCTCATACTGACTTGTTGCAACTCTGGAGTTCGAAAACTCTGACCTCTAGTAAGGGTATGAACATCCTCTTCCTCAGCACAGAACTTTCCCATGCAAAGAGCCTCTGCTTACTGCTCCTTCCTTACCCATCTGGACACTGAATGAAGCCTGAGAAGGGCAGGACCAGGCACATAAATACTCCCTCCTCTACCTGCGCAACTCACAGAGAAGTTGTGTCAAAGATTTTAAGACCCCTGCACACCATGAATGTCTCAGGGGGGCAGCTTTCTGGCTAAGCACTGCTGGGGAAAGCCAAGGAAGCTGCCCCAATGCTGCAGAGGAAGAAGAGGGCAGTTCAGAGGCATCCAGAAGTACGTCTGCACCCTGGTGTCACAGAATCACAGAATCACTGAGGTTGGAAAAGACCTAGAAGATCACCTAGTCCAACCATGAACCTCACACTGACAGTTCCCAACTCCCCCAGATCCCTCAGCGCTGGCTCAGCCCGACTCTTCAACCCCTCCAGGGATCCCAGGGACTCCCCCCCTGCCCTGGGCAGCCCATTCCAACGCCCAACAGCCCCTTCTGCACAGAAATCCTTCCTCAGAGCCAGTCTGGCCCTGCCCTGGGCAGCTTGAGGCCATTCCCTCGGGGCCTGGCGCTGGCTCCTTGGCTCCAGAGACTCATCCCCCCTCTCTGCCCCCTCCTGGCAGGGAGCTGCAGAGGGCCAGGAGGTCTCCCCTCAGCCTCCTCTTCTCCAGACTGAACCCCCCCCAGTTCCCCCAGCCGCTCCCCAGCAGACCTGTGCTCCAGACCCTGCCCCAGCTCCGTTGCCCTTCTTTGAACATGCCAGTCAAACCAAACCCATGGTAGCAAATGACTACAGATCACAGGGACTGACCCAACCCCCAATAGAGTTCCTGGGAAGACCAACTGATTTTAGTGAGCTTTGGCTCAGCCTCTGAGGAGGATGACGGGGGTACTTCCACCCCAGACTACTCTGTGAGGAGGAGGAAGATGGACCATCAGATGTTTTTATTCAGGTGAGCCAACACATACCTGTCCAAGGGAACAACCCTCAGGGACTCATAAGCCTTTGTCCCCTTATTGCAGCTCCAGAGCAAAAAGTTTTTGCTTGCACAAATGGTCTCTGTTAGACTACCTCAATAACAACTTCTGAATGAGTCACTTGAACACACATTTAAAGGGACAGATCTATGTGACTTTCTTTTCCCCAGATGTGCTTGACCTAACACCAACTCAAGTCAATCACAGGATTCATTGGCCTGGGATCAGACCAGCTTTCCACCACTTCAGCACTGACTGAGCAACAGATAAACACAAATCGTTTGATTCAAAGCTGCACACCATCCCCTTAAAGAAAACCTCTGTTACAAACTTTGTAATAAATTATATCAGATGTGCCTCCAATAATTTCACAATTTATAGACTTTACTCCAAAATAAAAGGTTATGAATCTCTATTAAAAAATCCTCTGAAAAATGAATATTTTCATTGCTAAAATTTAGTGACATTTCCAAAAAGAAACAAACATTCTGAGTTAAACTCATTTTTACTTTCACTGCAGCAAATCAAGAGTAGCTCCAATGAAAGCCATGAGGCTGCTTTGACATAAAGTTGTTGTGAAAGTTTAAACCCAGGACACTCCAGAAATCAGTCAAATGCATCTCATTATTAAATAATTATGATCTAGCTTCTACTTCCAAGAAACACTCCAATAAATCCAGGCTGGTTCATGGCTCTCTTAAGATCTGAGTGTAAAAGCAGTCAGCACACTGACACACAACTCAATATCAAATTGCTTGTATTTATCTCCTACACAAACTATTGCCTCTCCTGCTTGATGGGTGCCTCCAGAGAGTGATTCATTCCAGCTCCCTCAGATAACAATCTTAGGAGATGAATCACCTCTCAGAGGTGTCCATCTCTCCTGCTGAGTCCAGGAAGCTCAGACAACTTTCTTAGTACCTACCGAGGGTTACATTTAGATGCACCTGGGTGAGTCCAGCTCTGACTGTCTCAGGCTCAGTTCAGGGCAGCACTGTGGTACGTGCATTGAAAACATACTGCAATTTCCTTGCCTGACTTGGAGCCTGATTAAGCACATTAGAGGAAGGATGGGATAAAAGAACATTTTACAGGTAAGCAGTTGGGGCAAAAGTAAGTATTTATCAGTGTATTACTGCATTTTGTAAACCCAGGAGACTTCCAATTGTTTTATCCACTACCCTTGGAGTAATAGCTCGACCAATCTCACTCCTGCCTTTCCATGATGGCACGTTTGGGATAAGTCTCTTCCACAGTGTCCATACAACCCACCTGGCTCAGGCACTTGTGTATGTACGGTCCTCTCGCTGTAGCTGATGCTGTGCTGGGGAGTGAGGGCTGGCCAGATGGAGATGAAGGAAGACACGTTCTTAAAAGTATTTGGCGGTTGTGGGTCTCGGTTCAACACATACCTCACATCTTCCAGAACCACTCAGCCCACGCGCCAACACTTCTTGGCATCTCTTTCTGCTCTGTTTCTTTCCACATGAGCAGTGTTTTCTAACCAGTGATGTGCAAATATCTGGGTGCCTGTTCACTACCGAAGGAGTCTTCTTGCCTGGATTTCATTCCACTATCCAGAAGTGAGCAGTTTCTGTGGTTCTACCAGAAGATATCTAGGAAACCACACACCTCAACTGCTTGAAAACTGCCAACACCGAGTGCGCTCTTCCCCTGTTCTCCCAGCACACAGGCCCAGAGGCCAAGTTGCTGGGGCATCTCCTCCATGTGCCCTCCCCATGCCTGGGAAGAAAAGCGGGGACAGGCGCAGTGTTCTTGGGAAGCTGGCTGCCCTACCCTATTAGGATTCCTTGGGAATCCCTGCTGAAATCTTTGCTGATCTGTAAAACTGGCTGCATACACTCACATTTAATGTATGGGTCCAATATTAGTTCAGCTTGGCCAGCTTCAGACCGAGCAAGAACCTTTCCATTTTCAGCCTGTCGGATATGACAAGTGCTGTCATGTAGTCACTTCCAGTCCATTGCTTTTTCTTCCTATGAAGACCAGATTTTCCCCCCCTGAGGAAACAGGCAGTGCAGGATTAGACAACACTGCTGCTGCAGCCCAGCATGGGGCAAAGGTTAAGAGTGGACTGAACAGAGGTGCCTGAGAGCAGTTGGACTGGTTAAGTTGGAGGCAAACACAGCTTGTGAGTTGGCTCAGACCCTACGGGGTAGGGACAGGCTTTAATCCTCCGCATTCACCTCCTGGCGTGACGTGAGCCCGGGCTGCACTGGGAGCTCTTGGGAAATGAAGAGCAGCAAATCACCCCGTTTAAGCAGCACAGCAAGCCAGCTCACCCGGCCGTAAGGCTGCTCCTTTAAAAGTAGGTGAGTGCATGAATTACAATATCACACATCCTAAAATCTGGTGCTGTGCAACAGCAACGGACTGACATAAGCAGCAGGTCTATCAGCTCCATCAACTTTCTTTAAACCATTTTTCCCTCAAGGAAGAAATAACAGAACTGCCAAGCCTGCGGAATTCTCAATATCACACATATACTTCCAAGAATAATGACAAAATCTGTTGCTCTATCAAAACCCAGTCTCATTTGTAATTTAAGCCAGTACGACTCAGGTAGATTGAAGAACTGGAAGTCACGCTCTGCTGACAAGCACTGGACCGTGTCTGTTGCTTTGTTTTCATCCCGGATGTAGCACTGAATTTAACTCACAAAAAGGAATCACATTTTCATTGCTGGTCAGCATAACAAAGCTCAAACCAGAGACAGCACACACCTTGCAATTTTACGGCTTGAGTGTTCTTAACAACGTACCACACCTGCTGGGAAAAGAGTTCATTTCTGGCAAAACAGGCAACTTTGGAAAGTACCACTTGGCTCTTTAAAACATCTGATACTGAATATAATAAATCTCCAACAGTGCAGTTAAAGTCTGAGATTTCTACAGGCATTTAAAAACAAAAACTTGAACCCGAACATTAGGAATGTTTTTTAAAAAAGCTTTCTTTTAGACCTTTGATTTATACTGCACATAAACCCGCTGTATATTTTCAGCATACCGAGCTTTATATCTGCATCACAGCTATCAGTGCAGTCATATTTCAGGCTGGACAACATCACATTTCTAGTTGACACTGGAGTGTGACATGAAGTTGGTATGCACTCTGCAAGGAATGAGGCTGATAGGTCCGATCGAGAGCACACAACAGATTTTACAATTTCCACCTTGTGGTATTTGTATTAAGAAATTCCTTTACAGCTGGCACTTCTGAAAATAAGGGGGGAAGAAGCAGTTTAAGGGAACAATTGCTATCTCAAGCTGAGGGACAGCAAGCACAAAAAAGTTGGTGCCTCTGTCTTAAAAGCAAAAAAGATAAATCTAGAGCACGGTATTAAAATACTAGAGAAAATCTGATAACATATGGACCTACCTTCACATCATTTTAAAAGCCAGAATTGAAGTACAGCAACTTTACCAGTTGTTCACATTTCAACATTAGTTTCTTCATCAAAAATCATGCACACAGCAGTTGAACACAAGCAACAGAAATTTAACTGCACTTATCCTAGATGATGTTAAAGTGCTAAAATTGCTATGCAAGCATTAGTTACTTTAAAAATACACATACACACACACATATTCACGTTACTTCGCATGGAGCAGAGCAGAAGGAGCATACAAAGTAAATCCCTGCCTAGGGTTAGATATACAGGAAAAAAAAGCGTTTACCGTCTGGCACAGGCGAATTTAATTCAGAAACATTGTAAGACGGTAACGGTGCCACTCTTGCTGAATGTTTCTTCATCCTTTGAAATCGCTCTCCTACTCACACGCTCACTTCGTCTTTAGTCTGCATCGCTTTTGGTCCCGAGTACTATAGTAAACACTCGGCTATGGCTGGTGGGTAGATGTTGTTCTGGAGATGCTGCAGTAGGCTATGAGTACTGATTTGCTGTTTCCCTGGGAAACCATTTGCAACACATTCAAACAATGCTTGACCTCTGCTAACACTTTTCTTTCATTCAATTGTTAAGTGCAGCAGATAAAATATAAATATATTAGCTATCGCGCTTCGTAAACTTGAAAGCGCAGCAGCCCCTTTGCACGAAAGCAAGGATTTCACATCAAATATCTACGCTGTGTTAGCAAAGCAGACGGCAGATTTCTCAGACAACTGCAAGGGAATTATGCAATGCAATTTTCTGGTTCCTTACACTGTGACAATATACAGATGATTACAGTAATTATTTTAAATAAACTTTGAATAATGTAACTCCTATAGAGCTGCTAAATCAGGAATGCCTTGGGCAAAAGAGCCGGTAACATCCAGCTCTGTATTTGGTAACAAAGCAGTAATATTGCAGGAGTCTCTTCTCTTTTAAAGCCCTGCAAAAATTGTCACAACCAGGAGATATATATATAGGCCACGGTTAGTCTACATTTTTCCTCACCACCCTTGAGGCAGCTAGGACATTTTTGTCCCTTTTCCCCAACATCTCTCTCTTCTACTCCCTTTTTATTATTATGATTACAAGTCGTTCACTTGGAGCGATGAGAAGGTTTCACTGAGCAAGCGAGTGACAGCCCGTACAATTTCTGCAACTCTTCGAAAACTCCATCCACCTCTGTAACCCAGCGCTGTGCTGGGAGCTTTCTTTGTTAGAAGGTGGTTACCAACACCTCTTAAGAGCCTTGGTTTCAGAGCTCTTCACCAAGAGAGCTACTATCAAGTCTTATCCAAGAAGCTGTATGTAGAGGGCTTTACCATTGATACTAACTGTATTTGCTACAGGAACTATAGGAAATAAAAAGGAAAAGGACAGAAAGGCAAATTAGTTTTACCAGAATCTGCTAGCAAAGCTGCTGAATTTTTAAGGGCCACAAGTATATACTTTTCATCTATAGTCTTTGTGTCTTGGATAGCAAGTGAGAGTGAGGATTCCCAGCTTGGGGTTTGGTCCTCCATCCCCTACTATATCACCAAACAGGGAGAAGTTCTCAGCTGTAAGGAAGGCCATAAAATGATTTGAAAAGGATCAAGAATCACTGGCCTAGAATGTCACTTGCTGGGCTTCCTAAAGCAGCCTGCTGGGATCTCACGTGTTTTACACAGTAACAAGTACCGTGCCTGGGGTGTGTGTGCAAGGACTGTTCCCTTCACTCACCTGTGAGGAGCAGACGGGAGGAAGCAGAGCCCTGGCCAGATCAGCCTTTGGATGCAGCCACCAAAGAGCCCAGGACACGCGGAGAACTGACCTATGGCATCCTAACAGATGAGGCAGCCTGTGACTCCACTGCACCCAGAGGGTGGGAAGTGATTCTTGGGTCAAGACAGCAGCATAAGACATTATCTCAAATCCACGATCTGGCCCTGCACATCCCTTTAATGCCGCTCTCTTATTCCTTTTTGGTAAGACAGAGTGGCCTGCACTCTTTATTATTAGGGTATGGTGATACAGTAAGGAAGAGACAGTGATTAACCCTAAAGAAAGGAAGGAGAAAGTACCTCATCGCCCCCTCTCCCAAGGCCATCCCGCCCCAGTGTCAAATACCTGGGACACATGGTGGAAGAAGAAGTGGTTACAGCTGCCTGGTTTCCCACCCAGCATGTCCTCTCCTGGAAGGCTTGGAGCTCTCCTTTAGGACCTTCATTATATCCCCTGTGACTGATAAGGGTCTCCACCATGACAGTCTTTTCCAAAGCATCACACTGCATCACATAAAGCTAACCGGCTTTTACTGCTTATCTGCATGCAGAGGATTTCCAGCACTGTGTAACAACCACTATTCCAATGAAAATTATCTTCCCAATTTGCAGAAGGAATTTTATTCTCCCTTCCAAACTGCTGAGAGTCAGCAGACTTTGTGATAGAGTAATAACCAGTCAAGTAATTGCTGGCTCCACAATCACAAGGCTATCTATTAATACATGTCTAGTTCTTGAGCATTTATATAATATAAACAACATAATAATATAACACAGAGATTGTTTTTAGAAAACCATTTCTGCAAATAGGAGCTTATAATGGAATCATTAACGAACCTTAACAATGGTGAGGATGAAATGCATGAGACAATGTCAAGCAATTCCAGACATTTCTTTCAGACAATTTCAACATTAACAGCAGAACGTGATTGCATCTAAAAGTTGCCGCATTTTTTTTTTAAAGGAAAATCAGCCATCGTTTTAACACTGTAACTCAGAAGCCGTATTCAAACCCACAAAGCACTCTCTCCAATATCCCCCCTAGCAATCTCTGCTTCATATGATAGTCACAAGAGAAGCGAAGCAGATACAAAGCTGTTTTAAAAATATGTGTGATTGGTACCTATAACTCCCATCAAAGACTGCAGCTGGAAAAGCATCGGCTTCTCTGGCTACACAAGCAAGAGCTTTGGCCACCTGTTTCCGCTCCTACTGTGAATAGCTGATTGCATTTCTGTATAAGATGCTATTCGTATAGGTCCTCTGATCCTTCCCATGCACTCTATTTCCACCTCTAAGTGTGCTGAAGAAAAGAATAAAATAATATGGAGCAGAAGTGAGAGAAGCAAGCTCCGTCACTCTCTCCTGAGATAGATCAGAGACAAATCCATTCACAAGTAGAATGCGATATCCAGATTTACCAGGATGGAATGATAGTTAATCCACAGACTGCAAGTCAACGTGAAATCTGCAGTCCTGTGCCATCTTACTTACTTCATGTTTATGCAAGGCACCACAGTGGAAAAGTAAAGGGGTTTTCCTCCCAAAATTCAACAGTAAACTGATTTCCTGGTACCTTTAAAAAAGATCTTCATACGTTGTTGCTTGCCTCAACTGCTGTGCTTTCAGTCTGCAACATGTTCAAGTTTTCTTATTTGCAGGGAGTGAAAGCAGTGTGAATCCTGGAAATCTGGCTCACGATTTTCCCTGACCGTGAGCCCCGGATCACCGTCAGGCACTGCTGAGCATGCTGGCTCGGCAGTCTAGAATTAACAAAACCCAATACAATCCAATGCTCCGCATAATCAATCTACATATCCAATTATTTTCCCTCAACAAGTCCCTATTTGTCAAGGAAACATGGAGTACGAATTATAGCAGTGTAAATTATACAGCGGGTAACTGCAGAGTGTAAATGATAACCCAGGCTGCAGGCTTGCGACCTCCACATCTGTTCCTAGTTAAGGCAAATGCTGTTAAGACACTAACCAAAGCTCTCGAGCCAAAGTATCCGTTCCCTTGCATCAGTTTGATTGTAAGAGATAATTATTGAATGAGGAAGGTCTCAAGAGAGATTCCTCATCCCCGGCCAAGATTCCCAGCGGCCGGAGGCCTCTGAACCGCATCTGGATTGCTTCCTACCGCCCTCCGTGTGCAGGCACGGTGCACGCTGCCTGCAGCAGCCTCCGTCCCCTGGCTCAGTAAATATTAATCCAGACAAGAGCACGGGGAAGCTGTGAGTTTGCTGACTCACTAACCAGACAGCAAACCAGCGCTGGAAGCGGAGTCAGAATTAGAGAGTGCTGAATCACATCCACCACCAAGTACTTCACATCCACAGCAGAAAGGGGCTGATGCCATCAAAACATACACTGTCCTCCTGGCTTACAACATCTTCGTTTGCAGGAGTCAGTCACACAGGTCTTCATGAAGGACACTACACCATCTCACGCCGCTAGTTGGTTACGGTGTCCACAGCCCTAATCAGTGAACAAATTGAGCTATGTCAGGTTCAGTTCAGGGGCTTTTTTTCCCCCTATGGGAAACAATTAATAAACAAAATGACAATATTAATGTAATCCCCATGGGGAGTGACAGAATATCTGACCCAGAGAAGATGACAAGTGTGCTACAGCCCCAGGGAGACAGAATCATCTCAGCTACAGGAAAACAGCTGCACAAGTACAAGAAACACTGCATTTCCACACTGATAATGAGATTCCTCCTACCTGACTTTGGACACCACCAAGTCTGAGCCAGCTATACCAAAATCTTTTTAAAGTGAGTGGTGGGAAACTCAGGAAGACAAGTCACCTGGTCTCACTTAGATGTCTATTAACTGACATTATAATGTCTATTAATTGAGATCAGTAACTCTCTGACAGCACCTACTTCTTCCCACTGACTATGATGGCAGTGAGGTGACTTGCTCACACCTGGTCATCTGGCTTTTAGACACCCTAGTTAGGGCAGATGGTCCCAGTAGGAAACACTGTGTGAATGCCTGATAAAGACATGAAAGGATTTTCTTTGATTCTAATCAATTTTGGAACAGTGTTCAGATCTAAAACTCTAGTCTTTGTTTGGTTTGAACACCACTAGTTACAAGATCCATATGAAATCTGCTTTGTGTATGTCCCTGCAGCTGACAGGTCAGTCCATTCCCAATCACTAGACTATAAGACTCTCATAAACACGACTTTTATTGGCTCTTCCAGGCTGAGCATGTGTTTTAAGATGACAAGCTAAAAGGCCATTATCAAGTTCATTTTATCCTGTTGGAATATAAATTAAATTCAAGATGCAGAAGAGACAAACAGTCAAACTGAGATCAAAACAGATGGATCCTACAAAAGGCAATTTTATGTATAGCAAAGTCAAGGCTTTAGTTTGAACTTTTACCTTGCTTCTAGCAAAATCAGAAGCACACAGCAAATGTTACTTGATTCAAACAAACTCAACCCAAAACAACTTCAAGGCTCACAGAAAAAAGAACCATACATCTCACTGCTGCGCACAGTCACGCCATATGGATTTTGAAGAATCAAATCCTGAATTCCTTACTCGGTCTTAACTCTCACTGGTTCAATTACTGTTGGATATGCCTGCTCAGCAACCCAGAATATCAGCCCTACTCTGCTAAGCATGCCATTAACATCAACCAGGCAGATCACGGCCCTTCAGCCTCACCAGTGTGTGCTCACACCTCATGTGGCGTGGACGAGACCGCACACGCCTTTTCTCTCTGTGCTGTCCGCAGGAGCAAAGGTTTCTCCACACACCCAGTGGCTACATGTCCAACCACGTGACTCCACCACAGAGATATGGCAATTAATCCTTCCCCAAGTGTAAATTAACCAATTTACAGCATCCACAAGCCCATACTCAGGTGGTGAACGCTGGATTCATCCACCCATGGGAGAAGCAGGGCTGTGTACTGCAGGGCAGCCCCAACTCGGAGTATTTAAGAGCTTAGAGGGTCCCGCTGACTTGTTTAAGGCAATGGTGTTCTGCATTGCCTTACTGATGGATGGTATAAAAATCACCACATGGGCTATGGTGAGTCCCTGCCTGTTTTCTCCAGATGTTCTGTCCAAAGAGTCAGAGCCAGGCGATACATCCTGCAATGGCATTGCAGCCTGGGAGACACTGCTCACAGCCATCACTTAGCTTGTGGAAGAAAGACTTCCTTAACCTTGACTTCCCTAATAAACATGTATCATTTGTTCAAGAATATTCACATCAAAGGCACATGAAAGTCTCATATGTTTGTGCACTGAGGCAGAAACTGAACTTTATCCAGATTTTCTGGTATTCTGCAAATACCAAGAAGCAGAGTACTCGTTGCCTGCTAAAATCCCACCAAATAACTGCAAGAAACATCTACTAAATCTGAAGAGATTTTAATTCCCTTGAGGGTTGGATGTTTACATACTGATCTCTAGTTCATGTTACCATGGGTTGCTATTTTCAGCAAGTCAGCCCAGGAATTCACTCTTTAATACCTACTCTGTTCTCATAACAAAAAAATGCAATGTGATCTATTTTAAGGCTTCCCAAGCAGGCAATTTCCAGAAATAAGATTAACAGCACCAGCTCAACATCCACTCAAAGATGATATGAAGATGTAGTAGTCAGCTGTCATCCAGGACAGGAAAGCTTCTCCCTGCTGCCACAAGCAAAGACCTTTTCAGTCCGCCATGTCCCACCAGACCTCAAGGAGCTGCTGCTAACCAGCTCCACTCTGCAGCTGGCTCCCACGCCGCTGTGGAACCAGTTCAAAAACACTTAAATCACTGACAGCCCGTTGTGTCTTGGCTAGCAGAGGCAAGAGAGCAAACTCCCAATTGTCCTGATGCTACCAAGTGGGTAATACACATCATCACAACGATACGTTGCTTACTAACAAACCCAAAGTATCTGATGATCCTTCATCCCAATACCAGCACCCCCTCTCCCGAAGTACTCAGCTGACTTGCAAGTACTAACATCTACTGCAGTTCTTTTGGAAAGCTTTTTGCTACGTCATTTTATAGACTTGACAACTAGTGCTTTCCTGGGAAGCACAAGGATTAAAATTTCAATTAAAATAAACCTCAGATTTTCCTTAACCATGTGATTCTTGAAATATAAACTGCCCATCCACAATGATCAAGAGATACTTGCTAATGTCTCCAGAGATGGCAATGTAGCTTCTTAGGTTTTTTATCCTGTTGTAATGTGAAAATATCATATAACAATAAATATTCAACTTCTAATGCAATTAAAGATAGGAAAGCAAAAATATGAACTGTTTTTCAATTTTAATAAAAATCATTCAGCGTTTTATGGAAACAGCAGATTTATCAACTTAGATGCACCTTCAATATTTTGACATTATAAGACATGGATTTCAGGTTGACAAAAGCATTACAAGTCACCTCCAACATTATAAACTCATTCATATTTACAGAAGAATCAGAAGAATTAAAAAAAGCTGCTCAACAAAAAACCAAAAAGGACTCAAGAAGTTTATTTCAGCTGCACAGGTGCACACAGTGTAACCAGCCTCAGAGCCTCTACCACGTTGAATGGATCCTGCTGTCCTAATCCTGAATCAACAAGACAAAATGTGATTAGTCGCCATCATAAATTTCAGCTTAGGGACTTTACCAACAGCCTGAAATGATGAAGAACCTCATGGGAACATACAGAAATCTCATCTGTAGCATGAACAGACCTCGTTTGAAAAAAACCCAGACTCCCTAGAACATGGCCTATGTGCTGGAGGTAGAAGGATCTGCCCATTTGAGAAGCAGCACTGGCAAAATGTTAAGGCTATGAGATAATGCCATGAGCTCCTGAAAAAACACCTGGGAGTCTGGGCATCCCCCATCAAAAGTCACCTGAATTTCAAACTCTTTCAGAGTTTAAGAGATCAGGAGAAAGGTTCCTACTTCGGCCTGGCCACTCCAAAACTCCCTGGCAGTAAACCACAGCACAAGTAGATGAGCGACGCACCGTCTGCTCAACAGCAAAGAATAAATCAGGTATCAATTTCAAATATCCAATACAGACTTTCCAAACAGAATAATAAAATCAGACGCCAAACACCTATATTGGCTTTTTTTTCCTGAGGAAACAGCTCAGATGTAATTGCATGTCAGATAATTATTTGCCTTCCCAACATTTATTAACAAAGCTGCCACAAGTCAAATAAGCTGTCTCTATTTTCTGGTTCCACAATTATGAAGTGCCCCTTCTTTACCACAAGAGAGCATTTGAGTTGAGAAAACTTCCATTTTGTGTTTGTCATCGTGACTGTAAAGCATGTCAGTGAGCAAGTAATTCGCTTCTCGTAGTTGCTATGTTTTGGGTAGCCAGCAGTTAATTAGATGGCTTAGGGCTTTTTTCAATACTGTAATCAGAATAGCATAGAGCTTAGAAATCCAGGGCTGGCTATCCCCAAAACGTAGCCACCAGCGTGTTCCTGTCTAGGTGGGTTCTGTGGTAGGGTTAGGAGCTTGCACCATCCAGCACTGCGACCCCTGCCACCCTGGATGACACACAAAGTTCCTGGGATGAAAAAACGTAACCAATTTTTAGGACAAATTACAGCATGAGATAATTTTTGTTGTTATGTCAGTGG